>NC_134115.1:43168226-43468226 GCF_040939455.1 Microcebus murinus | reverse complement strand
AAAATCCCCTTGTATTTTTGTCACATTTTTTAGTGATCTATACAGCGTCCTTAGAGTGTGTTACAGAAAGTGTTAATATCTTAGAGCAGCAGTAATAATAATCCTTTTACTCAGGATAATCATGTGCTAATCCACTGGTAAGTCAAAAGTATTAGATCATTTGAAATTCATTGTGTCAGCTCAGTTGAAATAACTGGTATGGTGCTATAAACATTTAGAGAAAGGCAGTCTTTGAACCCAAATAATAATGTCAAATAGTTTGTTAGTGTTACATTCTCATGTTTAAGGGTTTCATAAGCTCAACCCATGGACAAGAGCATTTCAGTTTATATCAGTGTGTAATATATTTTTGTAACTGAAGGTTTATTTTTATTTTGTTATTTGGGGAAAGTTTCTTTTCTTCTGGCACTTACAGACTGGGTTTTTATGGTACAGTTTTCACTTTGCAATCACAGGAAGCCTGATGTGCCAGATGGGTGCTTTTCTAAAATTTTGTTTTGTTTTGTTTTAAGGAAAACTAGTCTTGTTTTTCTAAAGCATTATGTTGGGCTTGAGTTTTCTCTTTGCATAATACCTTTCATATTCTTGGGGAAAACATTGATGATACACATATTTATTTTTTGGTGAATATTTTAACTAGAAAGTTTTGTTTCATATTTTCTCTTCTGATTAGAGCAACCCTTTCCGTAGAATTTTTGTAATTCATTTGAATTATTCCTTTCCCCTCTCTCATTCTAAGCCCCCAGTTGACTTAGAGCCCTTGTAAGATAAGATTACTTATTTTAGTGCTCTTTGCACCCAACACATGGTAGATGTTCAATAAAAAATATTTTCTTTTTTTTTTTATTATTATTATTTTTTTTTTTTTGAGACAGAGTCTCACTTGTTGCCCAGGCTAGAGTGAGTGCCGTGGCGTCAGCCTCGCTCACAGCAACCTCAAACTCCTGGGCTCCAGCGATCCTCCTGCCTTAGCCTCCCGAGTAGCTGGGACTACAGGCATGCGCCACCATGCCCGGCTAATTTTTTCTATATATATTAGTTGGCCAATTAATTTCTTTCTATTTATAGTAGAGACGAGGTCTCGTTCTTACTCAGGCTGGTTTCGAACTCCTGACCTTGAGCAATCCGCCCGCCTCGGCCTCCCAGAAAAAATATTTTCAATTGTTTCAGCTACATAGATTTCAGATTATTTATGAAAATGCTGGGAAATTTGGTAACGTAATTAAAGCTGTTGCCATGTCAATAGATGAATATTTTTGGTAGTACATCATTCTCTTTTCTTTTCCCCTGAAAATCAATTGAATTTTGGAGGGGCTCCTCTTTCTTTAGAGCCTGAAAGTATTATTCTCCACATTTATGAGACTACTCAGCGATTGACAAAGCTTGTGTTAGAGCTTCACAAAGCACCAGCACAATTAATTTTGTTTTCTAAGAATACATAACTTTACTTAAGTAATTGGGCAGTCATAGCTCATGTAGAAGGGATAAATATCTGCCCTTTCTGGATCTCATGTTCTCACTCCTTGCTTCAACCCAATCTCTGATTTGTAGTTTTGGAGAATTTGTAGGTGCTCTAATCTTAGTGTTTATTAAGTACTGTATATGAAATTCCACTCCTCCTTTTCAGGATGAAATTTACAGATGTTTTTGCTAATTGCATTCTATAAGGAGAGAGCTCTGCACATTATGTTCAATATTGTGTCTCAGATCCACTGCCATGTTCCACATGGCTTTCTTCCTCCTGGGTTCTCCCATGAACAGATTCTGGTAATGAAAAGTTTCATTATTTAAAAAGCAGACCATAGGACAGCTTTCTCTATGCTGTTAAGAATGAACTGAAATCTATGTAGCTGAAATTTGGCTAGAGAGAAGAGATGTTGTTAAATGCAACCTGAGCATTTTCAAGGCATAGCCCAGCTCAGAGAATAAGGCAGCCAGATGGTCTGGTTTAAAAAATCACAGAGATAGTGTGGCTAACCAGCAGAGAAGCAACTCCCCATAGCCCCAGCCATCTCAGCGAGTG
Source organism: Microcebus murinus (assembly GCF_040939455.1). Taxonomy (NCBI): domain Eukaryota; kingdom Metazoa; phylum Chordata; class Mammalia; order Primates; family Cheirogaleidae; genus Microcebus; species Microcebus murinus. The sequence goes on along the minus strand of NC_134115.1, from coordinate 43,466,203 downwards.
ATCTGGCAAGATACTCCCCAAAGAATTGGCCTCACTGATAGAGTAGCTAGCAGTCCACTTAGTACAGGATTGGGGATTATTGATGGCATTCTTAGGAGCCTGTCTAAAAGGGTGCATATCCTGGAATAGGTAGCCCTGAAGGTTGCTTTTGGTCACTGAAAATGATACTTCATTTTTAGCAATGCTAAAGCAGTAAACTGGGAGGAACTTAGCAAGGCCTGCTCATTCAGACTCCTTTTGATGTCCTTCTATCTTCAGAAATAAGGATGCCTTTTTCTTCCCAGTATAGGGAAGGCACCTCTCACATAAGGGTCTTATGTCCTGTTTCTGGGGAAAAGGGTGGCAGGATGTCAGAGAGTCTGTTTCTCAGATTTCTTTAGCTTGAAATATGCAATATAGCAAGGTGCCATATTTTGGGGTAGCATGTCCTGAACCCTGTCAATATAAATGTAAAGTATGTCTAGTGCCTGGCACATAGCAAGAGCTTGAGAAATGATAACTCTTAAGACTATGAGAGCTGCTTGGAAGATATGATGCAGAATTGTTAACTTACCTGCTAAATTACTTATGATCTATCCCACCGTTCATTACTCACAGCAATAATAATGGGTTTATCATGATGTACCCTCATTCTTGCAAGAGGTCTTCCTTGTACTCAGCAACAAATGTTGCCGGGCTAGGAGCACACTGGTGTGTCTACAGAGTTTTTTTGTGTTTTTTTTTGTTTGTTTGTTTGTTTGGGGGAAGGTAACTGACCTGTGGTTTTTTTTTTTGTTTTTTTGTTTTTTTTTTAACTTCATGAATATGGCTCTTCTTTATCACCAGACTATAATCAAAGAAGAACATTACCTCAGAAACTTTGCTTTTAAATGGTTGGAAACTATAACCGTGCTTTCTTCTTATTTAGAGAAGAGTTACTTTTTGTCATGATATTAATAGTAAAGCCATTTACATTGATTAGATTGAGTTCTTTGGATTTTTATTCAGGAAAAAATAAACAGTTGTTTTCCAAGTGGTTTTGTTGGTTGGCTTTTTAAAAGGAAAGCAGTCACAATGAATGGAATCTGTATTGATTGCTAACCGTGCTAGGCACTGTGCTAGGGATTGGGAGACTGAGGTCAATAAGACCCCATCTTTGCTAACTAATAAGGAGTTCACAGCATTAATATTCTGGAAAATTTTGGCCAATAGTCAACGGTTTCTACTAGTAGTCCATCCATTGATCCCAGGATATGCCCCACTAGTCCATCCATTGATCCCAGGATGTGCCCCAATCCCCCCTCAAATATTTTTGTATTTTTCTTTGAAGTTTGTTATAGTCATATTTAGCATGTTTGAGTTTCAATCCCAAGCATTAATGTCTGGTACTTTATAGGACAAGCTTTAATTTAATTTTTAGCCTTATTTCATTAGATTTAGCTCTGGTGGTACATGAACCAGAAAACTGAACCTATTTTCATTTTTTTCTTTAAGGGCTATTTTCCATAGGTACTACTTTTATTCCTCTGTGACAGTTACCTTTGTTGGTAAGCCAAATGTCACACGATGCCATCTGGACAATTAATTTAAAATACACTATCTGGAATCTGAGACAACTCAGAAAATTTTGCAATCATGTATGACATGCCCTACTGACAAGTGTGCTTGTCACTATTTCTTCTGGAAAATCCCAGGGAGTTGTCACAATCTGGTTACCCAGAATTTCTGTTGAATTTGTGGTTGGATCTTCATGGGTGCTAGGGAGCCCCAACTGTGGTAAGCGATCTAAGAGCTTCCTTTTTACAAGATAAGCTATCTAAGAGCTTCCTTTTTACCCATTATCATTTATGTGAAAAGTAGCAAGGGGTACTTCTTGAACAGAAACTAAGTAATTAAAAATGAAGGCAATAGCTCATCTCCATTTTGTCATAAATAGCTATTTTGAGGATCCTCAGTAGTAGTAGTGAGGAATGCTCCATACCCTGCCATCCCCACTGATTTTGAATAATATATGGCATTTGGAGCCACCTTTCTCTCTTTTTGTAAAATTTTGTCTCTTAAATTTAAAATTTGTTAAAGCACCATTTTTCTGGGTTGCAAGCATATAATGAAACTTGGGGGGGGGTAAAGGCACAATGTCAGTGGTGAGGAGTTTGCAGATTTCTGATTATTTCTATAACATAGTACATTTTTCTTTCCTTGTGTGTTCTCATTTTTAAAATTGGAAAAGTACACTGGATACATTCATACTCAAACTGACACAATAGGTATACAGGCTCTAGTAATTATATTAGTCATATGCTTGGAAATTGTCAGTGTTCCTCACAGTTCACAAATTTAAAAATAAAGATCACTGGATACCTTTTATTTTGGTCCAATTTATTTTTTAGACTTTCTAACTTTATGGTCCTAGGCATTCTCTTCCATAACTCACATGTTCTTTGAACAAGCCATATGCTGGTTTACCTCCTTACGTATGGCAGTACCTGTCTGTCTTCTTGGATGGTCTCCTTTCTCCATCTTGGCTGGTTGAAATCAGTTATATAGGTTTTTCCTAAGTGTTGATGGCCCAGCACTATGCTAGGTGTGTGTGTGTGGGTGCCAAATAAAACAAGACATGGTCTCTGACCTTGAGGACCTCGAGTCCAGTGCCTCTTGAAAGCCTATCCATCTTCCAAACCACTTCCTTCACTAAGCCTTTTCTCATTACCTCAATAGAAGTAGTCTCTCTCCCCTGAACCCTAAAGCATTTTGTTTATGCCTCTCTTGTCACATTGATCACATTCCACTTTATAGTATAGTTATTTGTGGTCAGGTTTATCTCCCTACTCGGCTGTAAATTCCTCAAGGACATATTTATGTTTACACATCAGGGTTTAGAATTCTGCTTTCCCACATAGTAGGTGTTTGATAAATATTTATTGAACCGAAGGGCCACAAGAATAAAAATCCTTTCTATGAATTGGTGAGGAGATCTTGTTGTATTTTAATATTTTGTACTTCTTATTCAGTGCAGTTGAGGGGATTTAATTTTTAAATCCTAGTCTAATACAGGAAAGGAAAATAGAAATACAAATGCCTAGTTCTCTAAGTTTGATCTGAGAAAGGTGGCTGGGGAAGGGGTGGGTGTGGGAGACTGTTTCATGTGTACAGTATTGTATCATAAGGCAGATACTTAATTTCAGGAAACAGCCTAATGAATATGAACACTTGGAAAATTAGTTGCCCATTCCATTAATTGTTTATTTGTGAATGAAAGGGGCTAGTCAGGCTGTACGATTGCTTGGTTTCTGGAAATCGTATACTAAACTATCTCCAGATGTGGGGAGAAAGAACGACGTCCACATTTTATTGCGTATAACATTTTGTTGCACAATTCACAAGTTGAGCTTAGAGGGACTTTTTTGTTTTTTTGCTTCTGTTTTCTAGCACATCATTTTACTTTAGTGTTAGATCTCTGTTCTCCTGCCTCTTGAAAATTAACTATTAAAATAATTTAAAGGAAACATTCAGTAATGTGCTTTTATTGAAGTTATGTGGTAACTTAGAAGAAAGAGGCTAGGTTATTTTTAGTATGGAGAAATAACTTTTCTTTCTTGAGCTATTTATTTCATCGAGAGACATTTATATGATAAATTCACATATACATGAATTTTGAAAATTTTAAGCTAAATCACTAATCATTACTTTACTCTGCAGTAGAATATTTTAAAATTGAACTTAATTGTTACTTCAGAGAATTTCATAAACACCCTTAGTGAAACTTGGATGACATAGCTTTATGATGCTGCTCCTATAACTCTTTATTTAATGGCTAAATGCTAAAAGACTGTAAATGTATTTCCTTACCTCAGAGTATAAAGTGAGACCTTTTTTTTTTACCTGGAATTTTTTTTTTGTCTTTATGTGATCATTTACCTTAGCATCACTTGATTGCTATATTAGCCTCACCTTCCCAGCAACAAGTCCTTTCAAATCTCTATCTTAGAAGCTGCTTGGGAACCTGAGTTTTGATTGATAGCCAGCCAGAAATAACATCAGATTGATGTCCAGGGTTGGATTTTCACATGTCATTTAAAAATGGTATTTGTGCCATAGTTCTCTTTACAGTTATTTTCCAGATAATTCAAAATACTACAAAAATCCTTCTGTTCCCTTAGGAAAACTGTCCTATGAGCCTTTCTCTTCATCTGTAGGTTATACAGGAAACTCTGGCTGGGTGCTTTGGTGACTAATTTAAAGTATCTGGCAAGACGATTGATAGCGCCTTTCCTTTGTGTTGTGACAAATATATTTCGGCTGCACTTTATTAACATAATTCAGCACAACCACAGACATATTGTACATATTAAAGCATAGAATTAGAACCATTTTTTGCACATCACAGTCTTCTCTCACTTGTACTTTTTTTTTTTGACAAGGATCTGGATAATTGCTTCAACAAATGAACTGCTGTGTTCAGTCTGTTTCTATAATTTCATAAATTGTTTTCATGCTAAACCCAAGCAAGCTTTCACTGAGTTAATATACAGAACCACAGTGTAATTACAGGAGCTGTATTATTAAAAAGTATGACAGAAATGGCAGCCTAACTGACAGTTACTTTCTCCTTGCTTTATCACAACAAATTAAAAATCTCCTTTAAGTGCCAGTGAGCAGAGGAGTCTGCTACACATACATCATCTTGAAAATGGGTATACACTCAAGAGGAATAGTTATTTTAAGTATTTAATATGTGTATGATAGTGTGCCCTGGGAAGGACTCCTGGTACTTTATATAGTCTTCTGAATGTTGCCATTCTTCAACTGTGAAGCTTCAACTGTGAAATCCTTTGTGTTAGAATGAGAGTTAAGTTTACCTGAGAGTAGTTGACTGTTTAAAGCAGATAGAAGTTTTTTTCAGGTCTACATTGTATTCTTTTCATTGATTTTGTTTAAATTCTGCTAGGTGAACTAATCAGAGATAACCTCTCTCTATTTCATTTCACAGACCCTTAACACCCTGATAAATTATAATCATTTAAGTATTTTGTCAGTTTCTTATCCCTTCAAACTCATATCTGTAGTCTGCTTTCTTCCTATACGTAAATTGTTGGGAATCTTAGATTCCTTCAGGGGGTATTTAGGAATGATGTTACTCATTGACCATTCTTTTCAAGTTTTAGTGAATTTAATTACAGTGGTGCATCTGGCAGGCATGAAAACCATTAGATAAGCAAAGAGGGCTCCCAAATGCCATTCGATAAGTGTAATGTAAATGTTTCACATTCAGCATATCCTGAATTTGCATTATTAGATACATTCCCTTGTCCTGTTATTCTTCTGGTTGTAGTGACATGGTGTGTACAATCTGTTGTCACCCTCTTCCTCTCTCTCACCACTGTACTGTGTGATATCTATAGTAGGTGGTTGGGCCTTTCCTTCACAACTGGTAGAGATTATATTAACATTTACCCATAAAATGTATAATATACAAATGATTTGGTATTAAGGGATACAGTAGAGGTGATTTGCCTTCTTAGGAGCTTGTGTTTGTCAAACAAAAGACAATAGAGAACAGTAAGAAAAAAAAAACAAAGCCAAACCTATTTTTTCCACCTCTCAATTCAGTCAAAACTGAGACAGTGAGAAACAAGATTTCGAGGGATCCAAGGGAAAGGTTCGAAAGGCAGGCAGGTAAGAGATTCAAAACATAATACAGAGGTGAAGGGGAAGAGGGAATACTTTTGTGAAAAAGAAAAAGAGCACCAAACTTTCTGGGAGTCCAAAAGAAAAGACCTTCCTTGAAATTAATTTGAATAGAACTAGAATAGAAAAAATACCCCATGGATAAATTCCATAAGGCACATTCCTAGGATTCTACCACCCAAGTGCTTGAATAGTTTGTAGCCATGTACTGTGTACCTTTAGACTACCTATAACATAAGGAAAGGAGGAATAGGAAACATCTCTTCATTTTCCTAAAGATATAAGGATGAAATTCAATCTTCTTAGCAGGATGAACTTGGTTTTGACACTTATTTCTATATGTTTGATATTTACCTTGTTTTCCAGTTTAGTTTCAGGGTTTTGTTATTGTTTTGTTGTTTTCCTGGAGCAGCTCAAGCTGACTTTCACCTTTGGGCCTTTAGACTCCTTCTTCAGTTCACCTCCATAAAGCAAGACTAGGTTAGGGGTGCCTTGTCTGTGCATAATAGCACCTTAGATTTTACCCTGACTCTATTGGAAATTACTCATTCACTTGCCTTGCAGCCCAAGTGTTTTGAGGATACTGTTTTACCCAGGCACAGAGTAGACATTCAGAAAATATTTGTTGATGTAATGATTTCTTGTCTGAAACTTTTATTATGAAAGCTCTCTGAGCCTATGAATAGTGGCTCTGAAAGGCAGTGTGCTTTTCTTACCAGTCAGTGAGCCAAGCCTGCTCCATCTCCTTTCATTCAAGTAGCCTATGTTGAATTTCATTCACAAAGTCATGTTCTAGGCACTAAAGAAACAACAAGAAAAAAAATTAGTACAGGAGAATAAACTTAGGTTAGTAAGGTATAATATTTAGGAAGCATAAAAGTAGATAATAAAGGCAAATACATTATTATAATAAAGATGTAAACAGAACTTTGAGGGAATTTTGAGCATACTGGAACTCAGTCATGTAATGGAAGAGGAAGTTATTTGACTTTTGCCTCTTTCCGTGGTAGGAAATGGCAGGCTTGGAAGTAGTACCTCAGTTTTTTAGGTCTCCCTCATGCCTTGTCAGGTTGTCTTTGTATGACACCATACATAGTTATTAAGTGAGGAGGGTATATCATAACATGTAAAGCGTATGACTGGTAGCCATATGTTGCTTATATAAGAAATTTATTTTCTTTCAATGCTTACCTTGTCGAAGATGAGAATTAATAATTATAATAATAGTTTTGATTTACCTTTTAATGTGTGTCTACCACTGTGTTTGGCTTTTTAAACAAAGTATCCTAATGTATATGAAATTGTCTGTGTAAAAAGTAGTACCATTTCATTGTTACAAGTGAGGCATTGGGGCTCAGAGAAGATATATAACTTAAAAATAATACAGTAAGTGGGGAGTAACTGCAAGGAATTTTTCTCTGCTCATGGAAAGTAAAGGATAACGGTAGATTTAGTTAATCACAGGCTTACCACTCTCTTCTCCGGGTGTGAATTAGTTGCCTCAAGTTTCTTAAAGTTTTGCTCACTATAAGCAGCACTTCGTGGTGCTTTCTGGCAGTGTGGCCAGTGCTTTTGTACATGGGGATCTTGGATACCTGGAAGTAGCTAATAGTCATAAGAATAAGTTAGGGGTCCCAATAACCCTGTCTAACTGATTAAAAACCATGAGCATTTCATGGAAGCCAAATTTCTTTTGCATGTTTTTTTAAAAAGGTGTCAATTTCATTAATTTATAAGTTAGGTCACTAGAGTTTGTGACTAGAATATTAAGGGGTTTTCCATCTGGAAGTCTTAACTATCTAGACAAGGTAGGAAAACATTGCCTCAGATTTCAAGACTTAAAAAGAACTTCATCTGATAATGAAGGCACCTATGCAACATATATATGAACACATTAGCACACTGTGCTGTGTTCAAGTAGAGTTGTTTGTTTCTCTGTATATTATTTTTAACAAGATTGGCAAAGTAGGATAACCAAAGCACTATTTTTGCCTTGAAAATTTATTCTGTGAGAATATATTAAGAAGAAGAAATAAACAATAAGATTGTTCATTTACCCTAAAGAATAACCTTTATCAAAGCTTTCTATGTTAAGACCTGCACCACAAAAAGACCACTGACTTGAGATGGTTATAGCCAAGTTCACAAGTATGAACTGGGTTCTGTACTTCTCTTAAATGGCACCTCATAGGAATACCAAACCTTTCCTCTACATTCCTTTACTATTTTCTCCATCTCTCCTAGTTTTCTCAGTTATTTTCTTTCTCTGAAATTTCACATTACTTTTATCAAAGCTGGTCCCCTTTTAAAATTTGAATATCTATTTATTTCCCCACTCTAATCCATTGGTAACAGTCTTAGCTGGAGTAATCTCTCTTTTTTCTTTATTATTAACTTTTATAACTAATCCCTTTAAAAGTATTTTTCTTTATTCCCTCAAATTTTTATCTTCTGCACATTTTAAAATTCATTATTCTAAATATGCAGGTAAACTAGTTTATAAAATACTGTAATTACTTCTCTTACTTAGGACCCCAGGTTTGCTTGCTCATCATTGAAGTTTGTGAGCCTTTTCTTCCGTTCTCATAGTAGGTATTTTTTAAAAGTTCTTGAAAGTCTGGACTAACTCTTTATTAAATGTCAGTAAGTATGTTAATGAATACACTCTGAATTCTGAAAATGCTAGATTTCATGGCTCTGCTCTCCATTGTGCTGTAATATACTTCCATTTCATATTTTCTGAAACTTTCCCTTGGGATTCTTTCTCTGTCAATAAGAAAAACTGTTCATCTTAAACATTAAATAAGGAAAATAATTTTATGTAACACTTGTTACTTCACAGCAGTCATGCAACATGAGGCTTTCAAAATTTAGAGGTGAGGAAGCATAGTGGTTTAGAGACAAGGGTGTGGATTAGACTATAAGAGAATCCTGGCTTTGCCATGGCAAAGTTAGTAAAATTGAGATAATGATAAGAGAGTATTTTCCTAAGAGAATAAAGTCAGGGTTAAATGAGTTTAAATATTTAGAATGTTTAGAATAGAACACTGTTTGGTATATGTTAAGTACATAAGTAGTGTTGCTAGTATTATTAAACTTCAACTGCAGACAATATATGAAATATGCAAAATGAATAAAAATATAGATTTAAATACCAAATCTTGATGTAGGATATTTCCTCTTCATTCTCCTTACTAATTTATTGCTGGTGAATTAGATAAATGTTGTATTGACACAGCTTAGTTAATGTGTTTTAAAGAAAGCCATTGTAGTGTTAAGTGGCTATTTTTGAAATAACGACTTGTTCTTTACACATGTGAGGGGACATTATTTGAAGTCAGTGCTGAAAGAGATTTGTCCATTATCAGAGTTCATACTCTGCTTTTGTATTTCCTAAGAGTGGGGAGATTTGTTTTTAGCCTTGCTAGTTTTACTAAAACAAACACATAAAAACAGACTGACACCTAGAAGTATTTTTGCCTTTTGTTTTACAATGTCTGTTTTCCTTACTGAGGTAAAATTCACATAACATAAAGTTTACCATTTTAACCATTTTAAAATATATAATTTAGTGGCTTTTGGTATAGTTTTAGTGTAGCTGTGCAACCATCACCATTATCTTTTTAATTGAAAAGGATTTATGTTTCAAGAAAATTTATAAATTTTCCTTTGCAGTCAAAGTATGTCATGAAGCTTTACTAAAATGAATACAGCAGTTCAGTTTTTCTTTCACAAAATTAAAAAGTGTTGGTATGGCCAGGTTTGGTGGCTCAGACCTGTAATCCCTGTGGAAGGATCGTTTGTTTGAGGCCTGGAGTTCGAGAAATCAGCCTGGGCAACATATCGAGACCCCCATCGCTTTTAAAAAAGAAAAAATACCAAGCATGCCTATAGTCCCTGCTACACAGGAAGCTGAGGCAGAGGGATCACTTGAGCCCGGGAGTTTGAGGTTACAGTGAACCATGATCCCACCATTCTACTCCACCCTGGGGGACAGACTGAGAGTCCATCTCTTTAAAAAAAAAAAGGTTGGCATTTAATGAATATGAATTAGGCATTGCTTCTCTTTTATGAAATGTTAAAAAAATATGTCTGTATTACAGAGAGAGCGAGGGAGAGGAGTAGAAGGAGTGGTGTCCTGATTAAAGTAGTACCTAGATATCTGCTTTGTATTGGATTTGTAATATTATATTTCTGTTGACTAAGCAGGAAGTTATTAGTGTTTTTAAAATTATGAACTAATTAGAACAAGATAAAAAGAATTGAGCATCTTGCCAATATCCAAATCAAATAAAATTCAGACTTTTAATATTATTTATCTAAGACTTTATTTAGTATACAAACTCAAAGTTTTATTTGCTAGAGTTTATATCTTTTTATATCTATTTATATTTGATTTGAAGAAGAAAAAATAGATAATTTATATGAAATTTTTAAACATGTTAATAATCAGGACTAACAGAATATTATTTTATAAAATGTCATTTTAAGAGACTATTTGAGAGAGGTTTTATATCTAAAGAGAAAAATTTTAAAGAAATATTTATATCTCTCTTTGTATTAATAAACTAAGTTGAAGCTATGAACAGAAATACCACATGGATTTGAGGTATTGGCTATGAAATCCACCTAAAATGAAAATAGTACTGAAAAATCTTAAGTTATTGCCAGATTTCATGGCATTACAACCTCCTTTTTACTTTTGTCCAAACTGAAGCATCTTGGATCAGAAAGGATATTCTGATTTTTGGCTGTCTTTATAATGACATTTGAGATCTGCTTATCAATGATAGTGTTTATGTGCATGTATGTTTAATGTTTCAAAATGATATTCTTCAAGCAGTTTTGCAGAGAGGCAAAACATTGCTATTTGGTGTGAAGTTAGGGTGAACCTGATTGTTAAACATTTAACAGATATTTACATTGGCAGCATTTAATAAATCTGTGTTTGTTTTTAAACTCACATTTTAAAGAATATGCAAAATTTAATTTTAACTAGTTACAAGTTTTCTTGTATAAAATTAACATTCTACCTGATGCTATGAGTGGAAGTAAATTTTGACTTTAACTCTGTAACATGTGCCTGTGTATATAATGCTGGATTAAAGTCTCTGACCCTGACTTTGCAACAAGGGTGTGAACATTCCCGTTTGTAGTGCCTGACTTAATACCTTCCTGGACTAAGGAATAGGATTATTTTTGCTTCTAGATAGATTTAACCTAATTTAATACTGGTGTGACAATTGGAGGCATAAAGTGTAACCAGCAACATTTTTTCAAAGCACAAAATGCTACTTCCATAACAATTCCAGTAATGAAATTTGTTTTTAGAGATTCTCAAAAGTTTTAGTGAATGACCCATAGAATACTTTTAATATTCCTTACATACAGTGAGGTGGCTCTCTCTATTTCTGAAGTATTAAGTTCATCAATTTATTAGATAATATTGTGTATCATAATATTATATGGAGTCAAAGAATACCATAGAGGAGAGAGAAGCAGATGAAATGAGGATTTGGCAGCATTCAATGATAAAAATCCATCTTCCTGGATGCAGTTAATACAGAAATGTAAAAATCTTCCCATCTGTCTAAGCCATCAGTTTCTGATGTAGTCCCTGGAGGAAGTGGCTGAAAAGTCATTTCCACCTAATGGGTTGTTAGGTTGCTTCTGTACAGTAAGTTGGTGGTTGCAGCCCACTTCCTCTAAGACAAAGGTCTATGTCTCTAAAACCCCATCACAACTGACACTAATTGGCATTGCTGTCGGCCCAGAGCTGTGAAAGCAGGCCTGAGTGGGCAGAGAGAGGGACACACTGATGGGGTGTATGGCACTGTGGAGAAGACTTTTCCTCAGATTTTGCTAGTAGGTACACTACATTTTGATTTTCCTTTTCTGATCCCTGTTCTTGCAGTTTGTATCATCTTCAGCATTGTTACTTGGGAAAAATTTGGTGAAAGCCCCTTTGCTGAGCACCATGTCATTGGAAGGTATCCTTGTCTTGTGTAATGTTGGGGCTTGCAAATATTAACACACTTACCTACGAAAATCACTATTAAGTAATTAAGATTATTAGTAGTAAATATAGTAAATAAATAGGCCATTTTTTACCTCATTTTTTTCACACACTTATTAAATTAATATTTTGTTTTCTTTTTTCCTTAAATAAGAAGCCAGAAGAGGGCATATTAGTCTTTGAAAAATCAGTTTGGGAGCCATTTGGCCCAATTCAGTTACAATTACCATAAATTAGGCAAAGAACTTGATTTGTATTCATAAGAGTCAGGAGTGAAGGACTTAGTTGCTGCAAGGGGTTTGGAATGACAAAAAAGTATGAAAGCAGATTAGCACCCTGTAAGTATGTCAAAGCTTTGATTACTGCTTATGGCTTCCATACTTTGATGATTATGTACAAAAAAGGGAAGAGAAACATTACTGAGCACTTATATTGGAGGGACTCTGCTGGGTGCTCTTCTGTACATTATCTTTTAAAATTTACAGATATTACCTGACCCCCAGTTATAGAAAAGTGTGACAATAGTGATGGCCAGTTATAGACAAACTCTCCACTTTCTCAAATGCATATTGAGAAACTAGTGAGTGGTAGTAGGAAGGAGGAAGGGAATTACTAAGGGAATTGATTAGTCATATTAATCATTTATGTCCTTTCCCTTTATCTATTTAAAATGAAAATGGATAGTCATTTAGGTACCCAGACCCTGCCTTCCCTAGCTTCCTCTTCCCCTCTCCATCAGTTCCAGGCTCAGGCCTGTGTAGTAGGATCTTGCTTCAGCAATTGGCTTGGACCTCAGTCCCTGTGAGAGGCTCTGCTTTCTAAGCTTGGAAAAGCTCCTGAGGCCTTCCTCAGGAAACTGCTTACTTCCCTCACAATGTCCAAAGGGATGCAAAACAAGTTTGGGATTTCCCTTTACCCTTGAGGTCCTTTATAAAGAGCATCTTCGTGCATTTCTATCCATTGCCTAGTTCTCAGCACACTTCATGCCTCTTACAGGTCCCACAGTAGTGTTAACAGTTACAGGCCAGGAGGAGGGTGAGGTAGGTGAGGTGCCTGGGCTACAATATTTGAAGAGGCACTTCTTCTCAGTGTTGTACAAGTATACTTGAATTTCTAAATCATTGATTCTGGAGTGTAGTCCTGGACGCCTGTACTTCAGCAAAGCACTGCAGATGATTCTGACATATATCTGTACTTTTAAAAATATTTAATAGGTAAGGGTTTTGTTTGCTTTGCTTAAAGAAGTGGAAATATTTGGCCCGTACCTAAAGAAGATGAGATTGTGCTGTGAAACCTTGTTTTCTCAGCACACTTTTAAATTACAGACTTTCCTTACCTAAGGAAAGACATCTAAGATGCCTACATAATAGATGTATCATCACTATTTTCTGTGATTCCCAAATTACAGCAAGAAGCACTTTCACATTGTAGGCATTATTAGTACACGTTTTACATTTCTCACTCCTCTTTTTTATGCTTTTTCTTTCCTTAGATGAAAAGGTAACACGCCTGGCTGACAACTGTGTACAGAGAGCCTCAAGTTATTAACTCAGGTGTAAGAGCCTCCCCCACAAACTAACTTTATTAGCTGATAACACTACCACTTTATATTACTTCCAGCACCAGAAGATTTCCCTTCCATCATTAACTTTTTAAAATTAAATAAGTAGATTAATTGGTGTGGGTGGGAGGAATCACTATTTTAACTATCAAATCCAGAGAATCAAAAATACTTTTCACAGAGATAAATATTAAAAATATTTGGCAGCTAGAATATGGATAGATAAGCATAGTATTCTCTAAAATTTGTTATTCTCTGATTAAGGAATAAAAGGCTAAATTTGTCAGTAGACCAGCTGTCTAAAAGAAAATAATGCTGTGCGAATACATACCCACTTAAAATTCTACCACTTCTACTTTACTTTTTTCTGAAGCATACCATCTGGCAGCTGTGTCTTGGTGTTAAACAACTTGAACACAGGTAATATATTTTACAATTAAAATAATAGCCTCACATTTACTGGATATGATTAAACATAAAATATTAAAGCATGTTTACTTCCAGCTCTATAGATATTCAGATAATGTTTCAGTGAAAAACATATTGAATTGTGCTTTCCCGATCTATTTATGGTTCACACAAGTGGAACTACTAATTGTGCAAATAAGTTAGAAAATAGGCATTTCGCAAACTCTGAGGTACTTTGCAGAAATCCAAGTGATGTCTGGTTTCATAAATAGTATCTGTGGTCATCTGTTTAGGTTCTTTCATGGATTATTTTGAATACATAATGTAGTCTAGATTTAGGTTTCATTTATATCAGGGTTCTAAATGTGGGTGATAAATACAGTAAAACTTTGTTGGTTGTCACTGTCTTTCTTTATTATTCTTAGACAGCCAAAGCTAGCTTGTGTATATTTGCTCATAAAATAATATATTGGCTTGTCCTATGGTACTCATATTGAAGGAGTAGAAGCACTACAGGATATGGAAATGCCCTGTAAAATCATCAGTGAAAAATTCAGGTGGATGAAAGTATTGAGCATATGTTAGTATATTACTTGTTTTTTTTTTTTTTAATTTTACCTACTTAATAACCAAGATTCTATAGTAGTCTAACCATTTTATTCTTTTCCAGAGAGGAAAGCAGATTGGGAGGATTTCATCAGCCTGTGTGTAGAATTCATATTGAGTCACCCAAACTACTTTTTACCTTAACTTAAAATCGAGGGAACCATTCATTTGGAGAAGGTGTTAGAAGGGTGTGTGTGTTTTGTTATGACAGGCCGGTGTATGTTGTAGGCTTTCATTCACAGCTATCTCTGTTCCTTGCAGCAAGGGAAAGAGAATATTGAATTTCTACTTCTCTCTTTTTGATCCTAAGAAGGTTATAAATCTCTATAGTACATGAGTAATAATTTAACTCTTCAAATCACTTGAATATGGTTGACATTAAGCTCATTGCCTGATTACTCTGCCTTCAAAATTCAGTTAGGAGGGAGTAAGAGGTACATTTGTTTTTTTCTTTTGTTTTGTTTTTTATATTTCACAACTTCTAGCACTGTCTTTGGAGTAGTAGACTGAGCAAATGAAGGCATGAATGCTTTGTCTAGGATAGACTACATATGTTTTAAAGATGCTACTCTTTAATGTTGTGTTTGTGTAGTGTGAATGGATATTGCAAAGACTAGAGTTCTACATCAAGTCATCCTTGAGGTACACTTCTGTTCATTTATTCGTATTCAAGCTATAACTTATTTAATACTTTTAGTAGCACTTGGGTCAAAGTAGAAAAGGGGCAACTGTCAGAACTAATTTTAAGGAAATAATATAGAAAAATACATATTTTGGTGTGTGGCTTTTTAAGAAATGGAAAGTATATCATTTAATTTCCAGATAGGAGCAGTAGGTGTTGTCCCAGGATATATGTATTGCCTGTAATGGAGCTGATGCCTGCCTCTTGAGCTGTGATGAATCTGTTTTTTTTTTTTTTTTTTTTTTTTTTTTTTTGGTTTTAGGCACACTATGATAAAAAGTAGATTGGTAAAAGAAGGTTGGTAATGGTGGAGGGGAAGGTATTCTTTTCTGTACTGACAGGGAGACCGAAGGTTAGAATGTGACTGGTATTGCCTAGAACAACAACTTGGCATTTGGCCTTAGAAGGAGGTGTTATTTCTAGCGTATCTAAAATGTCTCTTCCCTATAATGATTAGTCCATTCTGCCATAGCCAAGGCTACCAAGAATGTTTACCTCTTTTTTACTCTTATCTGAAATTGGATGACCAGGCAATGATTTCTGTACAGCAACTTGCATATTTTAGTAATAAATACATGCTTTCCTGAATTTTATAGTTTCTATTTTCAGGAAGTTATCCCTGGAATTTGTAGCTAATACTCAGTAATAGACATTTTAGCAACTTAGTCTCTCTCTCTTTTTTTAATTCACACAATTTTACAAAAGTTATGCCCACTTAAAAGCTTTATCTGCTTTTATTTTTCCCCCAGTGTGGTCATACTTAAAAAATCTAAGTTTAACATAAATTATATGTTGATAACCTCTTAGCAGACTAGCAGAATTCAATTTCTTAGAAAGTTGTTATGTAACCAATAATTTGACAGATGAATGTAAAATGTCTAGCAAGTGATGTGAATAGTAACAAAGACTTTTATTTCATTTCTATCAATTATCTATAATACTATTATTAATATTACAGTCTATGGTTCTTGTTCTCTTCAGATATGCCTATAAAGTCTCTTTCGTCAAGAGGTACATATGCCTATACTGAGAGACAAATTACTGGTTTGCAGACCTTAATTATTTAATGAAGAGATTCGATGAGATCTTAATACTTGAGATTTAAGTCCTCAAAACTTGAGGGGTCAAAATAGGAAAAGTAGGCATGGAATGAAAGAATATCATCTTTATGTGATAGATAAGTTATATTTAAAATCATAACTAGCTTTGTACAAATAGGAGTAGATTTATTCTGTACACATAAGATTATAGGGAAAATGACATAAAGGCACATGCAGATAAAGCTTGTGCCTTCTGGTGTGTAAAGCAAATATCTAAATATATGCCTATTTTTGTCCACATGCAGAGTTAAAGGACACTTTTCCATGAAATAATGCATTCCTTTAGTATTGCTGTAGATTTTCATAATTTTTTAAAACATTTCTATTGTAACCTACATCAAAAGGGCAGCCAGGGTTTTTTGTGTCTGACTATACATATGCATTATAAAAAAAGTGAGTCTACTGTAATTACCAGTTTGCAGAGCGAATTCCTGCAGGGTTTGTATTCTCCCCATTAGTAAAAGAGATAAGTTGAAATGTATTAAAATTTCACTGTACAACTGGGAGTTTTTGTTCACAGTAAATGTGTTAATGTTTCTTCATTGCTTGACTGTTTGTGTTTAAATTTAGGCAGCGTGCCCAACAGGGACAAAATTATAGGATAAAGCTATGTATAAAAGAAAATCCTTCAGAGAGCACCAATAAGACTCTTTTTAAAAATAAGCAGTTACATATAATAGTACATGGCTGTAGCCACAAAGAAAAGTTTTATCTGTCTATTTAAGAATTATTGGAATTTTTCTTTCCCTTGTGTAAAAGTTAAGAGGACCAAGCTTTTATGTCAATAGCTAATACACTTTGATGTAAAAACATCTATTATTTTATTCAGTGTTACTCCTGTAAAAAGAAAAAGAAATGATTCCTTTTTGTTGTTCTTTTGATGAAGGGAGGCTAAATAGCATTTTGAGAGAGAGGCGATAGATCACATTTTCTTCCCTAGTAAAGGAATTCTTGCTTGTTAAGAATTCTAATTTCAGCCTGTTATATTTTTGGAGTATTTTTCTCCACTTTTCTTCATTGCCATGAACTTGGTAAATACAGTTATTCACATAGGTAGGCGTACGTTTTAAAAAAATAATCTACAACCACTATCACCTAGTGTGAATAGGTAATGAAATTTATAAATACAGGATAAAGGCTCCTATTTCTTTGCAGTCTAGAGAGGGCAGAAGTTGCAGTTATCTGTAAACATTGGCTGTGTAAGCTTTGGCTGGCCAGGGAATCAACCCTCCTCTCTCTCTTAAATGTTGAAAACATATTGTAGTTTTTACTGTTTACCTTTGGCAGTTTCTTCTGCCTGCTTTTCCGTAAGTGAAAATGAAAGAGTTTGCCAATATCCATATGCTCTCTCAAATATCTCAGACCCACGATACAAACAGTGTAAAGAAGCAAAAATAAAATATAAACTTTCATTTTGAAATGTTGATATCTTAGAAATAGTGTTTTATAATTTACTTAGTGATAGTGTGTGTAGATATGTAGGGGAGGAGAGAGAGAGAAAATATGAATGCATATGTGTCTGTGTTTTAGTTTGTATCCATACAGTCATGGTGAAAATATGAAAATCCTCTTAAATATTTCATATTATATGTAGCTTTCCTTAAGGAAGTATATTTTCCTCTTAAATATTTTTAATACTTAATTTTAATTTTCCCCTTGAATATGTTTCTTGAATAGATTAGTTCTCCCTCTGCCCCCCCCCAAAGACCTTTAGTTTTTATTTCTTCCTCTACACTGTTCTTTAAAACATGAATTTTTAACTGATAGACCTTGAAGTCCTTCAGAGCCATTACTTTCTTTTGGCTAATTTGTAGAAAGGCACCATATGAAAATTGGATTTTTGATCTGATGGAGTGATTCTTGAGTTCTTATGAACCATTTATAGTCTATCAAGTAAATCCTTCTTAGTTCACGGATTATTGACCCAATGGACCATATTAGCTGCTTCGAAGCTGTTATAGCCCATTATGTTGATTCAGCTGACACACATGTGAACCCAGTCCACATGCCCAAGATGACATTAACATTGTTCTGGAAGACTCTTTTTTCCCTCCTCCCCCACAAGGCTTTCTATTTATTTCTTAATTTTCAAGAGTTACCTCAAAGTTTCTGACAACCATTGCATAGGTCTCTCACTTGGCTCAGTGATGTTGAAGCATTTGTTAGTAGCTAGATGATCTCTTTCCTTTCTCTGGAAATAAGTACCTGTTTTTTTAAACTAAGTAATCTTTAAAAGAAAAAAAAAGAGAATACTGTTTTTTTAATACTCTAGAGCACATTTTTCCCTCAGATGCTTATAGATCCCATAGAAATTTGTGGGATTTCTGTGAGCATCTGAATTTAGCCCTTTGAATTTGAGGAAACCACCTTTTAGAAGAAATGATAACATTGTATTTGTGTTTTTAAAAAATGTATTACCTGAGAGGTTTTACTTGAAAAATTCCAGTGATTGTAGCCACTGGTAAGTAAAATCAAGATGTGCCTTCACTGATTTATATGAAGCTCTAATGAAGCCAGTCCAGGTCTCAGCGCAGACCCCTGGGGAATCTGTGACCTGACATAAATAACGTATAAGGGGACACGTAGACTGTTCATCATATAATTATTTTTATTTATAATAGGTATGGTTCCTGTGGTGATACATGCTTTAGGCAAAGAAGCATATTGTTTTGTAATCAGAGATAATTATTACATACAGTTATATGTACAATGGAAGATATTAAAATGTTTATTGGGATGTGTTACTAATGGACAGTCTCAAAAAAGATGTGAGTAAAGTGCTGTGTAATAAACCAAGTGTTCTTGGGAGTACCTTGTCTTGCTTTTTTTTAGATTTTGACATTTCTTGATATAACCATTTAAAGACTCTGTAAAATGATGTTCTGAATCACTTTCTTCATCTAAAATCTACCATGTTGTTTGTAGAAAATTCTAGTGTAAATTGTTAATTGCTTCCTTAGCAGTTTCCCCTACTTTTTCAAGCTGCTTAAACCTCTACCAATCCCTTGCCCTCTTTCTGTGTGGTTTTGTTCACATCTCCTATTCAGTCATAAGCTTCTAGTGGAACTGAAGAAATATCTGAGGAAATCTCATTGAGGAGGAGGGTAGCAAGGGGGATTACTCTGCTTCTTTCCTCTCATACCCTGGCAGAGGAGAAAGTGCCCTGGATTACTTGGCAGCAGCCATTTAGGGACATCTCAGAACCTCATTTTCTGCTGGTTGAAAAATCTCTAATTTCAGGGATTTTGATGATTAAATATGAGAATGTATTTGAAATATTATGCAAACTTCATAGCACTCTACAAACATGGGATATTACTAGTCTCACGATGTCTGCCTCAGTTGGCCTGGGTAATCAATTGTCATTTGAAATGTTAAATTCTAAAATGCAACAACTTTTCTCCCTTGTTGCTTTACTGAGGTAAATTTTTCACAAACCTAGAGGAGTAAATTTAGTTAAAAGGTCACCTACCTTTTGCTCTTGCTTGGTAAGTGGATTGATTACAGTTCTCTGGCATTTGAAATAATGTGGCCAGCTCCTAATTTTAGCAAGAGGATAAAGATTTAGAAGAGTTCCTTTCTTAAAGGAGCCCTTCACATGCCATCTAGGAAGGGCAAGATATAGTTGACTGAGGATGATGTCTTATATGTGGCACAACTGGGGAGAGCTCTTGCGTTATTCCTGTACCTCTCTACTTGGTCACCAAGGTATGGCATCATTATGCAAATCAGTTGTTCTTCCCAGGATTGGAGGTGCTTTTGAAATATACCATAACTTAGGCTTTATCTTGTCTTGTTTCTTGGTTAATAAGGAGTAGTTTCTTTGTAAAGTGCTTAAAGGTTTTTAAGTATTCTTGCATCTCATTATAAATCCCTTCCTTATTAATGTCTTCCCTATTATTATCATATTATATTAGTAATTGTTTTCATGAATGCCACAGAGAAATGTAATCACATTACCACCTTTCAAATTGCATTAGTGAAAATGCATAAAATGTATTATCAATGGAATACAAAATTGCTGATTCAACATTAAGGTAAAATGAGATGATTATCACTTAGCATTCATATGATGTCAGAGGTGCTTTGGCTCCTTATATAAAGTATCTTATTCTGGTAAATACAAACTGAGTTTAGTTAAAATGTGGTTATTTTTTTTACAGTGAGCTAACTCCTTATTTTCAATTTAGTGATAGGTATGTTCATGGAAAGAGTATTTCCTTTTTAGTTATGTTATCACAGCTGCCTAAGGAGTCTGTAAAATTTGTTAAGTATACAGGCAGTAAGTGGCATATTTTGTTAACCATGAGGTAAGAAAATAAAATGTTTTTGCCTAAATTGAAAAGCCTTTTCATTTCATGTTTCTTTAATATTACTAATTGCCTAACAAAGTAGTTTGTATTACCTACCATAGACCTAATGTAATTGAAAAACAAACAAACAAACCCCACACACATATGCACTCCAGAGCTTGCATGTGCTTTGAATGCCATAGAAGCCTGGGTATTTTCCTTATATAATTGGCTATATCCTGCTGTTGATTTTTGCTCTGAACTTCTAAATTATTTACATGGGGTCTTTCTTATGTCGATTGATAGTAGGTTGTGATCGGAAGGTAATGACTACAGATGCTCATTGGATCTGTGTCTGTGAAAATTTATGTGTCTGTGTGTGTCCATTTCTGCCTGTGCGTATTTATGTATTCACATAGTCAAAGAAACATTCACACTCATATATACACATATCCCCAGAAGTTTATGGTTTTCCCTCTTTGCCCCTCCTCCTAAACCAAGTTTGTTTCTTAACCTTTACAGAAGTCATTTTTTCATCACAGTAAATTGAGGAATGTTTTCAGTCTTACACCGCAGAATTCACCATTGTCAATTTTTAACAAATTCTCTTAAGAGTTTTTTAATACCTTGATACTAGTACTGCTGAGCATTATAACTGAGAAGTTTGGTTTTTGTTTTGTTTTACTTTAAAATTTTTGAAGGATGCGTTGGATTTTTTTGATAGAAATGGCAATGGATTCAAAAAATAATTGTCAGTTTTAAAATGGATATATTAGATTTTAGTAGTATCAAAGTAAAAGGGATTTTCAGATTTAAGCAGCAATGAAATTCATTTGTTTGTTCACCTTTCATTTATTCACTCATTAAGCATTTTGAATATCGAAGACCCACTAAGTGAAAGACAAATATGTTGTGTTGTCTCCTGGGAAATGGTGTCTTATGGAATTAAATGGTTTGACACCACTAAAAGAAAGTAGGTGGTGTAGTGGGATTCCTCCCACCCTCCCCCTTTTTAAATAGCTTTCTTGAGATATATTTCACAACATCCATTCTACCCATTTAAAGTGTACAATTTAATGTATTTTAGTATATTCACAGTTATGTAAAACCATCACCACAGTCATTTGGGGAGCATTTTCAGCACCTCAAAAAGGAACTTCGTACTCTTTAGCCGTTTAGGGAACCACTAATCTACTTTCTATCTTTACAGATTTCCCTGTTCTGGATATTTCATCTGAATAAAGTCATATAACATTTAGTCTTTTGTGACTAGCTTCTTTAGTTCAGCATAATATTTTCAAGGTTCGTACATGTTGTAGTGTGTATCAAGTCCATTTCTTTTTATGGTCAAATAAAATTTCATATTAATATACAATATTTTGCTTATCTATTGATCAGTTCATGGAGGGATAGTGCCTTTTTAAAAACAAAGTTTTAAATCTCATGTTGTTTAACAGCAAATAATGTTCAAAGGTTAGTTTTCCCCAATGAATTTCTTTCAGTTATTTTGAATGTGTTTATTGTGAAGATGATGAATTTCCTTGGTTTGTAACTTTATTTCTTATAGTGTTTTGTTGAAGTTTAACCCTTTTGAATTGCCCAGCTTTTTGTCTGTACCATGTTGTTCACTGTTTAAACCAATGGCATCTGGCCTTTGTAATGGGTCTTGGCCGACCCATGGGTTTTCAAATCTTCTCTCAGTCACAAGATCTAATGTCTTTTCTGTTGAAAAGACACCAGGAAATTTCAGAGTACATCATGGTCAGCAAATTGATCATTTTTTACCAGCTTGCTATTTCTTCATAGACATGAAAACAATTAGACAAATGTAAGGAACCTTTTTTTGAAAGTTTAATTTTTATTTTCTAGTTATGTTACTACTGAATAAGATATATACTTTTGCCATAATTTTCTATTATATGAATTTTTGCATGGGTTTTTGTAAGGAGACAGAATAACTTCATTGTTTTTCACTTGCTATTATTACTATTTCATTATGAGTGGTAGCATTTACCTTATTCTTTAACACTCTGGTTCCTTAACTTTGACGGTAAGCTTTATAATCACTGATAATCACTTCTTGTCAACTGTGTACATTGCCCATTCAAACTCAGATTTATGTTTCTTTGTGTAAATATAGAAAACATATCCATCTTACTAAAACTATAGATTTATATTAGTAGTATCATAGTTAGCATTAGGTAGACTTTTTAGGTTGTTAATAAAGCTGTTTTGTAGGAATTTTAAAACTGTGGCTCTTGGTCCATGTTCTATATCTGTCCAGCTCACATCTTGTTTCATTTTGAATATCTGATTACAGAACTCTTCAGTACAACAAGTAGCTACTCCTCTACTTTCATCAGATATGAGTTTTGTGATCAAATAAAAGTGAATTTCACATGCAATCATATAGTTCATGTTGGTCATGAGTTAAGTTCAGTAGTTGTCCACGATGCAAAAGAAATACAGAATTGCTTTGCTCAAGCTGTATTGTGACTTGGCTGAATTTAGGAAGCTGATTTCTTCTACAAAGACAGTATTATATAAATTTTCCAAGTTAATTAGTGTACATATTAGCCATATGAAATCAGAAGGGAAAACTATCCTGAAAATTATACAGGGAGGTATTTGCTGACTTAACCACCCTGACTGTCATGTGGGTTCTTTAGAGTCTTTGTGGCAATGTTTGAATTACTGTCTAGTATCTTATACATACAAGATGTATAAATGTAACTTTCTCATCTTTTTAGTCATGTACAAGGTTACTCTCTTCATCCAGGATGCTTTCTAGCTCTTACTTTGTAATTAATGCAATGTATTCTATGGCAATCCTGCAATAATTATCTTTTAGATTCATTATAGATAATTTTTTATTCCAGACTTCCCACCCCCCAGAAAGAAGTCTTTGAAGAACAATTTTTCTACCCAGTAAAAAAGGGTTCATTTGACCTTTTACACTGTGCATACCTTTGATTCTGGGACATATGTATATGTTCAGAGGTGAAAAATATTTGCAGCGATGAATTATTAAGAAGTTAATTATAACAGAGGGTATTTTGTATCTTCATGGAGAGTTTGCCAATTTTACATGTTTATGTTATCTATATATGACTTTCAAAGTAGAAGATTCAATTTAGTAAGAAATTTGTTCTTGTTAAAAATAAAAGTGGTGAACCTTGTCACTAATAATCATTATAGTCAATTAATTTATAAACCTAGATTGTACCACCTAAGTTTATAGTAAAAGCTGATGGGATAAAATGAATGCTGTAGTAATGATTAGTTTTTTCTATAATTTAATTTTAATATAGGTCATATATACTTAACTATTAAACATTTTTAAATGTTTTAAGTAAAATTTCTTAATTCATGTTGTAAATCTTGCTATACTCCCTAGAAATGAGCAGGGCAAAAATAGATTTAAGAAGGATTTTTAGTTGTATATGGGAGATTGGTCAGAGTTAATGAACATATGACGGGAACTGCTTGCAAATAGGTTGTTTTGTTTTGTTTTGTGGAAAACCAAAACCCAAAACTAAATGAGTTTTATTTTTAGATTTTTTTCCTCCTCTTATTATGATTGTTACTAATACTTCAGAATAAGTGTTTTATGTTTTCCTTTGCCCCATGGCTTTATTTTGCCTTTTGTTATTTTGTGTCAAATAACTAGGGTAAGTGTTTCCAAACAAGGAATAGCTAATAGGAGATTTATTAATTAGCCTTGTGTATAGTTCTTTTGTGAAGTAAACTGTATATTGACTGAAGCAACAGTTTGTGCTTTCCTGAGAAGTGTCATTTTGTGAGAAGAATGATGTTCATTTCACATGTACTTGGCAGGTTTAAGCCAGCTATGAGGCATAATAAAGCTAAAAATACTTCAATTTTAGTGATAACAGAATCTATCATGCGTATAGAGCTTTGGAACTCATCCAAGATACTTTCAAATGCACTTTTATTTAATATTCAAATATAAATATCTTACTGACTGAACCTTGATTTTTTTTAACAAAATTTTCCTGCTTTGTGTATTTTAGATGTACTTTTGAATATGAATATTTGTAATTTATTTATTTTGATTGTATGTTTTCTTTGGTTTTCTATTGGTAATGGAAATAAACTGAGTAATAATTGGAAGATTTACCTTGCTCTTCACTATTATTTAAGAGCCATGTAACACACACAAACATTTCTGAACCCTAATATTAAAACAGAAATAATAATCCATGTGCCCACCTTAGAGGATTATAGTATGAATAATATGGTATTACATATGTCAAAGTGTTCATTTATTCATTAAGACTACGTAAGTGTCAAGCAGGTATTGGAGTAAAACAGGTATTTTACAGGTATTGGAGTAAAACTTAATACAGTGGGAAGAATCATAAGGGAAAAAAGAATCATTTAAATATAATATGTGGAAAGTTTCTTGAGGCCATAAATGATTGTCATTTATCATGCTTTTTACTGTTGCCAGGCAGGGTAACACATGCTTTATATTTATCATTTCATTTAAGTTTTTTGCCACTGTTATGATGTCATTCTTACTCTCATTTTACAGATGAGGAAAGGGGCTTAGAGAATCAGGGCTTTAAGTGCAGATGTTGTAAGCCCCATAGACGTATTATCCTGCCCTCATGGAGCTTAAATCATAGGGGGAGGGAAACAGACTCAAATCAAATAATCACACAGATAAATATAACATTCACAACCTGTGATAAGTGCTATGATAGATCCGTTATGATACAGGAGACTAACAGGAACTTGCCTTGGATGGGAAACAGAGAACCTGCCCTGGGGAGTGAGTGAGCTTTGAGTCGAGATCTGAAGCATGAGTAGTAGTTCACAGTGCAAGTGGGGGTTGGAAGGTGGGCAGGTAGAGAGCATTCCTTTGGGAAAATAGTCAAGGAGAAGGTGGGGTGACAGATGTGTCCACTGTCTAACCAGTAAGGATAGACATCCACTCTTTTTACTCAAGTAAGAGGCAATGAACAGAAGTTTGAAAATAATCTCAGCAAAACAAATCCCATACAAAAAGATCAGAGATGTGGGACTCTGAGAGAATGTTCATTGAGATGGGAAGAAAAGAGGTAGGTTATTAGGAGCCAGTTTGAATACTCTAGAAAAAGGACTAATCATGATAGTAACAGTGAGAGTAGAAGACAGGAAAGGCAGGGGATAAATCATTTTTGGAGGAAGAAGAATGTAAGTGAAAATGCTGACCCTTGACTGCCTTGCTGTGAGTGGGATTGTAATGCAAAATTTCTAGTTAGTGGGATGGAGAGCTCACACAGACGAGGGTCTGATCCCTGGATCTGTGACTTTACTAGTTGAGTGACTTTAGATAAGGTAGTGAATTATCTCTTCTTCAGTTTCTTCACTGGTAAAATAATGGTAATAATTAATAATAACAACTTCATGCTATTTTCTGAGGATTAAGAGGGCCAATATTTGTAAGTTACCTAGTACAATGTCTGGAAAACAGCATATATTCAATAAATCTAGCTATATTAATAATTATAATAATAGTTTGCTGCTGTAAAGAAATTTAAAAATCTTGCTTTGGTAGGGGAAAGCACAGAAGAATAAAGAGGGAGAGATGGTGCTTTTCTCAAACATTTTAAGGGCCTCCTTTTTGTTCTTAGGGTCTCTCCTCTAAATCTACTGCCCACAAACCCCAAACTGTCAAGTCCTTGAGAACAGGGACACTACCATTCATTTCCTGCCACTTAAGGCAGCGCCTGGCTCCAAAGTGATGTTTCTTGCATAGTGATGATATTTGAAGCTGTAGGAGGGCATGAAATTGCCAAATTAAGGAATGAAGAGCCTGGTCGTGGGAAACACCTGTATTTATTTACAGTGGAGAGAGAGTGAGCAGTTGCTGCCAGAAAAACTAGGATAGTCAGTCTCTCCTGCCCAGGAATGAAGGAGAGTTGCATCAGAGTCTGGGACAAGGAGGCTAGGAAAAAGGACCAGATGTGATGAGAACATTCCTTGTCAGAGAGAACACTTTCAGGAGTGTGTGGGGCAGAGTCCAGATTGCAGAATTAAGATGTAGGTGGTGGTGAGGGAAGTGGAAGCATTGGTTGCTGGGTGCATGGATTTCTCCTTCAAGAAATCCATGGTAAAGGTAAGCAGAAGAAATAATTACTTTTAATAATTTGCAGGCTTAAGAAAATGTATTGTTGTTATTGTGGGGGAGTTGAGGAAATGCTGACCATGTAAGAATTGAGGAAAGAATTACAGAGCACCCTTGATGGGTCATGGTCCTGGAGGTCTGCCTCATCCAGACCTGACTGAATACTGATCCCTGCATATATGGGTAGGGACAATCTGACTGAATTGTCTCCTCTTTCCTTCATCTCTGTATTTTCAAACTTATAGTTCAGATAATGAATGCAACCCATACAGCTTGGCCTTGTTTAGAATGCCCAGAAGAGAGTTAGAGGCGTTCAGACATTAGCTGAATGAAGGAAGTGATGTGCTCACAAGAATGAAAGCTTGTTCATTTCTGCTCTTCCTGAATGTCTCCTTATAACATGTACATTTTTGAGGCTTAACTGGCTTTGATAGTTTTATGATAATTTATGTTTTTTAAGTGTGGGTGAGTTGGCAAGTGATCACATTGGTTTTGTTTTGTTGTGAATAAATAGTATGTCAAAGTTTTATGCCGTTTCAAAAATGTTATTTAGAATAAAACTTCCTTTGAAGCCACAATAGTCTCTTACTCAAAATATTTATTTAGACCATATTGTTTAAATATGTGTAATTCCCTTAAGGGACAATTGTAGTCTATATAAATCTGAATTTAAAACAAATAGACCTTCTGGAATTCATAGAAATACAAAATGGATATTCCAGTGCTTAAGTATTTATATACAAAAGGAGTTGAGGTGTTCCAATGTTTGTATGTTTAGGTACAAAAAGAGTAGAATTTATAAAAAAGGATGATGATCTGAAAAGTTTAACTCCCAAATGTACCAGATGTATAAAGTTATTTAGCAAGACAGAATATTTGAATCATAAGCTAGTTCAGAGTAAGCGAATGAAAGATTCAATCAGTTGAAAAATAAATGTACATAAAAATAAATTGACACTCTTAATTTGCTGTAACTTCGAATATAACTATGATTAAAGTTTATGGAAGTGTGCTTTAAACACAATATAAAATCAGTATATTTTTGTAAAATAATTAAATATTATCAAATTAGTGATTTAAAGTATTTATGTATTTTATGTTGGAGTTTATATGTAGCTGTCCTTGAAAGATCATCTTTTTCATTGGCCCTCCTTTGATTTTTGTAATGCTGAAGGTGTTTTTAAGGATTTATGAAAGCTTCTATTACTGTACTTCAAAATAATTGTACTATAAATGCTTTAATGTCAACATAGCTCCCATATTTGAATTTATAATTAGTTTGTCAAGTGCCTTATTTTAAGTGGAAATACTGTTTTCTAAACTCTTTTTATTTTGGTCATAGTACAATCAAGTTGTGAGTTCATTAACTAATGAACATGTTACTTAAAGAAACTGTTTCTAATCTGGGATGTTCTGATATGTTTCTCAATTAGTAAACTATTGAAATTGAAATAAGAACTTTTGGGAGAACTATTTCCCTTTATAATCTAGAAATTCCTTTAATCACCAATACATATAGCAAACTTTCACAAGCTAGCTAATGTGCAATTGGACTGTTGACATTGGAAGAGAGACCCTGAAATATCAGGCAGATTATACAATTGAATACTTCCCTAGAAGAAAACAGAAGAGCAAATTAGGGATGAGAGTGGAATATGAGTGGAGTCTAGAGTGAGGACTCTAACATCTGACACTGAATAGGGATCGATATATTTAATGTTAATTAATGAAAGAGAAATACTTTACACTTGTCTTATCCAGAGCACTGGGAACAGTAAAAGCCCATACAGGCTTATTCTCGGTAAAGAATAAGAATTTGTCCCAACCATATTAACGATATCTAAAATGCTTTAACAGGCAATATTTGCTTAAGTAAAAAATACAAAATAAAATAAAGTGAAAACAATATCTAAAATATTGCCTGTTACAAATGGGACAGTTTATATAAAAGTCCAAATGGTTCCAGAAATATGAGCATCTAGAGCTGTGTGAGCACATCTTTCAGGCACAGAGTTTCAGATATTCTCATGCCCACCACCCCAAAATCAGCAATCTTTGATTGCATCTAAATCTGCAAAGGGATCTTTTTCTGGCAGTTCAGGTAGTTACAGTAGATTGTTAATCTATGAATGATCAAACTAAATCCATTCTGCCTTCACAATTTCCATGCAAATTAGAATTAAATGTATGGGATAAATTTATTGACTTTATCTCATACATTTAAGGAGCATAGGTTAGCGTTAGCACAATTGTTAAATATAGATTATTATTCATAAAAAGTTATACTCCATTTATGCTAATTTTCTGTGGATTCACTTTATAAGATAAACTGATGAGATGGTTTTTAAAAGTACTTGTAAGGAAATGAGAGATTTTTTATTGTTTAGGTTTTCTATGATACAGTTGTACTGTTCCATATATAATATGTTCACATAAATGGCTTTTCCTGTTCTATATCTGACCTAACAACAAAATTTAAACTTTCTTATATCACCATTAAAATAAAATAGGATCATTTTGTATTTTTCAAAACAAGAATGAAAATAGAATTAATAAATAAAAAAAAATGCCAAGGGAATTCAGATGTGGTAAACAATAACAAAATATGTTAGGTTTTATTGGGCCAACAAAAATGTCTTTTTAAAATATATCTGAAAGATTATCAAAGCATTTAATTGAAATTCAGTAGAAGAAAGTAATATTCTAATAATAATATTGCCATGTTTTGCAAACATTTCACTTGAATATTGATTTGTTAGAATGTATTTTTTGCATTAATTGACAAGTAAATAAAGTTAAGCAGAAATACATATTAGCAGGAATTTTTTTTTCCTCTTTGGATCTCTGGTGTTATAAAGCCAGTTTCTTACGGAGTATGTGATCCTTTATTCTTATTCTACTTGGTCTGTGTTTCTAATTTATAGGTTATTATGAATGATGTAAAATGTATTAGTGAATGAGCTTTTTTTCTTTTTTTTTTTTTTTGGGAAGAGATTTTGATGATATCAAAACTTATTTTAAAACTCTCCAGGCCTCTATCATCAACATAAAGCCTTTAACATGGAAATGGGCATTGCTTATTAAAATGTTGAAAAAATAGAGTATCTTTGAACAGATGCTGATCTTTTTTTCCTCCTTTATTTTTCAGGCCATCCGCTGCACACTGGTAAACTGCACGTGTGAATGTTTTCAGCCAGGGAAGATTAACCTGAGGACTTGTGATCAGTGTAAACATGGCTGGGTGGCACATGGTGAGGAAAATCAGAGCTTTTCTTCCCATTCTTGTTATGTACATGTGAGAATGAGTGTGTGTTTGCGTGTGTGTGTGTGTGTGTGTGTTTCTTAGAGCAGGCACTGGGCTGGAGAGGTTAGCTGTGTTCAAGTGATAGTTAACATTCAGCCCATGGCTCTTAAACAGCATATTCTCAGCTCTAAAATGTAAGGCTAGGCAGGCCACTGTCCACAGAAGGGCAAAATGCTTATGGGACAGTTAGGCCGTGAGGTTCTTACTGAGCATAGGAGCAGCCAGCAAGCACCAGGCCTGATGGAAACTCAGACATACCACAGTTGACCTTTCAGGGCCTGGACCTCAGAGGGAAGCTGACAACCTCTCATTGCTGGAGAACTCCTCAGTGACTGTTCACCCTTGTCACATGTGTGAGGGGCTGAGTTTATCCTTCCAGATGTTAAATTTTGTATGATCTAAAGTGGGCAAGAGAGTGAATGGGAACATTATTTGGCTGGTATCTGAAATAAATCTGTAAATACTCCCTTTCAGTGTACGTTGCGATTGGAGGTGGTCGATGTTGGTAGAGTGTGAACTCTGTGTAGGGGTGCACTGGGGGTGGGGGTGACCCAGAGCGAGGGATATGAGCGTTGAAGCTTTTTGCCAGGTGCACAGAGCTGTTCTGTCTATATGCCTTGACTGAGAATTTAGCATATTCTTGCGTATGGTTTACATTTATTGTGTTTAAGCAAAAGGAGACTTGGAAATAAGCAGATTTTTTTTTTTTTTAAACTTCTAGGCTACAGAATTTTAAAAGATAGGTAATGTTTATAAAAGAAATCCTGGCTTGAGATTTTTTTGACAGCCTGGGGTATTGGCTCTTAAGTGGACATATTCTTCATTCCCAAGCAGTGCCAAACATCCAGTGGGTTGTATTTTTATAAATGTCATGTTATTCTAACAAGATCTGAGGTAACATCACTGGGCCATGCCTTGAAATGCTTTTAATTTATCATGTACCTTGCTTGTTAGGACGTGTGTGTTAGAGTTGCAGGGACATTTCAGCCATATTTCTGTGAGAGAGAGAGAGTAGTATGAGAAGAATACATTGGAAGGAGTGTGTTCCTACCATGTAGCCACAATCCTGTAATCCTTCGGTGCCCCAGGGGTGGAACTCTTTCCTGCCTCATTAACAACAAGGCCAAAATCTGTAACACTTTTGAGTCTAGTCTTGAACAACAGATGAGCTACTGTTACCTTCCCAGTGGATGTATTTCTTCTCTCTTCCTATATTAGCTTGCTATTACTATATTGCCATAATAAAATACCACAGGCTGGTGGCTTAAACAACAGAAATTTATATCCTCACAGTTCTGGAGGCTAGAATTCCAAGGTCAAGGTGTTAGCAGCATTGGCTTCCTTCAGAGGTTTCTATTCCAGTTTGAGATGGCCACCCTCACATGGTCTTTTCCTCTTTGGGCACATGCTGTTGGTGTTTCTTTGTGCATCCAAATTCTCTTCTAAGAACATTAGTCAAATTGGATTAGGTCAACCCTAAAGGATCTCATTTTAACTTAATCATCTTTTTAAAAGTCCTTTCTCCAAATATAGTCACATTCTGAGATAATAGGGGTTATGGCTTCAACATATGAATTTTAGGGGAACACAATTCAGCCCATTAACACTTCCAAACATCCTTCTTTCCCGGAAGAAGTACTGATTCTGCTAGGTAATAGGTACGGAGCTCATGTCCCTAGCTAGTCAAAAATCATGAGGTCACTGGTGGCAGTATCTGTATAGACTATTCTGAGGTCTAATGCTGGCCTTACCACTTCCATGTCAATATCCCTGGACCTCAGTTTCCTTATCTGTAAAATAGGATTAACAATACCTACTTTATAGTCTTATTGTGAAAATTAAAGATAAAGTATGTAAAGCCTTTAATAAATGATACATGTTAAAAATAAACTGAATGATAGATAAGCAGTAAAGGGGGGGGTCAGTCATTAAACAAAGGGCTTTTCATTTACTCTCATTTTATTCCAAAACCATCTTGTATTACTATCATCTGCTTTAGTAGCCTTATGCATATAGAAATACACTTTGTCACTAGAGTTTGTTTTATCTATCTAACTTCCATGTGCATATTACATTAGTAGTATAATGAAAAAAAAAAGCAATATTTCTTCCTTCCTGAATGACATAAATTATTCCTGGCCAATGATTATTTTGAAGACTTTCTGAAGAATGTGATTTTTCACCCAACTTGAATAAGATATTTCTGTTATAATAGCTTGTGTTTTTCCTATGTACCATTACAAATGTTATGCTTCTGGGATATTAATTTTAGGGATTCTCAAATCTAAGCCAAATTAATTCTATTTTCCCTCAAAATTATCACCTTGACCTCTCTTCTCTCCCACAACAGGGATGTATCTGTGTACAACTCAAAATACATACATGCGGATATGCAAATTCCTGTTCATTAGGGCAAGTATGACAGTGAGGGGATGGCTTCTAGCCTTTGAATTGGCAGTGGAATGAGAGCACCCACTCTTTTTGCCCCTAGCATTTCGATTAATTGCTTCATTCCCTCCCCCTGCACAAAAACCCTGAAATCATGTATCCAATTATTTCTGCTCGGAGGTGAAAGACAGCAGCTTTCTGGTTGCCTTACACAGTATAGTGTCCTATGTGTGGGGCGAGGAGGAAGATACTTGGTTTTTCTTGTGTGTAATTTTTTTGCAGAAGTACATGGAACAGCAGTAAGATTACTGGGATACATTTAATAGAATTGTTTCATGAAAGCACTGAACATACTCTGCCTGTTATCATGCTATTAGAACTTTAATATCTGCTGCTAAAAAATAACCACATGCCAAAAACAGGTATTCTCTTTAAAATGAAGAATTTTTATGCCAGAAGCAATAGCTCATGCCTGTAGCCCCAGCACTTTGGAAGGCCAAGGTGGGAAAGTCACCTGAGGCCAGAAGTTTGAGACCAGCCTGAGCAATATAGCAAGACCCTATTTCTAGCAAAAAAAAAAAAAAAAAAAAAAAATATATATATATATATATATATATCCAGGCATGGTGGTATATGCCAGTAGTTCTAGCTACTCCAGAGGCTTAGACAGAAGGATCTTGAGCCCAGGGAGTTCAAGATTGCAATGAGCTGTGATCAAATCACTGTATTCTAGCCCGAGCAACAAAGCGAGACCCTGTCTCTTTAAAAAAAAGAAAAAGAAATTTTTAGAAATTTGTTGGCCTCTTTTGAATAGACATCTTCCTTTATCTGCTTTGTTAGCAGCATTTTCAATTTATTCCTAAAATGTTGGATTTTCTGGGTCATTATTACCATATATATGCATAGACATACATACATACATGTATGCATAGACATGCATACACATACACACACATACTTCATTGCTTTATGGATTGTTTCTAAAGCCTGCTTAAGTTGTTGACATTAGCTGCCTTAGAAAAACCTTAAGAAAGATGTTTTAAAAATGTAAAGAGAATGATTAATTCATTATATTCAAACACCTGGGTTTTGAAATTACTTAGTGGGCTGTGTTACTGTTATCAAATTAGTTCCTTGAAATCTTTAGCACTAGTGAGTTAAGGGGAGAGGGAATGACCCAAAACAGTACTTTGAATACCAGTAGGTATTTCCCATTGAATTAATAAAGGATTAATTTCATCGCTTTCACTGAAGTTTGATTTCATGTTAATAATAGAAAGCAGAGCTTACTGAATTTAATTTTATTTAAAATAAACTTTTTTGTATGTATGATGGCCATACCTAGTCTATAATAACTAGTTGGTAGACTAGAAATAACTCAGAATTTTTAATTTTGCCGTGTTCCTCTTCTAAGTTCTAAGGACTCTAGCCTATTGCCACTTAATTTACTTAACTTCTATGTTTCTTTTCTCATGTTTGCATTGTCTTCTCTGTGTTTTTCTTTCATTCACCTGAAATGATCTTAATACACAATAAAAATTTCCCACATGTTCAATTCTCTTTTGTACAAAGGTGCCAAGATAAGATATCAGAATAAGAGCAGTAATGGGCTCTTTATTCATGATGTAAAATTTTTTTTTTTGTTCTTTTGTAAAAATTAAGTTAGCTGTGTTTTGATGCTTTCTCCCAATACTATAGTAATTGGGCCATCCATAGAATTTAAGCTTTGGCCAAAGATTTTACATAGTCTTAAAAATTAGCCAGTATTATTTCCGAGTGTTGGGTGAGTGCTATTCAAATACTTCTGCCTTGAAGAATCTCTGCTTATAATGAGAGGTGTTACCAGTAGGGAGCTTTTGTTGCCCTTGTGAAAAACTGGAGGCATGATGTAAAGGTTGAGAACTACTATACTAAACCATTTTTATTATTTAATACTTGCAAATTAATTTTAATATTCATAGTCCAGATGAAAACTTTATTTCTAAACTATTAAAATGAAGGTACATAAATATTAAAAATAAAAAATAAACTTGGTCAGTCAGAGTGGTTCATGCCTATAATCCAAGCATTTGGGGAGGCTAAGGCAGGAGGATTGCTTGAGACTAGGAGTTTGAGACCAGCCTGGACAACATAACCAGACCCTGTCTGTACAAAAAATATAAAAATTAGCTGGGTGTGGTGTTGGAGGCTGAGATGGGAGGATCACTTGAGCCTGGGAGTTCAAGGTTGCAGTGAGTTGTGATAGCACCACTCCACTTCAGCCTGGGCAACAGAGGCTGTTTCCCTGTCTCAGGAAAAAGATAAAGGAAGAAAGAAGAAAGTAACCTAAATTATAAATGGTTTTAAGAAATATTTCATGATCCAAGACAATTGGAAAATTGTGTTTTTTTTCCATGATGGTCTATATTTGATTAGTATATTTGATAGAAGTGGGCAGATTTTAGAAAGGTAATTTATTTATAATATTTTTTCCTTTACTATTTTAGTAATTTTTATTTCTGATGAAGCTCATTTGTTAAAACTATCCCTTTTATTGACAAAACCCACAAAACAAAACAAAAACCCAGTTAACACTGTTTTGAGATATATCAGGTGATCATTTGGCAAGAATATGAGATTTGATGAATAAAAAACATATTGTATTGCTTAATGAACCCCACAGCAGCTTTCTCGGTATAAATTATTTTCTTTAAAGAATACTTTGACTTTAAATAAAAAGGATGTGCCATTCCAACAATCTGTGTGAATGCTAGAATTTTTATTCACTTCCAAGAGATCTGAATGTTATTTTCTTTGAATGAAGTCTGCTTATAGGAATGCTTGTTGTACTGGAATTCTTGAGACCTCTTCTTTATTATGTTCTAGAAATGTGATTTCCTTTTATTACTTGTCGTTCATTCAGGGAAAAGATAGTTTTACATTATTACTTTAATTATTTACTAATCAAGTTAGCTTTTTCTCTGTCCATCTTTCATCCGAACTCTTCAGATTTTTAAATGTAAAATGAGCAGATTTGGCTTGTATCATCTGGATAATCAATCAGTAGATATTTAGTAAACATATATCATACGTAAAGAATTGTGCCAGGTATCCTTCAGTTCTTCACCGCAGGAAATAATGAGGAGCCTAAAGTTAATTTATTGTCATTTACCAACCACATTTATAGTTTAATGAACTGTAAGACTTAATATTCATATAATCCATTAATTTCAAACTTTTTTTTGTTATCCATTGGAAGTAAGTTTTTTCCTTTTTCTCACCATTGCTGAATTTTCAGCTTTTATTTGATATGCTAAGACATGATATGAAAGACCAGGGGTCTTCATAGAGACTCCCATCTAAATTAAAAATATAGAATATCCATTAAATTTAAATTTCAGATAAATAGTGGGTGATTTTTTAATGCAAATTTAGTTGAGTGTTCTGTATTTTTATTTGCTAAATCTGGCAAGCCCACAGCTAAAAGAAAATCCTAGTAAGACTCAGTTTGCATAATTAAGTCCTAAATCAGGGCTGTTGGTCATGAACATCCTATAATCAAAAAGCTTTTGATTATATCAGTCCTACATTTGGAATCATGAGATCTCAGTATGTTGTTTACAAATTCCTCAAATTTGTTAGAGGCATGGTACTTTATAAGGACTTAAGCAGGGCAGGTCAAAACCAGTAATTTTTTCATTTTATCCTATGAAAGGTCACATGTCTTTATTAAATGTCCCAGTCTGTGTTCTGCTTATAAATTGTCTAAATGTCTGTGAAAGTAGTTTGTCCCCAACTGGTAACTCTGTTACTCTCCCTGACTCAAGACTGTCCAGAAACCAGAATAACTAAAATAGTACAGTAGTAACATATCCTTTCCCATCCTCTTTTCTTCTGTTCCTAGTCTTCTTCCCTTCCTACCACAAATAAAAAGTCTTCTATCATAACCAAAAGGCATGACATTTTTGTGATATCATGCTCATTCTGAGTCACTCAACAATAATATATCTATATGATAATTTGTAAATTTCTCAAGATAAAGAAAGGAGAGTGAAAAAACCAAGTTTCCTCTGACAAAGGAAGGTACTGTTCCCAGATATTAACCTGTAGCAAAACTCTGGCCTGGAGACAGTCCCCGCAAGAATGAATTTTGCTTTGGAAGAAAGATTTTCTGGAAGCGTGTTTAGGATTTGGTGAACAGTATGACACAGGTACTAATTTGAGTCCTCAGTGTAGGGAAGTAAATGCCAGCTTAGCAGTGGCAAAGTGACTTGATCATTTGGGAAGATGCTTCTAGGGCTTTGGTCAGAAACACAAAGATAGAAACATTACAGTCCTCTTCCCTTGGTGCACTGGTTTGGAAAAAGTGGGAAATAATGCAGTATCTGCTTTAAAAAATTTGTCTTTCTAGTAGACTTAATTCTTCCAGATTATAATACTTCAACCTGGGTTTGCCTGGCTGCAAAATTATCTTTTGGTTAGGGAAACCAGTTTTTAGCTGCCTTCTAGCTCTTGTGAGGCAGCTGGGGCCTGGTCTGTCCAAGGGCAAGGTCCTTGAACATTTCTCCACTTATTTTCATTGTAGAGAGCGAAAACAAGGCCATTTTCTTGCCTGGCACAGGAGCCTTTTTTTTTTTTTTTTTTTGCTTGACCTGAGGGCACAGTGCCCTCTTCTGCTTCTCTCCTTCACTCCCTGATCACTGCTGATAAGCTCTAAAGGGAGGACATCCTCACAAATGCAAAGGTTTGGTGCTTGATTAATGGCATTAGCTATTTTCTTATTGTGTCCCTGAGCTGCTTATTTTGATTTGTTTCTCTGCCTGCCCACCTTTGGGATAGTACTTTGATCTCCTTAATTTTTTTTTTTTTTTACACACAGCACAAACAGTGCCGCCCCTTCAAAATCCTGGGCTCTCTGCCTGTTAAGGCCCAAGATTTTTTTTTTTCTAGCTCCCTTTTATTCAGATAGAATATAAGTTGAGTATGAGGAGACCTGGCCCCTAAAGTGTAATCAGTGCTGGTGCACTGATAAGGAGTTTCTTGGGAGCATCTTGAGATTGAAACACAGAGACCTCTATCTCCAGGGTATGAAAAAGCTTCAGGTAAATGAAAGGGAGGCAACACACAAAATAATTGAGTGCAGTTCTGCAATGAGATTGTAAAGTTTCACATCGTGGCTCTACTACCTACTGTCAGTAGAACTTTGGCCAAGTTATGCAATCTCTCTGTTTTCTCATCTGTGAAATGTGAATTATGATAGCTCCTAGCTCATAGGGTTCTTCTCAGATGAAATGAGATAATCCAGATGGCTTGCACATAGTAAGCACTTAATAAGTGTTAGTTGTTATTATTAAACTCTTCCAAAGTAAAACTTCTATTTTGAAGACATGACAGACATGTTTTAGCAAAGTTTAGTGGTTAAAAGTTGGGTGTAGCCAGGCCAGTGGTCAGATTCCTCTATTCCTCTTGTTAATAATGCCTTCTGTAAGCTTCAGTACTTTCTGTAAATTCAGATAATAATAGGAATGCACCTAAATATCACAGATTTTTTTAGGGAGGATTAAATAAGAGTGGAATTGGTTCAATATTCTGGCACAACAATTTTAGCTGCTGATATTAAATCAATAAAACAATATTAAACATCAATATTAATGATAATATCTAGTGTCTCACTTAAGGTGTAAATGTGGAAGCGATGGTATGAACTTTTCTCCTGGGGAAAGTTTTCTTTAGTACACAGTGGCGGAGTTCAGTTCACTAGTTCTTTTGGCTGTGGGGCTGAGCATTCCCAGGTGAAATCGTTTTCCCCCAGCAAATTGTTCCATATCTTCCATTTCCCCTAAAATATCAGTTGAGCCCTTATTTGAACAGAAGTAAAAAAACACTTTACACCAAAAGTCCTATTTTGAGAAGTGTAGAACACTTAAAATGAATTGTAAGAAGACTTACCTGTTAAAAAATCCGAAGCCAGAAGTAGGTGAGTTTTAGACAGGATTAAGGCTACCTATTTCCACAGCTATCTTTTTGCATGTGAAGTGCTTTGATGGGTTTGCCACTTTATCATTTTATTGCATTTTATTACATCATAAATTTTTATATCTTGCTAACGATCCTACAGGAAGCTTAATTGTTTATAGGAACATCTTAATTAACTGGAGTTCACCAGGTTAAGCAGAACACAAATTGAAGGGGTTATAAATGAAACACACTCAACTCCTCTCCTTTTACTCAGGATAAACTAAGAGATTCAGCTGGGTCATAAGGCCCCAATATGCCTCAGCAATATCATGTTGATACTTTCAACCACTCTTCCTATTATCTCATAAATGGTGACTTCTTCCAGCCTTCCCCCAACTCTTTATTAAAGTGTGCAATTACTGGATGAGATAAGCATGGTATTTCAGACAGAACTCAGACCTGTATTCTGGAAGCCCTAAAATGTTGTTTATGCATTCCTATTTCTTAATAGGTTTTGCCTTTGCCTTTGCCTTTATAGATGTTTGTAACTCTTCAAACCAGCTTCTTGAATTAATCTATTATTAGTTAGTGAGCATATAGCATAAAGTGTGTACAAAATACTTCAAGAAGTTATTACCACAGTTGGATAGACTTATAAGCAGTATCAGTTCAGGGGCCCAGTATTAGTGAGGTTCCTGTCATCTTTGAGCTGCTCCCTGCTACCCAGGGAAATCTCCACTTTGACCTCCTAGTCTTCCCAGCCTGCTGCATGGCCAAGTAACACTATAAATGTAAGTGCAACTCCATTTAATTGAAAGGACAGTCTTATTGGGCCTTAGATTCAACTGTCCGAGGAATATAAAGGGAACTATAGACCTGGCTGTACAATAAAGAAACCATTATTATGGCTTTTGAGTGCTTGAAATGTGGCTATTCCAAATTGAGATGTGGTGTAAGTATAAAGTATATACCAGATTTTGGAGATGTCATCTTTTAAAAAAAAAAGAATGTAAAATAGTCTTTAAGAATGGTTCTTATATTGTTTTAATGTATTATGTCAAATAAAATATATTTTTAAAATTATGTCACTGTTTATTTTTACTTTATAAATTGAAACTAGAAAAATTAAAATTACATATGAGGCTTGAATTATATTTCTATTAGATGTTGCTGTTGTAGGCTCTAGGTATTAGATAATATATTTGGATAACAAGAGCTTAGGTTAAAGTCATTTGGTGGCAGGTAGTTAGAATTTATATGTGAGAATCCTGACAACCAAAATCCAGGTTCTTGTCCCTTTACTTACCACTGTAAACTTTCTCCTAGTCCTTCGTACTTCATACTTGCTGCACTATTGATCCTGTGCCGTGTTCATAAAGGAAGAGAGATTCATACCTTCCATCGCCTACCCCCATCCCTGGAACAATTACATGCTCCCCTCTTTATTCTCAGAACACTTTGCTGAGACCAGAAGGGTAGTTTATGTGTAATACTGATCCTTCCACACTGACTTGGGAAGCTTAGGAGGAGCACTTCATCTTCCTGTGCTGGTCTCTAATGCAGCATCTCCCCTGTGGTTCCTGGAACAAAGGTTTATGGAAACTCTCAATTTATCTAAAAGTCTCAGATTCCTGATTGCTAGTTTCTTTTCCAGCAGCCTCTTCCCATTTTAAGGTGTAAGCACAGCCTGCAAACACCTTGTCTTTAGTTCTATTTGTGCATTTCTCTTTTCCAGTCCTTATTCTGGTTTTGCCTTTGCTGCTTCCTTCTGTATCTTCAGACATAAAAATAAGTGAAAAGTAGGTGGGAGGTTTTAGTAGCCCAACTAACCAGGAAGTAAATTTTAGAGAAATTAAATGTGTTCAATCATTAGCAGATGTTGGCATTTTTGTTTTATTCAGAAGATACGGTCTTGAGTGAAATACCTTCCACTTTTATTGGGCAGTTCTTCTATATTGCTTTTCCTGCAAAAATCTGAGGGTAAGGCATGCCTCCCTCCCTTTGGCTGATCATGTTTTCCACTATCAGTAAAAATTAAAAAACAAATCAACCTCTAACATAAAAGAAAACACCTGTTTGGCTTGGAGAACTTGGCTAGGAAAGTCTTTTTTCTGACATGCCAAAAGCGACCATCACAGGGCCCCTTAAAAAAAAAAAAGCCATTTTTTTTTTCTTTATTTCATGTGAGCATTGGCAGAAACTCTGACAAGCAGTTCTTCATATTTTATTATGTTCTTGTCTGCAGAATCTCTGTCAGGCAAAAACCTTGTCAGCGGAAAACCTGTCGTAGGATCAGAGGAGACAAAAACAGGTGTCACACAGGCAGTCAAAACTGAAGGAAAAAAAGATTAGGCTAAAGAGAGAGAGGCAGACAATTACATTAATGCCATTGCTTTTATCTTATAGATGTGTGTTATTATCTCGGGGTGCTGAGTGCGCAATTGCCTCAAAGAAAAGTAGACAGGAGACAAGGGGAAACTTGATAGTTATTAACTGAAGAGGCAGTGTGTCAAAGCTGGATGGGGTTCAAAGTTTTGCGAAGGAAAAAAACTGCAGGCAGCAAGCAACGGCTGTGTGGTTCTGCTTTCGGCTACATAAACCTAGTAGCAATCTAACATTTTCTACTTGGAAACAGATCATAGAGAGAAAAATTAATGAAAGATTTCATTTGGAGGTTTTTGGGGTAACATTTATCCTATATACATGAGACTGAATCATATAACCTTTTTCTGTCTTATAAAATCTTGCTACAATGTGAGACATGGTGAGGCATGAAGACAGGCATTTGTCAGTTCAGCTTTGTTGTTTGGATATGTTTAAAACACCTATTATCAACACACTTTTAATTTAAAAAAAGCTATTAAGGAGCCCTTTTACTAAGTGTGAACATCTGTATGTGCAAGCTGTAAATTAGGAGATCACATATGTGTGCCTCAGTCAGAGACTAAATGAATTTGGCAAGTGTTTTCTATTACTGGATTTTAAATACCGTAAAATATCCAAAGGAAAATTGCTACATTTTACAGTTTGTATTGATTTTTTTTATTGTGCCTGTTGGTACTGAATAATAGAACTTTTCTAATTAGGAATTAGCATTATTATCATGATCAAATCAGTAACCAGAATTCAAAGCACTAACCAATTTCTCCCCTCTGTTTCTTTGTTCACATTACTTCACGAGTCTACTTCTTAAAGTTTGGGCTCTATTTAATATGTGTAGTGGTATAAAAAATAGTTTCATTTTGCCAATGTCCTAAACTCTGAAAGATTTTTAGCCTTGTTGATAACTCATACATATCAAGCAGCTGACTAATAGAAAATATGATGGTAACTTTTAGGTTTCCCCATCTGGTTAATCATATGTTGATCATATTAGTAGAAAAATCACATATTTTTCTAGTTCTTAATATTTTCTGCTCATGCATTTAAAATTTTGTTAGTTTAGACTTTTTCTAAGCCCTAAGACTACC
This sequence comes from Microcebus murinus, assembly GCF_040939455.1. Taxonomy (NCBI): domain Eukaryota; kingdom Metazoa; phylum Chordata; class Mammalia; order Primates; family Cheirogaleidae; genus Microcebus; species Microcebus murinus. The sequence goes on along the minus strand of NC_134115.1, from coordinate 43,424,636 downwards.
TTCTTAACCCCTTTTTTATGAGTATATCTTTATATAGGGTCTTTTATCCCACCAGTTACTAATACAAAGCAGTTTGATACTTGATATATGCATTAAGCAAATCCAGCAATCCAGAAGAAAACACACATCAGTGTCAAAAGTGTGTGTGATACCCTAGTGTTTTAAGGGATTACAGTTGAGGGAGAAGATTGATTATAGATCTAGAATGAGATTTAAGGCTGAATTATTGGGGAAAGGAGGAAAAAATATGGTGACACAAAGATGACATTCATTAAAGAAAAAAAAAAAAAGAATGAGCATAATAACTTCTTTCTTTTAGGTGTTTCCTACCAGATGCTGGCTTTTTATATCAGTACTCTCTTTTAATTTTGAAAGATTTTTCTCACTACTTGTGATAGAGTTTAAAGCATATGTTTTATCAAATAATATTCCTTACCTTTACAGTGTTTACTTAGTGAAATTCTTATATAGATATTAATATTATGCTGCTTCAAGAAAATTAAATCTTTAAAACTAATAATTTGGGGGTAGGATGATTATTCTCTTACAGAAGAATTCATTTTTTGTTTAATACAAGGATGTACACAGTTCATTCGAGAAGCAAATTTTAATAGTTACTTTTAAAATGGGATATGTTTTATAGTCAGCATACTATACATTTAATTCATTGATATAAATTGACTAAAGCAGGATTTGTTTAGCCAACTCTAAGCTAGCCTGAGAGACTGAAGATTGGATAGAAAGGCAACAGTAATAATAATTCCCAAACCTGGTTTCAGCAAGTAGATTTAATGACCAAATCTTTTTCTAGATCTGTGAAGTTTGCAGATTAAATTTTCTCTTTTCCCCTTACCACCTTCCGGTGGAGTTGCTACAAATGAGCAAAGATGTGCCCTCAAAATTGGGCCATGCAAGAAAGAGCAAGGAGGAGGATAAGTAAAACCAAAGACCTGTTTAATCTACTAGTCAGGAGAGTGAGCTTCTGAACAACCATGGGTTGACAGTCTACTTTATGTGTGCCTTAGTCAGACTTTAATGATTTCCAAAGTCTGTCTTAAAGACTTTATTATGTATAAGACCACAGGGGGGAAATGCTATTCAGTTTGAAATATTGGAGCTTAAATTCTACCCTGGACGAATTGTGGGTGTTTGTATGTGTATGTATATTCAGGTACCCTGAAAGCTACATTTCAACTGGAATTAATGAAAATCCATAGGACAGTGGGGCTTATTGGAATGACTTTTGTCCCACTCCCCTCCCTAGAGTTTGTCATCACATTCATAATAGACCATGAGAGTATTTATAATACTATTTCTCATGTATTAAGGGATAAGGAAAAAAAATGAAGGTCCATTCACATCAGGTATATAAGGTATAGTAATACCTTATATAGTAATAGTAGTGAGAACACAGAGACACTATTTGTTTAAGAAAAAAAAATAAACCCTTCACATGGAAGATGCTGACAGTTTTTATCACCAGGCTTGGGGACCAACTTTTTCAGCTACATATTCTTTTTATTCTTTTTTTTTTTAAATTCTAGACACAAGCCATTTCTCTTTTTGATATTGGTATTAAATATCCTAATTAATTCAACCTTGACAGTTGCTGCTAGAAAGTTGTGATTTAAATGGAACATGAGTTATTTCGTAGTTAATTTGCTCCCAATTACATAGTTCTTTTCCCCAAAAGTAGAGAATAAAATGTACAGATCTAAATATTATTTCAAGTTATAAGAAATTTTCCTCTAATTACAATCGCTACCTGCCTCTATGATCTCCTGATTCACTAAAAAGTTTTTAATATGTCATCATTGCCTTTTATTAATATTCTCCCCAAGCGTTAAGGCTTTTATTAGGATCAGGCTTACAATCTGTGAATGGGTTAAGCCTTTGCATTGAGCCCTGATGCTCTCACCTAGTAAGAGAGCTGAGTCTTATAACGAGAAAGGATTGATGTTATAATGATTCCAAAGGGCCACTTTATGATGAAATTCTAAATACGCAAAATCCCATTAAACCTGTAGAAGTTCATGGGCTAGCTGCATTGAAATGACGTATCATTATATTGGGTATAGTGTGCTTATTATAAAGTGTGATATAATTAGGGATTATTGGTCATATTAGCAAGAATGAAGAGCCGCCAGCCCTCATAAATTCAAAGGTTATAGCCTGAACATTTGAGGTGGGAGTGATAACAATATTCTGTTTATAAGTAATCAAAACTTAAAAATCTGACCACAGAAATTGCTCTAATAAAATCTTGTCACTAACAACTTTATTTCAGAACTCTTAAAGTAATCATGGAAAGAATTTCATAAAAACAATTCCTAAAGACGTGTTAAATGTTAATCTATTGGAAATTAAAGTAGTATTCTAGGATCCAGAGATCCTAAAAGCTGATCACTTGATGCTTATAATTTGGAATCCTAAAGAGAGTTGAGGCAAGAGACGTGGAGTTCTTGAAACAATTAGCCTTGCAATTTAAGCTCACTTGGCTTTTTCCCAAAATGAAAGAATAAGGCTCCTTTAATGTTTTTTTTTTTTTAACTTGTAAAATTGCTTCAAATTAACATTTAAAAAATTTAAAATATCCAGGGCAGGACTGGAAATTAATGAAATAACAGGTTTCCTTATAGACCCTTTTCATACAGATTTTTAATTGTTTTATTCTGCAAAGTAGGTGGTTTTGAAAAAGCATTCCGTTTCACATATTTCTTGTTTTATTGAATGGCTGTTAGCTTCCAATGCCGTGCCTGAACAGCTATTAGATGGAAGCCACTGGACATCAGGCACTGAAATGAGCATATTCCTGTGGAGACCACCGAAGTCACTTAAATTTGACTTTTAAAGAAAGTTATGTTTTTAAAAAGTTGTGGAAAACTGAGAACTATAAACTATGACTGAGAGCCAATTTTCTAGGATCTGTGAAAAGCACTTTTATACTCTTACATTAAGAAAAAAATGTGTGTGAATATGTTCTTATTTCTGTGACCTTCACAGAAGATATTGGAAGTGAAGTCTGTAGAATTACAGGTTTACGTTTATTTTAATTTATTTGAAGGTTCGAGGAGCAATTCCTGTTATTTAAAATAGAAATAAAAGATAGTTATTCACTTTTAATTTAATAGATACAAGTTCCTTTATAACCACCCCTCATGTACCCCTAGCACTATTTTATACATTTGAAAACTGAATTTTATAAAGGACATTACTTTGTTCTTTAAGTTAGCAGTATAGTTAAAAAATATATATTACTTTACATTTATTATCTATTTTGCATTACATTTTATACTCATTTTACATTTACATTACATCCATTAATGAACCACAAAAATTCCAGCTGTTGTCCTTATGGGGATTCTGTTCTTCACAGACTTATGTGTCATTTTTGGGTCCTGTGGCTTAGCCACCACTTTCCTTTGAAAAACTATAGATCCTATCAAAGTGTTTATTGAAATTTTATCTGGGCCTCAATTTCTCCTTTGTCTTACAGACATAAAATTGCCCCTGTTTCTAGCATTTGAAAGAAATACAGGGAAATTATATTCTTTCAGTAACCTAATAAATTCATAGTTTAAGAAGCTTAGATTATAGGATATTTTTTCCATTTTCTAACTAGTATCCTTATCATGCAGTTAAACCTTCGCTTTTTTCCAGATGAAATTCTGCATACTAAAAAGATGTTAATTTATCTGTTTGGTGTTTTGTGTGTGTGTGTGTGTTTTTTTTCCTTTTCCAGGCTTTTTACAAAAGAAAATCTTTCCTTTGTATTAAATAGATGCTATTCTTACTGTCTTGCTGTATGTGCTGTATGACTGTCCTCTGACCCCTCTTTACGGTCTAAACTATGCCTTTTTTTTTATAACTATGAGACCATAAATCTAGTACATTGATCATAAATCTAGTGATCTGTGCTACTATTATAGATGATTTTCATATCTGTACATTATGATACATCTGTGTACCCTCATAGTAAGATTGTTTTCTATAACAATACTAGATTTCTATCCTCTTTTTCCCTAAAAATTCATTGTAAGCTCCCAAATAACACTTAAAATGGTAGGAAAGAGAATAAATTATGCAAAGTTTAGTCATAATTCCTACCCAGCTAACAGCACCACCCTACCTCCTAAATTGCCATAATTACCCACTCCCACTATTCTCTGGAGGTGTATAAAGAGCAAAGGAGAGGGTTAAGAAAGGGACATGGTGAAACTAAGAATTTGGTGCACAGTGTAATCATACATTGACCCCTTCAATGCCAATAGAAGAACAACCTTTTTTAATACTATGTACACTTAACTGTGTTCATCCAATAAATAATATGATTACTGGACACTCTTGAGTGACTATGTTTCAGATATGGTTGCTGCGTAAGATCAAGGTCTTGTGGTAAAATATACACGTAAGTGACCCCAGTAAACAGGCAGCACATGGTTGGTACTTACAAGACTGGCACACATACACACATCACTGTTGAGACCATTTGCTCTTAGATGATGGGACCTCTCCAGACTTCATGGAAAAAGAAAACAGAACATAAATTAAAGTTGTAAACAAACAGTAGTCAAAGGTTTTAATAAAAAGAGAGGCTAGGCACTTCAGGAACCACATTGAAAGTAAAATTTCTGAAAAATGTAGCTCTACAGGTGGACTCCTGTTTGTCTCTCCAGCTTCATTTTGTGCTGTTGTCTCTTGTTCATGTCCTAGCACAATTGGCTTTGCCTGAAATACCCTACTCTCATCCCCATTGAAATTATGTTCTTATGTCACATACAGAGTTTTTGTAATTTTGTGTGTTAATGTGCGTTTTTTAAAAGTCTGTTTTCCTTACTAGTCATTAACTTTCAAGTGGGCCCAAATCCTGTCTGTTTTGATCTTCACTAAATTTCTAAAACTTAGCATGAGGTCAGGAAATATCCATTCAGTGACCAAATATTAAAGTGCTGGGAATACTTGAAAGCCGGTGGGTCCTTGACTTTGGTTGGGACAGAGGGCTCACGTCAGAGAATTATTAGGCTGAAAAGTAACTCACTCTGTCTAAGGTCTTCTGACACAGGTTAAGGATTTTGTGTTTGGGAGGAAAAAGGGTAGTAGTTACCTGTGAAGAGGCTGAGGGCACCATTGGACACTTTAGAGCATAGAAGAGAAATATTTTAAGTGATATTTTGAGAAGATGGACTGCAGATAATCTTGAATGTTCTTGCTGTAGATAGCGTTAAGTGAGAAAACAACCCCCCCCAAAATAGAAAATTGTATCTACAGTATGACCTAAACTGTATAAAATTATGCATTGAAAAAAGTAGATGCAAATACATCAACATGTGGGCAGTCATTGCCTTGGGTGGTAGGATTATGGATGATTGTATTTTTGTTTTTCTTTTTCTTAAATTTAGAACATTTTTAAAAAGAGTATTGATGAGAAAATAACACCAAAAAAGTCTGATTTTTTTGATTGATTAAGCATATTGGCTTAGTTTCCCAGTCCTACCTTTTACAGGAATAGGAGTCAAGGATATGTTTGAAATTGTGGGCATGAACCTTGGGCAGAACTAAATTTATAGATCTAGGACCTTTTGCATAGTGTAGGAAGGAGTATTTGAATTCCTAGAGGCAGATTATCAAAGGAGGGCAGCTGGAAAGAGGCAGCTTGTCTAAAAACCGATGTTTCTCTTTGTGTTAGTTCATTTTGCCTCGCCTCTGAATCCCCCAAATTAGGAAATCTCAATTATTTTGTAACCCTCCCTCATCTTCACTCCAAGCATTATTTCCCCCCCTACTTCTTAGCTTGGTCTTGATTCTATACTTTTTTTCCCCTTTCTCCTTGAGTTAAGATTGTGGTCTTCAAGCCACTGGCCTGCTTAAAGTTAAAAAGAATTTCAAAAACTTAAGAACTATCTTAACATTTGCATATGCTAAGTAACTTGCTAATAATATCTTATGGCAAGTAAGTGGCAGAGTTGGGATTTTAACCCTTGGAGGCTAGCCCTAGAGACTCTGTCCTTAATCTGGAAGACAACAAACACCTTTTTAAACACTGTAAACTTTAAATCATTGCTTTGTCATTATTTTTGAATCCTGAAATCTTATTTCCAATCCTTTTCTCTAAAATAACATCACCATAAATATTCACTGGAAAGTCTTTTATCATTAAACTTAACATGTATGTCTACAACAAAAATTAGGAAAATAATATATCTCTAAATAGAAATTTTATTTTTAAATTTCAGTCATCACAATGAATAAAATCAAAACAATATAAATATTACAGTTCTTTATAATTTGTTAAACATAAAATAGATTTTTGTTAGAAATGCATCTGTCAATGAAATGGGTGGGACTATAAATTTTTTTTCTTTTCAGATTAGCTCATGTATTCGTGGATGAATAGTACTTATTGTAAGAAAGAAAAAAGGCACACTATGATTTCTCTTCCCATTTTTCATTTTTACAGATCTAACTGTTGAGACTACCTGTTCACATGAATAGATGAGACCAGGAGCTTTGTTATCACATTGTCATTCAGTTCATAGAAGTCATTTCAAGTTATATGCCAAAAATTACATAGTGCTGCTTGATTAGTTTCACTAAAAGCAAAGAAACAGAAATTACCCTCTTTGTTACCCACATACTGTCACAGTTATTCACTTTCTCAATTTATGGGAAAAGGTACTAACAAGTCTTATCAGATTACTATTTATACAATTATCTGATTTTAATTTAAAGGCAGCTTGTTTATTCTAGTCTACACAGAAAAGATTGATAAAATAAAAATACTATATTAGTTATTAATCCAAATAACTTTTGTAATGTTTTGTTAACAGAATGCTTTTATCTTACTGCTACAGATTTATCTGTCTTGGTTGATGAAAACTTCCACCGTGTAGCCTAAAGCCATGTAGGCAAAGCCAATGATCATGGTCAAATCTGACTTAATTTTTATTAGAAAAAGTTAAACTCTCATTTCATTTCAAATAAATGCATTAACATGCACTTTGAGAAAAATTATAAAAATACATCAACAGGTTATGGAATACATCTTGTATGATTGATTACTAAAATAGTCCAGAATAAAAAATGGTGCTGATAATATTAATTTATTCAGTTCATAATAGAAATCCTATTTCTAATTACTTAACTAGTAATGATGTACTATAATGTATAACTTAAGTTATTTATGAAGTGAGTAGTTACGTTATTACTTTGATAACTGTGGTTCCATGTGTATATCACACAATCTAGTGTTGGACTTTAGGAACAAATTAGATAAGAGTCATATGTAAAAATATTTATTTTGCTAGATCACATGGTGAATATGTAGGTACTTAATAAAATAGGCAGTTATATACTGCTAACAATTAAGTGCTTGGACATTTGGATTATAATTTATTTTTGTTATTTTTATTAACCTGATTATAGAAAATATTCAAAATTTTGTATGATGAAAATGATTAATGATAACTGAAATATTTTGATATTATTTCATTAAATAGGTTGTAACTACCTTATTAAATGATATATAGTTTCTGAAAGAAACCACGTAAAATTTCTATCCACAGTTTTTATTGAGTGTATCTTACAAATTTCATAAGTCCAGATAAATATTCAAACTGAATTTTTTTTAAAAATGTGGGAATCACTTACATTTGCTTAGTCGCTTTTCTTCCCAGGTGATGACACCTCCTAGGGATGAATGGGTATTGAGAATAGTTGAAAAGAATTGCTTATCTTTGACTATGTGAAGAGGATGGGCATTTTCATTATTGGACACTTTTGCTTTGCTCCCATAGGATACTTTCTAAAGAGCAATACATTATTAAAATAGGAATGTAAGAGGCGAGTTCATTACCTACCATTGCCCCATTTTACATTATGTCTGAATTCTGAAAATTCCAACATAGGCCCAAATCCTGTATCAGGTTCTAATTACGCTTTACTTGTCTGTGTATAGCCAGGGAAAGAGGAGCCTTTATTAATCATTAAAGGAGGCTTTCCCAAAGCAATGCAAATTGTGAATTATGTTGGTACTCAAGAGATTTTTAACACCCTAGGCAAATACCATATAAGGTAAGCCGGAGTATACCCCTATGTTGTAACGAAGGAAGAGTACAGTTTTCAAAAGAGAAATGAGAATGGATAATCTGCATGTGTATGCAGGCCTGTTCTCAGGTGGATCAATTTTAAAGTAAATATGGAATTGCAGGATTTGGAAATTGAGTCCCTATGTTGGCATACCCCATGGAATAAGGTCTTTGCACCACCAAGGTTTAGGCATATCATATTTAGAAGTCCACTGAGTTAAAGCATCTCCCAGCGGGGTAGTGCAAACATTTCCTACTGTCTTCACTTGGCTCTAAAACATCCTTGCCCCTAATTCTTTTTCTCTGGTTTTCAATGTGGCATGTGGGTAGGGCATGTGTGTCAGAATTACCTGTGGCAATCTTTAAACCTAACATGATCCTTCGCCTTCTGGACTCTTTCTCCTTTAGGGGGTTGTGGCTCTGTGGCTGAGGTTCGTCCAGCACCTCGTCAGTCACTGTTCCTGCTGGACGTGTGTCCTGTCTTCCAGCTGACAACTGTTGCTTTAATTAAACTTTTGCACTGTTGTCAGAATTTTTTATCTAAAATTAAAAGGCATTTCGTGTTACAAAATGTTTAATATTTTCTATATCCTATTGACAAGAAATAAAATTATAAGCTTTCCTTAGAATTAAAGCTCCTTATTGTCTGCCCATCTGACCCTTTTGGACTTTCTCCCACTATTTTGCCTCAAGGGCTACACATTCTTTGGATATTCAGTTCTCTCAGACACATCCATTAATTCAGTGATTATCAAAATATGGTTCCTGGCCAGCAGGATCAGCATCTTTTGGAGATGTGTTAGAAATGCAGGTTTTTGGTCCTCAACGAAGACACACTAAATCAGCTCTGGGGAGGTGGCCTAGCTATATATGTTTAATAGGCCCTCCAGGTGATTCTGGTGCACATTTCTGTTAGAGAACCATTGCCTTAGTTCCATCTACCTACATCACTCTCCTCCTTTCTTGCCTGCTGACTTCCTAGTTACCTTATGAGACTGTGGTTTCCTGGCAGAGTTGCCCTCTGTTCCATGTCCCCACAGTACTTTATCAAATCTTTTTTATGGCATTTATATTGCCTGTATCTGTCTACATTTGGAGGTGAAGGCTACAACATAAATTACTTTTTGCATCTGCGTACAGCATCTTACCTCAGTGATAAGTTATAATAGTAAGAGCTGGTGAATGAATGTATGTGTGAATGAAGGAAGAAAGCATTTTAGGAGAAATAGTGATCAATAAGGTCAGCTGCTATGGAGAGACCACAGAGAACAATGAAGCAAAAATGCTATTGGATTTCACAGAAAGGCAGGTGTTGTTGACCTTTGAAATGCTTGCTTCAGCAGAGTGGTGGGCAAGAAGCCCAGATTGCTTGGAGTTAGGGACTTCCAGCATGATGAGGACTTGCAAGCTTTTTATTGACTATTCATCTGAACTTGTGGTGGAACAAGAATATTCTTAGGTAAAATTGCTAAGTGACCTTAGGCCAGTTACCTAACCCCATTGAGCCTGTGATCTCAGAATAGGCGATGATAGTATAATAATACTCGTGTGTGTGTGTGTGTGTGTGTGTGTGTGTGTGTGTGTGTGTGTTAATTACAGGATCAAATGAGACAATAGTGAACCCCTAGAATGATGTCTGTGATATGTAGTTGATACTTAAATAGTCACTTTCTTTACTCTCCTCCTCACCATTATTTGTCTTTATTAATGCTGTTGAAGGCATCCATCACCCTTTGTAAATTTGTATAAGATATGAAATTGTCTTGGTAAACCCTTAATTTCAGAAATTGCAGACATTGTGAGTTGTGTTTAACTAAGAACTAACATATCTTTAGTTGAACCACTGACCACTACTTGAAATTACATGGAATCCAGCTGGAGAAGAACTTCAAAAGGTAGTTAGATTAGTGAGGGCTCTTTTAGTTTCAAGTTATAGAATGTCAGTTGAGGTAGACATTGGAAGAAAGGGTGGAGAGAGGTTGATTTTTTAAAAATTTTGTTGGCTGATGCGGCAGAAAACTCCAGAGATAGTGCCAACGTCAAGTACTGCCAAATCTTCTGGATCAAACAATATTATCAGTACTTGGTCATCTTCAGATCATCTTACAGCTCAACTCTTTCTTCTCCATATGTTTCACATTCTCAAGTATAATTCCTAGCTGCAGATTTTGAGAAAAGAAATTCTCAGTAGTTCTAAGTATGTTTCTGGATTCATTGTCGCCGTCCAGATTTAGGTCACTTGCCCATTTTTGAACCACTTGCTCTGGTCAGGAGGCTGGGATATACTGGTATTACAGGCCTGGCTAAGGAATATTCAGTTCTATGAGTGCACATAAGGAGTGGTTCCTCAAAGGAAAATCCAATTTCTATTACCAGAATAAAGGGGAATGAACACCAAAAAAGCAAAACAATTGATATCATCTTGTTGTGTAGAAAAATGCTTTTCAAACTGTACTTCCAGGGTTCATCCCACTGAAATATTTAAACAGTTTGAAGGGAAGAAGAGAGTAACAAATGTATGGAAATTCTCCAATCCATGCTTACTCCAGCTTTACCTAGAGCAGCTTCACCCAACTTGTGGTTAAGATTTCATATGTAGATGGAATCTTAACAATACCATTGGTATGGGACAATTAATAGCAGATAGTTAGGCCCATAGAACATTCTTGTAGGTGACATCTTTCCCCACTCTATCTTGAGGAACACATTCTTTCCCTACCTTTTCCTCATCCCTATTAGCCTAGCTCATATTCCAAACCCTACAAGATCCAGACGTAACTCCTCCACAGACATACAAAGATCATGGAATCTGGCAGAAGTCCAGTTCTCAGCTTACAGATAGATGACACTTAAGAAAATCATCACTTACCCTTTGTTCCACCAAGGATATTTCCCCAATAGTTGTCACAATTTCGTGACTCAGTATTATTCTACAGTCATAGAGTGGAAAATTTGGATATATTTAAGAAATTTGACAGATTATAATCTTTGATGATATGTTTATGCTGAAATTTACAATTGAGGTCTGCATGCTGGGCAATTTAGTATTTTCTAAGCCTTGATCTATGGCTTATCTCCTAGGTAATTGCTGCCTAAACTATACTCTCAGGGCCTTATCATTATCTACTATTGATTTTCTTTAGATATCTGGCCCACCTTTCCATCCTCCATATCAGGGCTCAGACTAAGCTGGGAGGTGACTGTTAGTGTAAATTAAGTTTTATTGGAATACAGACACACACCTATTAGTTTAAGTCTTATCTTTATATGGCTGTTTTCCTGCTATAGGAGCAGACATGAATAGGTATGAAAAAGAACATAAAGCCCTCGAACCTACAGTATTATCTGGCTCTTATAGCTAAGTTCTTGACCCGTGCTATAGATTTATGTGGTTTGTAACAGTATTCCTACTTCTTGACATATGGTGTATTCACAAAGAAGAATCCAGTCATGTCTTTATTATATTCTCACTCTCTGGTGTTCTGAAAAGTATATCTAGGGAACTATTTTTGGCTTACCTGTTCTACCTGCATTCATTCAGTTTTCTGAACAATTTCACTTTTTTTTCTCTACCCTCAATAGTTTAGTACTTGTCATCTTTTAAAATCGTCAACCTTTTTTAATGAGGGGGAGGGACAGGGATTAGAATTTTTCCACCCAGCACTTGAACTTATTTTTACACACAGCTGCACATACTTAATGCAGAGATAAAAGATGCCAAACACATACGTAAAAATCAGGATTTGGTGTCATTTTATTTCCCCTTTCTATTTCATATTTGTTGTGGTCATAGCAGTGTATTTTATAAAGAAGTGTTTGCAATGGTCCAGAAGAGCTTATGAGGGAAAGTGAAGGAGAAACATATTTCCCCATATCTGGTCACTGGGTTCTGTAAGCAGATCAGCCACTCCTCAGAAGGCTGAGTAGTTAAGCTGTACTTGAAGAAGAACAGGGATAATAATACCCCTTTCCTGCTTTTTTGCAGTTTAAATGCCCTGTGGAGCAAGAGAAGACTTCAATCCCTAGGCTTGTGAATCCCTTATCTTTCCCAAACGTTAAATTAATTTTTAAGGCTATTTATTCAAAGTTGACTTAACCATGAGAATAGGAAAGATCAGACAAATCAGCTGCAAGAAATGAAGTATGAGGAAACCCGAACTCTTTGACAAAGTATTCCTGGGAGTAAATGTGTTGAATGAAGCCAGCGGGTAAATGATAAGGGCCTTTACACTGTGGATGTAAGAAAGCAATTTATCAAGAGCACATGAACTCTCTAGTGACCACAAGTCAGGAGGAAACAAGAGTGGAGGAGGAGCTCTGAAAAAATACATTTGAAGTACTAAAAAACCTGCATGCACTTTTAAGTCCCTCCATTATTATGCAGAATTATTGGTACAGTAAAATAGAAGTTGCTGAGAATATACATGTACCATAGCCCATACTGTTAGGGGATAAGATGAGGAAAAGGAGTTGAGAAAGGCCACATAGTAGTTTAGAATTTGCAGAAACCTTAGGTATGTTCAGGTGTAGTTATGACTTGAGCTGGATGTTGTCTAGTGGCCATTTGCCTGGCTCGTGAAGTTAGATGACCACCGTTCAGGCTTACATGTTTGTCTTGTTTAATCTCTAAATGGGCATATGTGTGTAGTTCTGACAATTAATGGTAATGCCTTTTGTGTTCTCTTAAGGAGTTCAGAGCACCTCTTACTCATTATCTCCTTAATCTTTGCAGTATCTCTTTGAGTCCTATAGATGAGACAGTATTATCTTAGAAAACTGAGAAAAATGTAATTATATTATCAACAATATGGTTCCCAGTAACTGAGATATAGGAGGGTACTAAAATCTATGACCTTATCTTGGCTTTTAGTTCAAGGAAAGAAATGGCAATATCTTAGATTTAAGGAGAAAAATAGCCCAATTGTTGAAATCGTAGTTTCATTAAAACTAGTGCAAGTATTTACTCTGAGAATGTTCATCCTCACTTTTCTCCGCTGAATTACTAGTTAGCTGAAATAACACAGAAATTACTAAAATTTGATTTTGGGATGTTTCTATTTTCATCTATACCCTTGTCAGAGCTATTAACAAAGTGACAAAATTATGGCTTGAATTTCTTCTTTCTTTTTTTCCTTAATTCTTTCAGAGAACATTCCTGTAAACACAAAAACTAACATAGGTGACTAACAAAAGAGAAATTGTGAGAACTAACTTCTTGGGTAATCCTCCTTAGCTAATATAATTTGAGTTAAATTTCTAGCCCTCCACATAGATGTCAGCTTTCCTTATTCTCTCTATAAATTAGGCCTTTTACCCCTATAGTCTAAAGAACACAGTCCTCTTCCTCTTTAAACTATTCAGGTATTATAAAGGGTAAATCTTACTGGTTGAGCCTCCTTGTATGACATTAGTTAGGAATTGTTTTGTTTTGTTTCTTGGTGGGGAGAGAGGGACACCATGGTAACTTGAGTTGAGCCATAGTTCAATTAACAAATTAATTAGTCAGGGTTTTAGTCCCAGCCACAGTCATTTAAAAACATCTTCAGTGACTCTTTCTGAAAGTTGAATGTGTTTTGTATTTGCTGTAACCTGTAATTTATAAATACAATGAATCAAAAAAAAAAAAGAAAGAAAGAAAGAAAAGAAAAGGGGCAAAGCAAAAAAGAGAAGGGAAGAGAAATATTTACATAGCAAAATCTTGCTTAAACATCTGTGGTTATCATCTATCTATAGAGATGCAACCATGATAACTTCCAGTAATATTTCTAATTTCTCTGTCCTCTCCCTCTCTCTCTTTATTCCTCCACCCCAACCCCCACATCTCTGAAACTTTGGTGGGACCACCACAGCCTTGGATAAGCTCAGCACGCAGCACCTGTACCACCCCACCCAAGTGGAGATTGTGCAGTCCAATGTGGTGTTTGACATCAGCAGCCTGATGCTCTATGGGACACAAGCGGTGCCCGTGAGGCTAAAGATACTGCTAGACCGTCTCTTCAGCGTCCTGAAGCAAGAGGAGGTACTTCACATACTGCACGGCCTGGGCTGGACTCTGCGGGACTATGTCCGAGGATACATCCTTCAGGTAGGGGGAGGACTTGAATGCCAGCCTCTGGGGCCAGTTCTAGGTTGGGGGTGGGTAAGAGCCCTTGGCACACCTGGTCTCCCTCCTGCCCCCCTGCAGACCCAGGCATGCATACCCTCCTCTGGTGAAAATGGTCATTTCATCAGGCTTGTCAGGAAAGTAGAAAGAACATGAGACACCCAGCCAGCCACCATAGGGCCTCAGTGGTGTGTATTAGAAGGGAAAAAGTAATCTCTTGACTAGTGTTATTTTGTTTGCATTGCACCTTTTTGAATTCAACTCTCTTTCCCTACTACATGGGAATGAGACTTCTTTCTGACTTCTGACTTCTCTGGCAAGTCTTATTGTAGCATAATTAAAAGGAGGGCTCTTTGAGGTAGGTGATGTGTGTGTAAAAATCTTAGATTACCCTTCATTTGGATTTATTAGGGCTTTTTCTCACGCTCAATTTGTAGGGATGGTGTTTTGCTTATTTGTCTGTGTACCTGCACATTTATTGTTTCTTCATCCAAATCAAAGGAAGAACTGTAACCTATATAAACTTAACAACCAACAAAGCCCCACATCATAGCCTTCAGAAGTCTACATTCTGAAACATGCATACATGGCTATCGATTTGCCTTCACAGCACCTGTTCCTCTAGCCTTGAGCCCCTCCTTTGCATCAGTGGCACTTCTGATCTGGTGAGGGCCTTATGACTTTTCTGGGAGGTCTACAGCCTTCACATACCCTCATCTACCACCCCCTCCCTTTCTTCATCATTTTATTACAGTATGTCATTAGTCATTTTGCATTGTATATTTTGCCTCTGAAGTGTTTTTTTATGGACACTTGTCTTCCCTTAAGGGGTAAATGTTGAGAACAGCATTTTGGGAGACTCCAGGATCCAAAAAGACTACACTGGATAAGGAAGAAGTGTCTGCTCCTGCTGAAAGAGATCTCAATTTGAGAAGGAGGAATCTGAAGTGATTTTTGAGATTTCCTATGGATATAATACCAGGAGAAATGACCCCTCCAAAAAAATTATTTTTGGCTGTGCCAGCCTTGTATGGCACTGGAGGTATTGCCAGTATTTATTCACTGAGCCCCCTTGTGTTAGATTCAAGGCCTTGGCTACCAGCTTGGTATGTGGTGAGTGGGTAAACTCAAGTCTCCCCCTCGCTTTAAGTTGGCATCAAAACACACAAATTCCTGTCATTCTCCTATGTGGTGCCTCCAGGTGTTTAACTTGGACAGGAGAGCAATGGAGGGATTATGAGGAGAACTAGAGAAAGATAGGGGAGGTGGAATAACCTGTCTGCTCCCAGAATAGAATTGTTTCTTAATTTAGTGAGAATCTCAGCTTGGTAGCCACAGAAAATTTGGCTGTCAGAAGATGAGATGATGGTGATAATAGTAATAATTATATATTACGTTTTTAGTTTATAGAGCATGTTTACAAGCATTATCTCATTTGCCTCAGGATGGGGACATTTCAGTGGGATAAGTGGGGAAGATAAGTCCTGGGTGGTCAGGGGACATAGGGTACACAAGGTCCAGGAAGAGGGAGCCAGAAACAACTAAGTGTGGAACCAGTGTCATAATCCCTTCTTAAATGGCCCTAAGGTGCATACAGTACCATATCCTCTGCAGTCATTTCCATAGCAAGATTGTTAATGTCTGTTTCAGATAGACCTTACCCTTCATGCAGGAACAAACCTCTTAAAGATGTTTGAATGGAACTCTTGGCTAACAGTTCATCTTTCTTTTATTCTAAACCTACAAGTATTTTCCCCTACTCTGGTACCATCTTTATTACCTCCACTATGATGTTATATTTATATTATCAATATCATATTTTGGTTCCACATGTATTTTTTGCCTCAGATATCTGGAGCATATACACTGTATCTTTCTGTCCAGAAGATATGTGCATGGCCATGCTCACTTGCCATCTTAACCAGCGCACTGTAGTATCATGCTGGTAGCAGGTACAGAACCTGCTGGTGTTCCTGTGGTATGGCGTTATTCTTCCTTGACTAGTGCCTGTTTTTCATCTTACTTAAAATAATTATTTAAGCGTTAATTTTCCCCAGTACTTTAACATTATCTCTCACTAAGGCCAGTATAGAAAATGCATACCTTTAAAATGTACTCCATATTTCCTTTTTTTTAATGAGGGCCCAGAATTTAAAGATACAAGATTGTAAGAGAAATTAACTATTAGAGGAAAATTCAGCATACTCACAAACTAAAATTTATAAAGTTTCTTATTTTGGGGTGAAATATTATATATAAAGAACATTGTCATTTATGGTGATGCTTAAATTATAATTAATTTTTATTAATTTAATATGGCTTGACAAAATCTAAAATTTAACGTTTATTCATAATCTAGAATTAATATTTTGAGAAAACTATAGATTTTTATATTAGAGGCACTTTAGGTTAAGTTTTTATTTTTATTGATACAATCATAATATAGATTGTATTTAAATGATGTTTTTTGTTATTCAGCATTTATAATCTACTTGTTCCTTGTGAAGACAGTTCTTGGTTTAGAAAAAAACAAAATAGGACACAAACTGTTATCACTTATGTTATCACTTAGTGAGAAAATGTTCATTTTCTTAAAAAAACTATAAAAGCAAACCTTTTTCTTCTAAATCAATGTTATTTGATAATTGGCTAATATTTTTAAAATTATATGTAATAATGATAAGGTGTGCACAAATGATTTTGATTATAATTGTATATAGCATTTTTTTACAAGTAGGCTATAAATGTATGTATGAAGTCTATGGAAACCTATAATGCACTGTTAGTGTACAAGTCGTTTTATCTGGCTAAAACTCATTGTCTTGTAGCCCTCAAGGCATCAATTTCAGCATTATTGCTTTCAACAACAGTATATTGAATATTATGTCAGTTAAAGGAGAATAATTATCAAGGCAAGTTAGGGTGGCTGTTAAGTCTTACCACATATTGACTTGGTTAGCAGTTGGCTATAGATTGTGTTACTGGGCAAATGAAGATGTACGGTAAGTTGAACTGGTCAGGCCAGGATATTAATTTAACACTCTGTGGACTCAAACCTGCATCCTTTATGTATACACAGCTACTTCTGCCTTTAGAGATACTTTTGAATGTGGAAGAATGGCAGGTGTCTGATCTGATTTTGAATTTTTGGATGTGAGAGAAAAAGGGGAGCAGGCCATTGAAAACTGTCATTTGAAAGTGTATATGAAGAGGTTATTAAGAAAAGAAGGGAAATGATGATGATGCTATAGAGTCATTTAAAAGACTGTCATAACTGTCAAGGATCCTATACTTTTTTGATAAAAATTACTTTTTACTTATGTGATTATCGGTATGACTCATAACCTAGCCACTTGGGTATTAAAGTCATAGCATAACTTGGACTATGATTATTTAAGAAGTCAGGTTAATATCTTAAAGGTAAAGAACCCAATATTCTCCTGTATACTTACTATTTATTTGGAAAGTACAGAAAAAGTGAGGTAAATTTTAACCATTTCCCCCCCCCAAAAAAAACAAACTAAAATGAGAATATGCAATTAGATGCTAAAGTCTAAACATAAGGGACCATATGTTGTTTTTCCTGCTACTAAAGAATAATTCTTATTTCAGTTCTATGTCTCATGGTACGTTTACTGACAATGAATAAGTGTCTCGTCCTTTTGTCCTTTCCCCATTCTCCCTGTATCTTTGACCTAAGAAGTAAAAATATAAGAGATTATTATTGTTGAATTTAGCAATTTAAAAATCAAGCTTTCACACAGTCTCTTTTCAGTTTGAACATGTAACTGACTTGCCTGGGCTCATACACCAGCCTGTCTCAGGAAATCTCCTTGTTTGCAAGTGGGTCCTGTCAGAATTCAGAGAACCAGTTCAGGCATTCTGAGTATTTAGCTGAGGGGTCAGCAGCCTTGTGAGAAGAGTGATAGGGATGCACATCTCATGTCACCTATGTCTTAATGGAACAATCAGCACTTTAAAAGAGTGTTTCTAAGACCAACAAGGGCTCTGTCTTTGAGAAGTCCAACTTTAGATTTGGGAGGAACTACACACTGAATACATGTTAGCATGATACAGACTCTGAGAAGTTCTGGAGTAAATGGCCTGTGAAAATAACTTTCACCAACCTTTCCTGCTTCATAACCTCTTCTGGTCAAGCTCATGAGAAGTATTCAATTCCTGAACACACTCAGCTCTTCCTCAACATGGGGTATTTGCACGTAAAGTTCCTTCTGCCTGGAATACTCTACTCCTCTCTCTCTGCATGGCTAATTTCTTGCCCTTTAGGTATCCAGCAAAGTTCCACTTTATTACAGAGAACCAGTTTAACCAAGGTAGGTCTTCTCTAGTGTGGCTCTATTTCAGGACTCTTTTTCCCTCAAGCTCCTATCACAATTTAAAATCAATCAATTAAGTAAGTCAACTGTTAAAATGTTTTTGGTTTTTTTTTTTCTGGCTTTTTCATTACAGAGTGCAACAAATGTTACTCAATAAATGTTTGTTAAATGAATGGGTGAGGAAATCTGCTTAACTTGGTATAGCTTGATGTTTCGCTGTGGAAGTCATGGACTACCCAATTAACTTCAATTGGCCAAAGGGTCTTTAGTTTTTTAATTCAGGATTCCTGAGGACTGATTGCTGTAAGAGCAGCTGAGCTGTTGAGGGCAGTAAGAAGAAAAGTGAAGGCTCCCATGCCTCCCAGCTAGTGGTCTGTGTATAATAAGTGTTTTGTGGTATCCATGTGGTAGAAAACATCAATATTAAGCAAACACTTGTATTTAAACAGCCCTTTGCGGAGCAAGTTCACATAAGTTAGCTCTTTGAGTCCTCCTATACCACCTTATTATACATATTGCCAATGAATTAACATTTGGTGTAGCTGAGGCTCAAAGACGTTAAATGACTTTCCCATGATCACAGAAGCTGTTACTGAACAGAGTTGATACACTATAATTTTCCTGAAGATAAGAACCAAATGTCTCTGGTTCACCACCATATCCCACTTCCCAGCACGAAGCCTGGCACATAATAAAGTGTATTAAATTTTGGAAGGAGTAAATTTTGAAATCTGACTTGAATTCAGGTCTCTCACTCTGTGGGCAGTGTTTGGACATTTGGGTTTTTGTTTTGTTTTAAGACTACCAACCTGTCTTTCCAGAATATAAAATGTAAGTCTGTAGATTAAAAATGGGATGGTTTGGGGAAGAGAGAAGGCCTTAGAATCCTGAACTGCAGACTAGTTTAAGATCTCTCTTGTATTCAGTGGCATGTCACATATGTCTGACCTTAGGCAAAATTAGGAGAAATGGGTTCCCCTTTATGTTCCTTTTCTTGGCTATTTCCTGATATTCCACCTTGTTTTAGGTTATCTTTACACCGTCATCTCATTCCATGACTAAAACTTGTCCTCTAAATCTCATATTTATCATTCATGCTTTATTGTAAATTCTGGTCTTTCCAGGGATATGTGCCTTTTGTAATTGAGTGTTAAAACAGAGGTTTTGTACCTAGTTAATAAGATTTCAGCTACATTTTGTGCAGGGGATGGAAGAGAGATGAAGAAACTCTTTTCTGATTCTATAAAAGTATATCAAGTTAGATCGTAAACGGGCACTGGATACTGAGTCAGAAGATTGGGTTAAAGTCCCACTTCTGCCACTGATTTGTCTGTGTGAATATGGATATCTTTGCCATTCTCTGCCATAGTTTCTTCATCTTTAAAATTAAAATAATACCTTATTTCTCTTGCCACCAAGTGGCTAAAGAGATGAAATAAAATAGATGAAAAGTGTGTTGTGAACTCCTACTCAATAAGTTGGTATTTTCACTCATTTATGTATAAAGTTAACTCTACCAATTAGAGCAGGAAAATTTTAGTTACCAAACATAGTTTCTCTATAGATGTCAAATGCTTAGAAAAAGATAGGAAATACATTTTAAACTTTAGTCATTATCAATAAGATAAATGCGAGTTGTTTTAGTAAGTAAACCCTGAAATACTAGTGGCCTAACACAACAAGAGTTTGTTTTGCCTTCTCTGCAACTGCCCGATGCTTTCCTTCCAGAGGTGATGGGATTTAGAGCCACTGCCATTTTATAGCTCTGCCATTCTCTGGGGTCTCAGATTCCTCATCCAGGTGGTGACCTTGAGAGAGAATAGGGTGAAGGTTCTGTGTAGGATGTTTTCATGGACCAGGCCCTGAAGTGTAGTGTGGGGCACTTCTTCCCTTGTGTCACTGATCAGAACATGTATCTAAATGGGGCCATCTGACAGGGGAGAGGCTGGGACATGTAGGCTGAGCAGCCACTCCTAGCTGCATGTCTGCATCAGGGAAATGAGGACAGGTCTGTGCCCCACTCAGGTATGGAGGAATAGCCACAGTTATGTTGTTTTTTAAAAGACAGTTGGACCAGGAGAGCTTAATGTAGCAGAATCATGTATTGAAGGCAGGTTCATGGGTTTGAATCCTGGCTGCAGTTCTTACTAGATGTGTCAAATTAGGCCCATGTCTTTTTTCTTTTTTCCTGAGACAGTCTTGCTATGTTGCTACCAGTAGAGTGCAGTGGTGTCAACATAGCTCACTGCAACCTCAAACTCTTGGGCTCAAGCGATCCTCCTGCCTCAGCCTCCTGAGTAGCTGGGACTACAGGTGTAAGCCACAACGTCCAGCTAATTTTTTTCTATTTTCAGTAGAAATGGGGTCTTGGTCTTGTTCAGGCTGGTCTTGAACTCCTTAGCACAAGCAATCCTCCTGCCATGGCCTCCCAGAGTGTTAGGATAATAGGCATGAGCCACTGCACCCTGCCTAGGCCCACGTCTTTACTCACCTCCATCCCGTCACCTGTAAAACAGGGATAGTAGGACCTCATTGCTTTGTTGTGAAGATAAAATAAAATGACACACCAATGGCTAAGTATTGAGCCAATGCTAACTATTAATGAAAAAGATAATAATATAAATATAAGTAACCTTAACACTTATACCCCCATAATACACTAAAATTTAAAAAAAGATGATAATATAGACTATTACAGACTACTAGAACTTTGTTTATAAAGTAGTCTTAAATCCTGTATTTCTCTATATCACTATGCCTCTTAGAACAGAGTTCCTTTCCAACCAGTGAAGCAAAAGGGTAGCTGCTATTTAGTTATCAAGAAATAATACACATATACATATACACACAAACTTATGAACATACCTGAACATAAATGCAAGGTAGGAGAGTATAGTGACAAAGACTTCTGGATTTGAAGTTGGACAGACTTGAATGTGAAACTTGGCTTCACTTCCTATATCTGTTACCTAGAGAGATAACACATTTGAACATCAGTTTCTTCATCTATAAAGGTTAAATGAAACAATACTTTTTATTGTTGTTGTTGAAACACTTATTGGTATATTGAAAACCTAGAAGGAACCTGGATGACCACTCATGAGGAAAATCCAAAGATGAAAAAGTTCTCAATTCTACTAACCATCAGGCAATAGCAAATTAAAATGAGATGTTATTACATTGGCCTAAATAAAACAGATTAATAACATTTACATTTGTTAAGGGTGTGGAGCAAAAGTACTCTCTTATCCTACTGATGGGGGTGCAAAGGACTATAATCTGTTAGTAGATTAATATGGCAGTATTTATTAGCATCTAATTGCTTTCACCCAGTAATTTTATTTGGGGGAATTATTCAGATAGGAAAAAATATCATCCCATAAAGACATATTGAACAGAAAAATTTATTGAAGCAGTTATTTCAAATATTAAAAAAACAGAAGGAACCTAAATGACCATCTATAGATGAGAGATAGTTGAATAAATTGTGGTAATTTCCTACTCTGGAGTAATATGCAGCTGATAAAAACTGCTATAGATCTATCTAGCTATCTATAAACTTAAAAGACTGTCTACTACATATAATTAAATAAAACAAGCAAGTTTGACCATTGCATGTATACTATGATCCCATTTTGTTAAAAAGCAAGCCCAAATATGGACCTGTATGTTTTTGTTTGTTTATATAGGAAGATAAACACATAACTGTTGATGGTGGTTACATCAGGGGCTGTTGTTGGATGAGGGAGTAAAATGCTATCACTTTTTCTAGTTATCTCTGTATTGTCAGAAAGGTTTACATGTACCACAGTGGTTTTTTTCCCATTACTGAGATACTTTGCTTAGGATAATGATCTCCAGTTCTATCAAAGTTGCTGCAAAAGACTATTTCATTACTTTATATGGCTGAGTAGTACTCCATGATGTGTGTGTGTGTGTGTGTGTACCGTATTTTCTTAATCCACTCATAAATTGATGGACACTTTGGGTGATTCCGCATCTTTGCAATTGTGAATTATATTATGTTAAACATTCAATTGCAGGTGTCTTTTGATAAAAATGACTTCTTTTCCTTTGGGTAAATACCCAGTAGTGGGATTGCTGAGTCAAATGGTAAGTCTACATTTATTTCTTTGAGGAATCTCCATACTGTTTTACATAGAGGTTGTACTAATTTGCAGTCCCACGAACAGTGTATAAGCGTTCCTTTCTCTCTGCATCCATGCCAGCATCTATTGTTTTTTGACTTTTCAACAATGGCCATTCTGACAGGTGTAAGGTGCTATCTCATTGTGGTTTTCACTTGCATTTCCCTGGTGATTAGTGATGTTGAGTATTTTTTCATGTATTTTTTGGCTGAAATAATATAAAGGATTTGGTGTAGTAACTAGCCTGTAGTAACCATTGTTACTGTAGTAACATTGTTAAGGTATGCATTTGCATTTGTGTACTTTTTAAAAATAATGTTTTTTTTCTATGCATGACACTATCATTTTTATCATCTTTGCATTTCTTCATTTTATCAACCCTTCCAGTACTTTTCCAAGCCCTTGGCACAGAATGAATGAGTACTTCATGAATTTCGTAAAATGATTAGAGTTATCTAGGCTTTTACCCAATTGCATAAAGTAGAACTTATTTAAAATAAGCAGCCTTTATCATGGGTGTTATCTGACCTCACAGATTTTAAGTAATTTTTCAAATAGGAAATTTTATTGATTAATATGTGGTAAGTACATAAGATCTCTCAGGAAACCCACCTCTAATGGGCAAAAGACAACTATAAACAAACAATGGGCCGGGCGCTGTGGCTCACGCCTGTAATCCTAGCTCTTGGGAGGCCGAGGCGGGCGGATTGCTCAAGGTCAGGAGTTCAAAACCAGCCTGAGCAAGAGCGAGACCCCGTCTCTACTATAAATAGAAAGAAATTAATTGGCCAACTGATATATATATAAAAAAAAAATTAGCTGGGCATGGTGGCGCATGCCTGTAGTCCCAGCTACCTGGGAGGCTGAGGCAGAAGGATCACTCGAGCCCAGGAGTTTGAGGTTGCTGTGAGCTAGGCTGACGCCACGGCACTCACTCTAGCCTGGGCAACAAAGTGAGACTCTGTCTCAAAAAAAAAAAAAAAAAAAAAACAAACAATGGGAAGTTGTATCATCTAAACTACAAAAATGTACAGATACCCAGGGCAGTGACATTTAGGAAGGATTATTTGACTCTGAGTAAAGATTAAATTATCACCTCATGACATAAGGAAAGTGTCCTTGCATCATGTGAATCTTTTTCAGGAGAGAAGGATCACGTGTGTTGGTCAGGATCCTCTCGTCTTTGGCAGGAACACACAAAAGATGGACGGTTCAGGGCAGTGTATTGTATTTATAGTGTCTGTTTTCCACAGTGCTTGGACCACTCTACAAACACTGTCCTGGCAATCCTCCTAACCTCCCTATTAGAGAGATAGTTTCAGAGACTATTATCCCTGGTTTTAAAGTTACCGTGGCTGAAGGCCTCAGGCAGAGTCAAAGCTGGAAGTGGAATACAGGGATTTTGAATCCCTTGCCAAAGCTCTGTTTGCACAGCAATGAAAATAAACACCTTAGATCCAAGGACATCGCTTGATGTTTTGTGCTCAGAGTTAAAATAAAAATTATTCCTCCCTTTATTTTTGTTAAAAAGAAATATAAAGCTTACCAGATTCCAGGATGGAATGCAGTGACTGCTGGAGTAGGATTTGTGTCTGTGGGACATTGGATAGGGGCTTTTGCATTCCCTACAAGGAGGAGAAATGAGTCCACAGCTCACTGGCCACTTGCCATTAGATAAGAATCAGTTCAGATTTACTTGAAATGGATATTATCTCTGATGGGCCCTGATTAAACCATGTGATCTCCAGAGCAACACTCTTACATGCTTCTTGTTGAATTTAAAAGGGAAAGCCCCAGAGCTTTGGGTTTAACTTCAGTTCTACCAACAGTTAGCTCTGTCATTCATCCAAAAGGTACAAAATATCTATAGCCTCGTTTTCCTGATTGTACCTTCGTAATGGAGTTTTTGAGATGAAGGAAGGTAACATGTTAAATTCATAGTGGAACTCAGCAAATTTAATTTCTTAAGTAGAGTGATCTCCCAATCCCTACCCTGCAACTCCTTAATTTAGAGCAATAGAAGCTTTGTGAGTCTTCTAGTCACCCATACATTTTATTTGTGCTACTGTGACTTTTTCTAGTATTAATATTTACCCCAGTTTGACAGAAGGGTCAGGTGGACGATGAGAGGGGCTTGCACAGGAACTGAAATCTATTATGACTACAGCAAATAGTCATGGGAAGGCCCTCCAGGCCCAGTCTTAGTCTATCATCTGTTTCTTTTGAATAACCTGAACTTCAAGTACTGATATGTGAAATCATAAAGAGCTGTGAAAAGGAGAAAATGAGAGAAGGATCTGTATCAGTTTCTGGAAGTTTTTGCTAATTCTCTATAGATGGGACAAACATAAATAAAGATATATTTATTTGATTCATGCACAATAGTCACAGATGCAATGCCAACATCAATTGGAAAATAGAATGTGGGCCAATACGTTTGCTAATAGAATCAAAGTGACCACTGTCAAATTGAATTACTATAGGAAGACCTGTTGAAAGAGGAGATTCTTAAGGAAGAAGAGGGATATTGTTATTCAGGAGAAAGAATGGAGCAAAGCATTTTTTCAGACAGGAAGAAGCTATATTGGAAAGAGATGTGAACAAGTTTATGGGGGGGGGGGAGTTGAATTTCAGTTAGGTGAGCAGCTTTTAGCTGTAGTGTTGGTAAGTGTGGTTTGGTCAGGCCTGAGCCAATTGACCTGAGGCTCATCTTGATTCATCTGATGTTTGCAAATCACCACTCCTTCCTAAGAGAAGTGACTAGCGATTCTGATGGTTCACAGACCTGGCATTTGTTACTATTAATAATAACCCCCTCAGACTTAAAAAGGTAAATAACTGGCTAGTGACTTTGTGAACAGTTGTTTTAGAAACCTACTATTGTCCTGTTGCTGTCTGCAATTGTTTTCTTATGTTGGTGGCAACTGAGTGGTCTGTTGTGTCATCTCTGCCTCCTCTCCTCTGCCCCCCCCTCTTTTCTCAGTCCAGGTAGACTTGAGATGGAGGACTCACATGGTTATAGTAGCTCATACTACATACAGCCTCAAGATGAGAGAATGAGATTCCAGTTGAGATACATTTTCTGTCCATAACTCATCTTTAGCTTATGGTGTATTTCTTACCTATAGCCCCCAGAAAAGCATTTTTCAGTGACTTTGACAATCAAAGGTTCTCTCTGTAAGGAAATGCTTTAACCTGGTTTCCTGGTTCTCATGTAATTTTCTGTCTTTAACAGAGCCATAATAATAGTGTCAGAAGTAGCTTTCTAGTTAGTATGAGTAATGTGGTTACTGTATTTTCTATTTTTATTTTAATATGCTTTTCCTGCTGTGGATTTTTTTTTCTTTTTTTGGTTTTAAAAATAGCACTTGAGTAAATGTGGTTATTCGAAAACTCTGGTGCATATTGCATCCTCTCTGGGATGTAATTTTGAAGGAAAGCTCTGTGCACAACAGGCATTTCTTTCAGATTCCTTAGCAGGATAAATAAGAGAATGTTTGGAACACAGGCCACTGACAATATTGGCTTATGGTTGTGGTAGGACAGGCTTCAGAGAAAGTGACATTTAAACAGTAGAATATCTCATAGGTTTTTTTCTCTTGAATACCCGTTATTATTAAGTTTGTTTATTTTATGGTGTGTCGATAAGACACAAAATTATGTAGCTGGGGAAGCACCTTAAATTGCTTCATTTGTCTCTTTTTTTAAAATGTATAAACATTTAGAAATTTTAAATTAACAATAACAAAATACACTTAAATTCCCCTTGAAAGAATAATTAAGAGCTACTTGTGTCTGTGTGCTGTCATCTCTGCCAGAATTAGAGTTCATGCTGAGTATATTCCATTGAGTCAGCCATCATTCCATCACCAGCAGGGATAGCTTTTCCACATATTGACATGTGAGGGAATGTCTGTCTTGCAGTAGCCATGGTTTTGTGCCAGATTTTGAGATCCATAGAGGCAGTGCTGGGAGCTCTTCAATTCTGAATCAGGGTTCCAATTCATAATAGCTGAGCCAGGGAAACTGGGTTGAATCTGTGGCCAAAACCATGGTAAAAAACTTTTCTCCCCTTTTTCCCTTCTTGCAGTGCTTTATTGCTTTAAAATGAGTGCCTCTGTCCCCTGATCCTCTGGTGACTTTCTGTTGGATTCAAATTGTGGTCTCTTAGGTGAAAAGGTCAGTATGTTATTCATCTAGCCACACATCGATGGAGATTAACTGAGAGCAGTACAAGACATTTGGATCCTGCCAGACATAAGGCACCTGAAGGAAGTTTATTTCTTTTCTCTCTAGCCTTCACTATGCCTTCTGCAGAAGAGGATAGCCCTGTCTTCAGGGAGTGGGGGAGGGTTTTGATTGGCTGTATGTTAACTGCCTCAAATCCATGGCCATAGGGTGAGTAGGAACCCTTGAGAATCAAACATGTCATCTTTGTAGCATCACCTGATTTAGTGCTTTTCCTCAAGTCTGAGAAGTCTCAGGGGGCCTTTTTCCCTCGCAGCACTGATCTTTCAATGAGGTGCTAGTGTCTGTCCTGAGCAATAACAAGGAAAACCATGAAGTGTGAACAGCTCTTATTAGGGGGGGTAAATGTCATTAACGCCTTTGTAGCCTTCTCTGTATTCTGAATGCTCTTGTCAAGAGAGTGACTTACTGAAGCCTCCTTTAAAATCATATAAATGGATTTTAAGATGCTGAAGTTTTACATTTTAATTAAGCAAGGCCATTAGCTCCCTTTACTTACATATTTTTTGTAGCCCATTATGCTTGTATGTCCTATAAGGATAATCTAAAATAAGGTTATTGACAAACTGACTTATTGACAAACATTATTTTAAGGATTTGAGACATACTCTAAATCAAAGTTTTAGATAATTTTTGGTAGTGGTAGGAAACATATTTCTACCTCTCTGTTTTAATTTTGTAGGTACAGAGACCCATATGCTCATGTACCCAACAACCGTAACATGCATATTTTCATACACAACATGAGAAGACATTGGCATTTCAAGTTATTGAGTAGGTCAGTCTGGATTAATGAAAAATTTGAAGCACAGAATGTTTAAATAATCATTTTATTATTTTTGAGACATAAACAGAAATGTTTCTCCAGGCCTGAATTCCCCTTATGTAAAATTCTAGTATTTCAAGCAAAATTTTTATATGCAAATATTTGCTTCTGTATATCTCTTCTGCAAGTTTGAGCATTTCAGAGTAATCTCTAGTTATTCTGGGTAGTGTCTTTTAGTTACAAAATAGAAACACCTTAAATGGTTGTATGATGGTAGGGTTAGAGACAGAAAATTGTCTCTTTTACTATGCATACTAATTTTTAATAAAAATGAATTGAGACATCTAGTTAAACCTTTGGGAGGTAAATTCAGAAAAATTGCAGACAAATTAAAAGGGGTGAATGGAAATTAATTAAATGGTACCTTATTGTTAATTTAAGATGTATAATTTAGTATGGACTGTTTAGTATACAGTTTTTGAAATGTGATTTGTTTCATCCTTTTTTAAAAACCCCATTAGGTCACAGGTTAATTTTTTTCTCCACAAATTTTCTAATTTTTTTTTTTCCATTTTGAGGGTTCAGGAAAATGTATTCATTCAGCAGATATTTACTTCAGTGGCTGCTGTATATAAGTAGTAAGCAAACAGACACCGTACCACTCTGTTGTACCTTTCAGTTTAGTAGAGGTTGGTGGCTCAAGCTAAGCTATGAGAAGACAGAGATCTTTGGGTACATTTTCTAATGAATATATAAGATTTATAATTCATGCAGTAGTGAATTATATGTAAATAGACTGTTTGGACTAATTTCCAATTTGCTTGAACAGTTAATGCTTTAAAGAATTTTAAACATTCGCTAGTGATCTTGTCTATACTATTAATTCAAACTTTACAATTAAATGACTGACTAAGCAAAAGTAATTTTCAACCCAGACCCAACTTTTTGAATTAAAAAACATTTAGTTTGAATTTATGAGGTTTTGCTGTCTATTATGTACACCCAACTTACTTATTAGATTACGGAAGTTAAGCTGCAAAGATGTTTTCCCCTTTCTATTTCATAACTCATAAGTGTTTTGACAAGTTAATGAAAACTTATTTTAAAATTCCCTTTTAGTGAGACTCCAAAGATAATCATTTTTAGCCCCATCAGGATCATTTCACAAGAGCTGCCTGAGAAGTCACTCATTTAGAACAAGGTGATCTCTGTGGAATTGCTGTTGCCAGTGCCAGTTGGGGAGTAATTGGGCCAATTAAAATGTAGATGTTTTATATTAAATTGTGGTACCTATTAAAGAACATCAATTTTAGAATTAGTCTATATTCCTTTTATTTCCTTCACTTGGTACATAGAATTATAGCTCATCTGATAGCTTACTAGACTGATAAGTAATATATGTATGTAATCAAGAAGGTGATAGTCTAGTGCCAATAGGTTCTTCTTATGGAAAGTAGTGTCAGATATGTAGGACAGTAACATGAGCCTTCAGACACCACCATCTGCTTTGTTCTCTCTCTCTCTCTCTATTCTACCTTATACCTGATCCAGGCTGTTAATATAAATTGTGATTTTTAAGGTTCATATTTTAGTATAACTTTGACAAAGAGACGTCTGGAATATCAAAATTATCAAAGATGTATGGTAAAACTTCTTCACAAATGTTTTTGAAGGCACCAGATGGAAGGAAGCTTTACTGCATTACATTTCCCATATGGAAAAGTATCTGGGACCTGAAAGGGGCACACCCTTAGAAGGGAAATACTTCTTTAAAAGGAACTTTATAAAAGAATGTTACAGTATAGGGTTTTCATGTATGATTTATTCATTTGAGCATACTGCTTTGAAGGCCCAAACAGCATCCTGGGTATAAGTTGTGGTTTCACAGACTTAAGAAGTGTCTGATAGTTTAAATTTCACAAACTTTTTAGATTTGCCCATGCCACAGGTCAAATATATCTTGCTATGAGTCTGGTTGCCATTTATTTTAGTCAAGGTTTGGCTTTTGTTAAAATTGTCGGATTGGGTTTCTTTATGAAAGATAAGTAAGTAACTTCTCCTATACGTGTTATTTTATATTAATAGAAAATCAAGATGGTAGAATTTAAACACCAGAGTTATATAGTAAAAAAAAAAACAGGTAAAGCATAGTACTTTTCCAGTTTTCTTTCGTTTTTTGATATATGTTTTATAATCATTTTCACTTAGTGAATATTATATAAATATTGAGGAGAGCTTGGGAGGTTCATGGTTCTTTTGTTGTTCACATTTTTTTAGCAATAATTCATGTAAAAGAGTCATATGTGATTTGTTGTTAAATATAAGAATACATTTTTAAAGTATTTTTCAAATAATTCTATAGTGTTTTGAGTGAGATGCAAGGAGACTGAATGTACTTATACATTGAATAACATCAGACTTTTATAGTGTTTACCTAAAAGATAGTCCTTGTAGTCTGTGCATATGTATTCATTTTGAAATGGCAGTCACAAAATTAAAGCAGATTTTCATGTACAATAAATATATAAATAGTATAGACACCTTCCCCTTTCTAGAGTAGTTGAACAACCTAAATAATTATGTTAAATCTGAAACCTCTAAACATGTTTCAGAAATTTTTCTGCTTAGAATGAGCACTATAAGATGCCATATAACTTTCAATGTGTAGGGTTTGTGAGTAGAAGTTAGTAAGATTGATAGATGCTAATACATTAGTAACATTTTATATATTTAGTTCTGATAAAAATTATATACTAAATAAAAGGAATTCCCTCTATATAGCTGAACTAACCTTGAGAAGTATACAGTGCAGTGATTAAAATAAACAGGCAATAAAAACTAGTTTTGTTAATGAAAATTTGATTTAGAACAGAAAAGAAAATTTGGCTTAGAAAATGTTCCCCAAATTTTCTCTTCTTTCTTTTCTGAATATGTCTTTGGAGAAAAGAATAAAAATATGAAGATTCACCTGAAAGATGATTACATTTTTCTTTTTAGTACAATATTAGCTTGAGTTAGAATTCTATAAAGTACTTATGGGATATAAACAGAGCTTTAATGTTATAGTTACTGTGTATAGGCCTTAAATACAAGACTTTGAGGTTGGAGGGGAATACTTTTTTTTTCTCCATGTCAAATAAGCTCTGCAATTTATGTATATGAAAAGAAAGGAGGAAATGAACATAAAAATAAAAGGCCATGTTTTTGTGAGTTTTAAATTGCGGGGGTTGAAATACATATTTGGATATAATAAAAATTCACACACCTCAGCTTATTAGTGATTTTTTTTAAGACCTTCTACAGAAGAGAATTTTGCTGAACTTCAATACAAGAAAGTCTGTGCTGGGTGTTTTAGGTAGCCTTTATTAAATTTTATTGGCTTTTTTTTTTCCACAATGTTGTATGCCAGCTCTGAAATATAGAATTGTTTATAAAAACAGTAGGAAAGGTTTAGAAAGATGTACTGATACCAGAGCACTAAGAGCATTTTATTGCTAGGTTAAAGAATTTTATTTCATTGAAAGTTGATGTTTTTTAAGTGAGTAGTGAGTATATTAGCTATCCACTGCTACCTGACAAAACACCCAAAACTCAGTGGTTTAAAATACCATCATTTCATTATTATTCACAAGTCTGTGGGTAAGCTGGGCAGATCTGCAGTGACCTGGCACATTGACATGGGGTTGGTTGGTCTAGGATGGTCCATTTACACATCTGGCTGTATGGTTGGTACCAACTCTTGATTGGGGCAATAGAGGTTAACTGGATAACTTTTCACTCATCATTCAGCAAAATAACCTGGGCTTGTTCACATGCAGGTATTTGTAGAGCAGTAGAAGGGGGCAAGTCCAAATGTGTAAGCACTTTTTAAGTGTATGCTTGCTTCGTATTTGCTAGTGTCCTGGCAGCCAAAGCAAATCATGTAGCAAAGCCCAGAACCAGAGTGGGAGATGATTTCTCTAGGACATGGATACAAGAAGACATGAGCAGTTTAGGGCCAGTGCAGCAATAATCAGTCACCTGATTTAGTGCCTTAGGAAGCTTCATTTGGTAGTGGTATCAATGTGGAACTAAGGAGTTTCGAGCGAGGCTGTCTGATTTGGAAGCTGTCACTGTAGTTCAGATAGAAATAAGGCTGGCATTAAGAGTAATGGCAGGAAAAGTAAACAGCAGGGTGAGGTAAAACCACTTGCTGACTGGATGCACTAGATGAGGGTGGAAAAAGGTGTTCATAGATTAATTAATTCTGGGCTTCAAAGTGTGGTATATAGGAGTCTAAGAAACTGGAAAGGTTGTAGACCTGTGTTTGCAGTGAACATAGGATATCTGTGCAACTTCCTGAACAATTTCCATTCCTTCATCTAGAAACGTTAATATGAAATGAGACTGAATCTATGAAATTACTTTTTTTAACCTATTAATTAAAACTCATGACCCTATCCTTGAGCTTTCTTTGCCATTAGCCTTGCAAAGATAATTGAATAACAATAAAAGTTTCATCTCATCTTTTAAAAGTACATGGAAAACTTTACCATAAACAAAAATCCCCAAAGTTTTGGATTTCCTAGTTTCATTTCTCATAACCAAACAGCCTAGGATTTCTGAGAACTTAGTATTTATAGAGTTTAACATTATTTTTATATTTATAAATATGTCAACTTTGACAAAAGTTAAAAATCTGGAAACCATTTTATTCTCTTTAAGTTTCAAAGCCAGAATACGGAAGTGTTGCTTCTTTTTCAGTCATTTACTTCATAATCTAGGGTTTAATCCCTCCAAATTTTGAATGTTTTTTGAAGAAATTATATCTGGGTTATTTATGAAAATATACTATCTTAAGTGAATAAAAGTAAATAAAAAATAAGTTTGATCCTGGCTTCTCCATACCTCTTATACATGGATAGAGAACTATTTTTTTGTTAAAGATACATGACCTACCTATAAAAGAAAATAAAGATAGTTGGAGGGAAAGTGACAATGCATTATTTGCTTCTAGAAGAAAAACATGCAATTTATAATTTAAATTAAGATTAGAGTACATAAACTGTTACGTATAATACATGACAGTATATTTCAATTTTATATTATGGTCCATTAAGAAGCAGGGATAAGGGAAAGGAAAATGGAGGAGGAAAAGAGACACAAATTTTTAGAAATGATCTTCTCATGATTCTTTATGATGCGGATTTACAGCCATGGTACATATCAGTATTAGGTTACTTAATTAGATGTATCATTCCTGCATTACTACTGTGGGATTCTCTCATGCATGGCATGTCCCAGTTAACGTAGAACTAAAACAGGAAGACTTACACCATGTTAGAACAAGGAAGAAGTTTGTGCTTAATAATGGTAAAAAAGCTTAACAGTGCCAAAACTAGTAGTACTCAAATTTGGATCTTCTGATAACACATCTAGAGTTTTTTGTATTAAGTAATGTTTCTGTTTAAATAATAGTGGTAATAATTCATTCAGGATGGGACTATTTTAAAAGGCACTTGCACCATTATTGATTCATTTGATGGTTACAAAGTCTAGCTGTGTTAAATAGACTTGGATGTTTTTAAAAACAAATTTTAAGAGTCAGGCTTATTTTTTGCATTGAAACCTGCTATGTTACTACTGAGAATGCCTGTCTTAAAAGTTGATCTTCAGACTATGTTTCTCTCTAATAAAATTCACTTGTATAAAATTTTGCCTGCTGCTATAGGAAGACCTATAAAAACATACACATTTTAACTCTAGTAATATTTTCCTGCCTTTTTTTCTCCTTGTTGGCCTTTGTAAGATTTCTGAACGGTTTGCTATTTGGTTTCAATATATTTCCTTTTTGTATATGGTTTACAAATAACAGTAATATTAAAAAATGTAATGTTTGATTTAAATCAGAGATTGAAAGAATAAGATTGTAAGGATGAGATTGTGGATGTACCATGTAATACAAATAGGCAGATTTTTTCTTACTAATCAAGATTTAGTTATTTTATTTATTCATTTATTTTTATTTATTTATTTATTTAATTTTTGAGACAGAGTCTTTGCTCTGTCACCCAGGCTGGGACTACAGGCATGCACCACCACGCCCGGCTAATCTTTTCTATTTTTAGTAGAGATGGGTTCTTGCTTTTCCTCAGGCTGATCTCGAACTCCTGACCTTAAGCGATCCTCCCACCTCAGCCTCTCAGAGTGCTATGATTACAGGTGTGAGCCACCGTACCCGGCCTTCAAGATTTAGTTTTAAGAATATGAGTATTTGATTAATCTGGATTTTCATCGTAATAAATATTGCTACATGTTTAACCAAAAGTAGTTTATCTCTAAACGTTTCTTACATTTTAATACCTGTAAGCTATTTTTTCCCACTGGTATTGATCAGAATTTTTTCATTCTTGTGTTTTATTTCTTAGGTATATTTTTATCATGGATAAATTGACAGTTTTTAAAACACAAAGATTTGTAATGGCTAGAATATCACTTACTAATTTATTATAAAAAGAGAATTTTGCAGGCATTAAAAAAGAAAAAAAAAACCTGTGTGCTGATACTTAAACTTTGTGTTTGTTTCCAGCAGCATGCAGGGTGTTTCCTGTCCAAGACACAAACCATATATTTCATTTGTTATATCTAATGTTTTTCACATCCGGAAATCATGATCCATGTTATGTTTTACAAGACTTCATAAAAATAAGTGGTCCAAATAAAATTTATAGTTATTTAAAAAAATCTGTCATAGCAAAATTATCTCTTTCTCTTCTTTTTCTCCTTTCCAACTGGTACAGATGAGATTATAAAATTTAAATGAGTGTATATTTTCAAATAAAGTCTAAGTTTTGAAACTATACAATCATCTGTTATTCAGAAGAAGCTAGCAGTGTGTTGGCAAATGCTTTACAACAGCTTTCTAAATGAAAAAAAGACCTGATTTTCAGTGTTTGCTGATTTCTATGTTGCAAATATCCCACTGTGGCTGATTTTAGCTTATCAACATGAATCAACTGGACACAGAGTTGGGAAGGGTGCTTAGTCACACACTATTAAATAGCATTGCCACCCTACTAGATGTAAATAGAAACAAATTTCAAGAGCATAGACAATAGTAAAATATAGTCAAAAAATTAGAAATATGAATTTTGAGAATCTATTACCATTTTTAGTATTTCTTTAATTGCATGTTTATACAATTGAATTTTTAAAGTCTGTCTGTCTGAGCAGCCAGCTTACAAAGTTCCTGAACATTTAACAATCAGTTCTCATAGGCTGGTAGGAGCCAGCTCTGACATAGCGCTACAGGAAGCCATTCCTTGTGATTGGTAGAACAGGAAAGATAGGTTGTGGTCGATGTCCACTGTAGAGGAGGATGTCTTGTGTCTATGTGCCCAGGGAGGAAAAGCAGCTGTTTTTTCTTTCAGCTGGAATTACCAAACACCACCTGGTCCCATAAATTTTGGTATGTATATTCATATAAGGCCTTGAATGGATGCAAAATACTGGAGTCCTTTAATAAAAGGGCAGAGAAAATGTTTAAGATTTTCATTACAAAAATTATTCTTAATTATGTTTCCTGTTTATGTGTCTCTAGGCTATTATGTACCTCTCAGCTGAACTTTCAAAAGAAAAAAGTTCTATCTTGACTTCCCATTTAGCAGATTGTATAGTAAGGACTTCCCAATGCCACTCTAATAGTAAGGACAAGATATTTAAATAGTTTTTCTCAACAGGACATATTGATAATCTCTGTGTAACATGAAGTAGTAGCTGTGTTTTTACAAAAACAAAAAATTGCTGAAATCTTTTAGAATTGTTAATATACATTAGCAACTGAGATAATGAAGTAAATAGTTTGCAATTAAAGAATCTTATGCAACTAATGGCAGGATTTTAAATGCATTTTTATTAAACTCTCCCATTATTAAAGAAGAGAAGGGGTGAGCTTCTTCCTGTATTGCTATTAGGAGCTTACTGGTGGTATTACTCAAGTATTTTGAATAAAATTTTGAAAATACAATTGATTTCTTTTGGGGGAATACAGGAGATCTCTAGAAAAATTCATTTATATAGATTGACAAAACTGCTGGTGTGCATGGTTAAGAAGAAAACTTGGACATATTTTGTGCATAACCCTTTGAGTATTAATTCTGACCAGATCACACTGTAAATAATGTTAACTGTCATAAAATAAACACAGCCGGGGTTTGTACCATATGTTTTATAATTATTTTGCAGCTTCTTTTTTGTTTGTTTGTTTTTACTGAAAATGGAACCTACTGATAGCTCTGTGAAGTTATGTTTATACAAAAGTAAATTACACTTGTACTTTAACAAACTTGGCTTCACAAACCAGTGTCTCTAGGCAGTTTTGGTTTAAAAAAATGATCTGAAAGAAAAACTTATCCCCCCCCCCACTCTCTCACACTGTTCCCCCAGATATGCAGTTTTAAACAGAAATCTGCTGTAATATTTTAGTGCTGGTTTCTTGTTTTTGCACATGTGAAGGAGATGCCTTTGGAATGCCACCCAGGGGAGGGAATCACCTAACCACTGAACTCACAGAGAGTGTTTGGCTTAAGTAGCCCTGGAGTGGCCTTTCAAACTGAGGCTACTGTGGTCTTCTAGTTTGTTTTTGTTTTTTTGCCTTCCTGCTTGCAAGTGTTAACACTGTCAGAAATAAAGCCTCCCTTAGAACATTTAGGTAATTTTAAAAACTGTTATTATTTTTATAATCACCATCTCCTCTTGATCTCAGGGGAGGTTGGTTGCCCTTGATTGCCTTTAATAGAGCGTATGAAGCTGATAGTGCCAATGGGAGGTGGGTGGCTAGTTTTGTAATATGCCTACTTCCCCCTACCCCCTCTTTGCTCATTGCTTAATATATGTCTTGGCAGATCTGACAATATCCATAATTATCAGCACTGTGGGCCCTGACTGCAGAGCTGCTCCTGCATGACACCTGTCCAACTCTTCTTGTTCTTCTCCCGCATCTTCTCTTGCCTCGGCTTGCTGGCTTGCCGCACATCAGAGCAACTGTCTGCTGTTAACTCTTTTCTCTTGTCGGATTCTCAGACACCAGTTCTGCCCACACAGTTTACACCGTATACCATGGTTTGTGATGCAGTCTTTCTCACAGTAGGCATTTCATAAACTTTTGTAAGTGAATGAGAAAAGTTAATGCAGAAATTTCTCTTCAGCGTTACAGTTTTCATTCTCCTTACGTGAAATGCTTTTCCTACTCTTGATAGATATGCTTAGCATAATATAACCTTTTCCATAAAAGTTCATCTTGATCATTGTCTTTTGTTTTAGATGGAGAAAAGATTGCTCAATCTTTATAGACTCCTAAGAAGGAGAATCTAGGGAGTCCCAGCTGACCGTCTCCAGGCTTACCAATTCTCATGAAAGGGGAAAAAACTGGAGTAGAGAAATGTACAATAATTTTTGGAACTTTTGTTGTAGAATGTATCCATAAGATTAAATGTTACTGAATTTTATAGGTGGAATAAAACCTGAAAATAAAGTTATATTTAGTGAGGAAAACCTGCAAAGAGAGAGATTTTGTATAGGGCAAGGTGAACAAGCTAGTGCTACTTTAGTAGTTCATACCTGAGCATAGTCAACCTTACAAATGCTTTCTAAAAACTTTGTTTTTTAAAGAGAGATCATAGAATTTGGGTTTTGAGATTTTTGTAATGGAATAATTGTCAAGTGTTCATAGAAGGTTGGATTAAGAATAAACCATTTCTTTCTTGGAAACTTTGGCAGTTTGTTTTATGAACATTGTACTCAGAAATTATGACCTAATATTTTAATTTATTAATATTTATAAAATTTTATTCCACTACAACAATTGCTGATTGTCTTCTATTATAGAGGTTTGACTAAACCTTTTTTCCTTAACAGGGACCAAAAAGATTGCAGAATTAGGTAAGAAAACTTTAGGAAATATCAAAATAAATCAAAGCTTTCTTTTACATATGTATTATTGTTTTTTGCTTACAAAAATAATATAAGATTGACATAAAAATTCAAACATTACAATAATTATATAATGCAAAAAATGAAAGCAGTCCCTAGTCCCTTCCCCTAGAGTAATAACCCCCATTTTAATTGTTTGGTGTATAGTCCTCCATATATTTTCATGCATATATAGTACTAATTAATTGCCATCATTATTTTAAATGGATTCATTCAGTATATATTTTCTTACAGTTTACTGTTTGAAGTTTTAATGACGTATCTTAAACCTTGTGGCAGACCAAAAATGTCCCCCAAAATATTCATGTCAAGTCCCTTGAGCCTGTGACTGTTACCTTATTTGAAAAAAAGGGTCTTTGCAGATGTGATTAAGTCAAGATGAAGAGATAATCCTGGGCTATGTGGGTGAGTCCCTATAACTACCATCATATGTATCCTTTTAAGAGAGAGGCAGAGGGAGATTAAGAAGACATAAACATACGATGGTAATGTGAAGATGGAGGCAGAGATTGGATTGATGTGCCAACAAGCCAAAGATTTCCAGCAGCCACCACAAGCTAGGAGAGAGGCATGGAATAGATTCTCTCCCAGAACCTCCAAATGGAGCACAGTGCTACTGACTCCTTGGTTTTGGACTTCTGGCCTACAGAACAGTGAGAGAATAGATTTCCATTCTTTTAAGGCACTAAGATGGTTCTAATTTGGTATGGCAGCCTAGGAAACTAATAGACCTCATTCGATGTTGGTACATAGCGATCTTATCCATTCTTTTTAACCTCCATTCAATTTTTCATTATGTGGTTTTACCATAAATTATTTAATAATCATTTGTTTAAAGATTCTTGGGTTGTTTCTAATGTTTTACTTTACAAACATTATTTTAGGAAATATCCTCATATGTATATTACTGTGTATATTACTGTGTATGTTTGAATGTATTTGTAGAATAAATATTTAGAAATAAAATTTCCAGATCAATAAGTAGGTACTTAAGAAATGATTATATTTTGAATAGGTAATTTATGCACATAGGTACTCATATCACCTAACTGCTTAGTTACTTCAGGTCCAACCCCTTTAGTTTCTGGAATATCCTTCCAGAGACAGTCTATAATTTTATGCATATAAATGTTATATTTTTTGCACAAATAAGTGAATAACATACATAGTTGAGGCCTTGTATTCCTTACCTCTTTTCACTTAACAGTGTAACGTGGAGAAAAGGTAAGAGTAAGTTGTACTTATTACAGTTACTCATTGAGTGTGTCCTGTGTGTTCTGCGAAGAGTTTGTACTAACATATGTCACATTAACAATATATGACTTATTTTTTTTTCTAAAATGAGAATAGTTCCTGAATATCACATTTTTCTCTTTTTTCTTTTCCTTCTCTTTAACTTCTCTTGCTTCACAGAGGTAAAAATATACATATGGCCATAGAAACTATCAGTTCTTAGAGAAAGGAAAATATGAAAATTTGTTGAGGATATTTGTTCTCATATTGTACTTCCAGGATTTTCATAACATTGAATTGAGAAGAACTCCACTGTTGCCTTTCTTAATGTTAATACATGAGATGGTTTCTACAGTATCTATTCAGTTTATGGTCCAAAGTCACGCTAGAGAGGCATAAATATTCATGCCAAGGTGGCAGATGTTACATTTACCCATATATAAAATATAGTAATAATTATCTTAAATAATAATTACTCAAATAGTTTTAAAACCAATCTTCTGTAGTTTCTTTCTTACAGTTTTTTTTCTTCTTCTTATTTTCCCATTCTAACGCCACAACTGTTCATTTTCCCCTCTCTCCCAAGTCCACTTTACTCTTGATAACACACAATGCAATTGGTATCTGTTGTGTTGTCAAAGCCCTCAGGAAAAATTATTAAGCTGTTCTTGCAAACTTACCATTATTGTTAAGAACCATAATTTACCTCCTGGTTATCTTGGCCTTTCTCCACCTCTTACCTGAGCCTGGGGATGGCACTGCCTTACTTGGTGAAGCGGTGTTACAGCGTCTCATCTCTCCCACCTTAATTTGTAGCGATGCATTGCATTTGGGTGACAGGCAGTTGTTCGTGCTTGAATAACTCAGGATTTGAATTCTACAGTTTGTGGCATCCATGTAATGCTTAGCAGTAGGTACAGCTGTTAACTATTCACTTATAAATAATCTTTTTTCCCTCTCAACCTGTCTCCCAGGTAGTGTACCTGTCACCATTAATAACTCTTCAGCAGCTCCCTAGTGATTTGACCCATCAGTTGTCATTCACGGAGGAGTGGTGCTCTGGCCTGCTATTGAAGCTTATGCAGGTTGTTTCAGCTACTCAGTCACCCCAGCAGCCACAGACTTGTGGGAAGTTGTGTTGATGGGCCTCAACAAGCAGGCAACTGAACACCTTCTCATGTAGTTTGAGAAAATTGGCTTTGTGTTTGGGGCTATAGATGATAACACTTCCTATTTAGACCCCACTGCAGGGCCACAGGGTAGTGGAGGACTGGGAGATGGGTGGTGAAGATGACCAACAGCAATATAGCTTCCTGTCCCGTGGATGCTATATGTGCACCTCATTGACATGGTGTCATCATCATCATCTTCTGATGTTTGCAAATTTGAGGTTGGTATACATGATCTGGCTAGTGGATCCATCAGGTGTAGCATGCTGCCTGTGTCTCAAGCTTAGGAATGAGAGGCCAGTAGCTAGAACCCAAAAGATGTAAACTGCTCCCAAGTTCTTTGGCAGTTCTGTAGTTCCTCCATCTGGACAATTGCTCACTTATGTCCACCTCTCTGCCTGAAATGTGCCGCTTCCAGAATTCTCCAGGTTAATTACTACCTGCCTTTAGGTCTCAGTTTAGCCATCACTTTTCTAGAAAACTGATATCATTCCCACTGTTCAGCATTGGCTGTACCAACTAATGTGCCCACGTGGCAATTTTTATTTATCCCTTATTATATTCCACAATAATTGCCTGTTTGTCTTTTTCTCCTATGGGATTATAAGTTTTTTGATGAATGATACTTAGTGTTGTTTACTATATTCACATTCTGGTCATGTCATAAAACCTCAGTAAATGTATGTTAAGAGAAAGAAAGAGTTTATTTTTTTATGGACTCACTTTCCATTGACATATCTTGGTCATCTCAATGGGAAGTTTAAGCAATAAATTGTGGGTATGTATTGTATACCATACACTGTATTAGCATCATAGACACAGATGGGAAAACATTTCGATTGCCTACTGCCCTTTTAGTGCATGACAGATGTACATTTCTTTGTCTGAGGATATGTCTTGGCAATACACGATTTCTTTAAACATGGCTCAGGAAATGGCAGAGAGTAAGGTACTAGGCAAGAAAAAGCATTAAACTGTATCGGGAAGTAATCCCAGTGTTTGTGAACACAGACTGTGTTTTTAAAATAAATCCTCCAATGAGGTAAATCAACTGGGCATTATATGGGTTAGATCTTCCTTTGGAAATGGATTTACCCTCCAAATAATTTTTGCTATACTTATCTCACTAGGTATAATGAATTAGAATATGATCAAACTTTAATATTTCAAAAATGCTACAGTGTCCTGCCACATACGTACATACACATATGCCATGTAAACATATATACACGTATTCATTTATTTGTAACTAAACACAAAAGTATCCGAAAAGACCAAAAAGAATGAAAATCTTAACAAATCAGGGAGGCTCAGAAACAAAAAGTCAGAATAAACTATTTTAGTTTATTTTCATAAGGACGAGGACAGCTATGCCTATAGGAACTTACATATGCTATCTGATAGGTAGAATGATGAAAGATATTAATATAAATAAAAAGATGTTTCATCATAAGTTCAAGAATAGACTCTTGATTTTGCTGTATAAAGGACTATATAGTTGAAAGTAAGTGTATGCTATTGGGATATAGTTCTGGAAATAGTCTATGCAAATAAAGCACATCATATCCTTCTGTTTGATAAAAATGGTAAGAAAGGATACAGTGAGCACATTATTCTGTACTCTTTATTTTTCACTTAATATATTTTGTAAACAGTTTTACATCAGCATATAAAAAGCTACTTCATTCTTTTTTAACAGCTGCATTGTATGGCTGTATCATAATTTATGTGCCTATTCCCTCATAGGCTGATAGAGTAGGTGCTGAAACAAATTTTTTGATCTTTGGCATTCTGGTTGGTGATAGGTAGTGCATTGCTTTCATTTGCATTTCTCTTACTAAGATTTGCCATCTATAATTATCAGTCATTTCTGTTTCTATTTTTTCTAAATGTCTTTTCAAGTTTCTTTGTATTTCTAATTGCATTGTAAATTCTTTTCTATTTTTTCAGCACCTTTTAGGAAATTAACTCATAGTTTATCTGTATTGCAAGTATTCTTAGTTGGTTTTCAGCTCTTTGTTTTTGCTTTTTTTTCCCCATTTGCTTTTGCCTTGTAGTTTTTTTAAGTTTTGTGTGGTTTTATTAACTTTTGATTGACTTCTGATTATTGAATCTGGCTTAGAAAGTTATTCCAGATAATAGGGACTAGTTCATGTTATCTACTAGTATATTTATGCTATAATAGTACTCAGTGAATTTCAATCTTATTGGAATCAATTTTTTGGCCAGGAACTTTGTGTTTCTTTGGCAGTGAAAGCTGTTGTATAGGACTTAGGCTTAATGTTTTTTCGTTCATTTACTTTTTTCTTCCAGTTTGGTGTTATTTGAATGACATTTGATTATTTAAAGTATGTAAAAACATCTTCAGTAGATTATTGCACATAGAAACAGCAGAGTCCTAATTAGCAAATAGGATATATAAGCTTTTAATAATTTGGGGTATAATACTGAATGTGTATTTAAAATAAGAAATCACTCCCCGCAAAATGATGCAGGCCATTTTCTTCTGAAATCTCCTTAGGGAATTTATCAGAAATGCTTGCCTAGAAATCATTCCCCTTTGCAACTTGGCTTTTCCTCCCCTCCCAGGATATTCTGCAACTCCCTGAAACTCCTAAAGGACAAGACAGTTGAGGGCCCTGAGCTTCAGCCTCATTAGGTCCTTAGTAAACCTACCTCTGGGTGTCTGCCAGTGGCTCACACTCTGTACTTCATTACCATTTCCTAAGTCATTAACACCCATAGGGATCAGACCCAGGACTGACAGTTTCAAAGGGATAACGATTAGCCTTTTGCACTGGCTTCCTTGTCATTTTATTCAATATTGTTATCTTTATCATGGTTCACTTCTCTTACCAGGCATGGTATTCTCACCTGAAGTGCTCGCCAGGTGATAAACAGGAAAAGATGGAGATTGAAGGAGCACCTTATTTCTTAGCACAATCCCATATAATGTTGTTTGAGGTTTTTTGCTTGTTTGTTCTTTAGGCAAAACTAAAATCTGTTAGAATTGTAAAATAGCACAGTTGTTAAGAGAGTCTTTGAATCTTTTTAGTACTTTTTTGCTGAAAAGTTTATTTACTTATGCTCATTAGTCATATTTTGTAGAAGGTTTAACAGTATTCACCTCCACAGTTGTTTTCCAAGGCAGCTTTATGACTTGACCTCAATTTTGTTATTTAAAAACCTTCTCCACGTTATATTTGTGAATAGAGCCGTTCTCATTGTTATTGCTTTGAAAACATGCACATAGACCCTGAAGAAAAGAAAAATTGATATTCATCCACCTCTGCTTCTATGTTTCTTTTTTAATTTTCTTAGTTTCCTGATCAAGTGAGTAATTAAATGGCACCCTGAAAAACAGGTGGGAGTGAACTCTTGGGGCATCCAGCTTTCTTTATGGGGCCTTAGACTGGCTTTTATTTCCCCTTATGGTTTTAGGCTTGCTAAGTGACTTTTTACTTTTCTGGGCAGCTGGGGGTTAAAAGAGAGTGGTGGTTTTGAGTTTTGAGCTTTTTCAACTTCTCAGGAGAATATAAATTGCCTGTGGAGCAGGTCCAAACCAGTGGATGTTTAAGAGA
The DNA here is from genome assembly GCF_040939455.1 of Microcebus murinus. Classification (NCBI taxonomy): domain Eukaryota; kingdom Metazoa; phylum Chordata; class Mammalia; order Primates; family Cheirogaleidae; genus Microcebus; species Microcebus murinus. The sequence continues at coordinate 43,380,998 of NC_134115.1, read as the reverse complement.
AGGGGGTAAAAATGAGCTGAAGAACATTCTTCTGTGACTTAGTTGCCTTCTGTTGCATTAAATGGATGGAAAGGGGAATAAGTGTTGTGCTTTATAGTTTTTAACATTAAAACTCTTTAAAAGTCCCAAACCTTAAAAAACATGAAATGACCTTCAGGCCTCTTGGCTCCCACTGTTTAGTTTATCAATTCTCTGTCACACCCTCCCCCATCCCTGTAAAAAATCTAGAGTGAAGTGTGAAAAGCATCAGAAAGTCTCCTTTATGCCAGTTCAGCCTTTTAGTCGCTTGCCAGCACCTTCATCTCTTCATATGTTTCTAGCTAAGGTCTAACATGGAACAAAAACCCGACAGCAATGGAGACCAGATGCCGGTATTTCTTCTCTGTCACTTGGCTGCTGAGCAGATGGAATTTATATCAATCGGGCATGCTAGGAGGAAGAGGCCGTGGCAGCCAACATGTGGAACTGGGGCTGAGTGACATTTCTGCTAATGTTTTGTCCTTGTAGAACATTATGCTTCCTCTTTGCTTATGAGCTGTGGTTTTCCTGACTCAGACGAGGTTCCAGCTCCAGCTGGAATGGCTGTCGCTCTTCCCCTCTCCCTCTGCCCCCCTTTTTGGGGAGTGCTGGGAGCTATGGAGGAGTAGTGGGGCCTGTACAATGGAGCTCTTTATTAAAATACCTGACATCTGCATGCAATGCACCAAAATCATCTTAGCTTAAGCAGAGGAATGTGCTGGGCATTACTAGTCACTTTTTGTCTAGTGCCGTGTACTTGTTTGATTTATATAATGAGTGAATGCCTGTGGCAAAAGAGGACATTGAGCATGTTATTGGAGGAAGGGAAGTTCTTAATTTTTTCCAAGAACATTATCACAGACAGGCCTAATACTCATACAAAAATATGAGTATTTAAAAGCAATTGCAGCCATCACATGGATTTCTTGCTGTGGTTTTAAAAATGTCATTCCCCACCCCCATTTAAAGTAAAATCAGAAAACTCAAGAACCTAATTTAACATGATATGGACTTTTAATGTTGGCGACTACTGCTATAGGAAGTAGCACTTTTAAAGAATCTCATGTTACAAAGTATCTCTAAAAGGAAAACATAAAATACCTGATTAAAAAAACCATAAAGGCACACACATAAAAAAGAATTGTTGGTGAGTCTCTAATTCTAGTCTTCTCTCTCAGAAAAGTACATTACCCTTTTCACACTATAAGAAATATGTATACATGCACAAATTATATTTTCTATTCTAATGATGTAAACCATTCACATTTTACCTATTTATGGAAAGTAAATAAGAAAATACTGCCATGTTAATACATAATTTCATAAAGCACTGAAATGGTCATGAAATTGCTGCTTACAGTGCAAAATCAGCATCTTTGTCCCATTTAGTCAAATCCCTTATTTGCAGTGGAAATTTTACTTAAGGTTTTGTTTGGGTTGTGGAGAGATTGAGAGGACACCAGGCAAGTGAGTTGAAGAGAAATGGAGCCACTAGTTTTTTCCATTTCTTTTGAAAACTACCTTCTGGTAGACCTTTTTCTTGGTCTCTTCCAAATATGTTGGCCATATGCATCATATCTTGAATATTCTCGAAAACTGTCAGGGCAGCCTAGCTATGTCTTTATCTTCAGGAAACCTAAACTCTGTCTCTTTAGCACTTTGTTTTTAGCAACTATCCTGCCTGGGAAGTTCGTCTTGTGTCTCACTCCTTGGTGTGGGGATGGCCCCACAGCTACCTTGGGATGGAAGTAAACCTGTGTAAATTGAGTAGAGGCTGGGGTAAAATACTAGTAAAATATTAGTATGTCTGGAGAAAGTCACAAGTCAGTTATTCTTAGGGAAATTCTTTGAAATTGCCTTGGATTTCTGTTTTTCTTTGCTATATTCTTACCTATGCTTGTGCCATACTAAACCCAGGATTTCTTATCTATAAAGTTGTGTAAGTAATGTAAGGAACCTATAGTAAGACAGCATGGGTGCCTGTAACTTATGCATGTACAGTGGAATCTGGGATCATAGTACAGTTATTCCTTAGTATGCAAACCTGAGCTATCTGCACTCAGGAATGAAATAGATTGGTATATTTGGATGAAAGGAATCTTCCTTTGTCTATACTGTTATGGGCTGTTCAGATAATGTCATGTCACTTGCTCTCCAACTCTTGCCATGTACACTGTCAGTTGTTCAAACACAGGAACAAGATAGATTTGCATAGTGAGAACTGTCTGTGCTCTCAACTACCCGCAATATTGCAGAGAAATGGGAATCTCTCACTCTCAATTCAGGTTGATCTTATAGCAATTAATTCCCTTCTTGCTCAATTTTGTACATAAGCATTTATGCTTTTCTTTTCCAATCTTTGTCTTCTTTCTTGTTCCAGATTGTTTTCTTTGCTTCTCTCCTCTTCCCTTAAAATCATGCACATAATGAAATGCTAACCTTCCATGTTTCCTTTCCTATGACCCATATGTAAAGAATGCTTCAAGCTGGAAGAGCCTCAATGTCTTTCCAAGGTGGTAATCTTAGGGTGATGTTGAATAGAATGGAATGATTGTTATTCTTAGATGAAAATCCTATGAAGAAGCATGGGAAATGCTTCCTCGGGGGCCTCCTGGAACTCCTACACCTGAGTACATTTAACTGGAGGGGAAAGGAGATTATGTCATCCTGCAAAAGTCAGATTATGGTACCAAAATCTATGGATGTCTTTCCACTAGTCTTTCTCATGGAGGAGTCTTAAAGATAATTTGATTTGGTCCTTGTCACATTTGGTCCCAGGAACTTACGGCACCAGCCCCTGCCAGTGATGTCTGTTAACTATCTCATAGGTATGGTTATCTGTCCTCCACCAGGATGAGGCTCCTTTAGTTCTACCTGGAAGGATGCCAGGCACAGTCTTTGGTATTTTAGGTCACAGCCTAATTCTGTCTCTTGCCAGCTGCATGACTTTAAACAAATCACTTAACCTCAATGAAACTTGCTTTTCTCTTCTGTAAAATAGCGATGATAATATCTACCTTACAAAATAGCAACAACAATAACAAAAAAAACGGAGGTAATAATAGTTAAGTGCCTGGCACATGGTGAGAACCTCACAGGTAGCAGCTATTGTTGTCATTATCTGCTGGCAGCATTGTAGCCTTGGTTAGCCTTTTGGTCTAACCTGTGATGTTTGGCCCACAGCAGCTGCAGGTCTATTCCCCAGGTCTAACAATTCCCGCCACCTGCATCAGAGCTCATTGGCCTCTATAAAACAAGAGACTCTGCCAGAAGTAGGGTTGTCCATTCCCATCCAAAGGGCCACAGTCCTCTCTTCTTATTTGAATTTCTACATCCTAAGAAGTTACCTCATAAATCTGTTAATGATTTGGGACAAAAGCCCCAACCCATTAGAAAGGGCAAGTTCCTATCTTTTAGGACTTTATAATTTTCATAGTTCTGGCCCTTGATTTCTTCAACTAAGGCTATACTTCTTTCCAGTTCTAAACAAAATTCCTTCTGGGAGAATCACCCCCTGAAGCCTATCCCTCTCCTCTGTTGGTGGCGGAATGTTTTGGGATTTATTATGCAAAGGAAGGTCACACGTCTAACAGACAAAGAGTCCCTAGTCACTATTCTCAGTTACATTTTAATGACAGTTGAAAAGGAAGGCCAGCAAAGGGAGCATACATCCCTATTTAAAAGAAGTTGAAGCAAAGCTCTTGCCTGTGTCTCTTTCTTAAGAATTAATCTGACATTGCTGGCAAGCACACCTTCTCTTCTCAGCATAAGGACATGCTGATAACATGTCCGTACTTTTCCTTGTTTGACCCACCAAACTCAGTATATGACAGGGGTCCTCAAACTACGGCACGCTGGCCACATGTGGCCCTGCCGAGGACATTTATCTGGCTCACCGGGTGTTTTTGCCGCTGCTGCCTGTCCTGCTTAGCAGCTGACTCGTCCCGGGCCCACAGTGCCTTTGTGTGGAATGTGTGCCGCACTCTCCAACGACCCTCTAAGGGTCTAAGGGACAGTGAACTGGCCCCCTGTTTAAAAAGTTTGAGGACCCCTGATATATGATAAAGATATTTGTTTTTTGGTTTTATTGAAAAATAACTTCTGTACCTTTATATCTAAAATCTCATGTAATGGAGATTTTCAGAGAAAAATATGAAAAATAGTAAAGTGGGGACATTGCCTTTATACATAAAAGTCATGCTTTCTATTTTTAAATTTAGTTTTCATTATAATATTTTATAAAGAATTCAAGCCACAAAGAAGTATACATGGTAGAAAATGAATACAGTCTTCTATTGTCCCTCCTCCTCAAATTTCACTCTCATGAAATAACTGTTGGACCAGGCGTGGTGGCTCACACCTGTAATCCTAGCACTCTGGGAGGCCGAGGTGGGAGGATCTCTCAAGGTCAGGAGTTCGAAACTACCCTGAGCAAGATCAAGACCCTGTCTCTACTAAAAATAGAAAGAAATTAATTGGTCAACTAAAAATATATAGAAAAAATTAGCTAGGCATGGTGGCGCATGCCTATAGTCCCAGCTACTTGGGAGGCTGAGGCAGAAGGATCGCTTGAGCTCAGGAGTTTGAGGTTGCTGTGAGCTAGGCTGACGCCATGGCACTCTAGCCCGGGCAACAGAGTGAAACTCTGCCTCAATAAATAAATAAATAAATAATTTTTTTTAAAAAAGAAGTAACTGTTGGACCCTATTGACCAGTTCGTCGTTGTTCCTTTAAAAACAGTGTGCTTTTAAAAGGGATTGGTAAAAACTTTGTCATGAGATATTTGTGCCATATGTTATTTTGGATTTGGATTGCTCTACAAATCCCAGGTATGGTTCAGAATTCTGTAATTATCTGGTACATTAATCAGCTTAGAAAACTTAGTACTCTCTGACTTCTCCTCCCAGCTTTAGAAATAAAAATTTATATGGTCACATCAAACCTATGCTTCACTGTGTTTATATAAACACACCAGACTTCTTTCAAAAATGAAATAAATGACATGAATTTTTTTGTCTCCTCTAAGCTTTGGAGGAAGGGAGTAAACTAATGAACTTTATACTACTATAAATGTGATGCTTTGCATCACAGGACACCAGATCAGGTGTGTACACTTAAGCGTGTGTGTGTGTGTGTGTGTGTGTGTGTGTGTTGTGTGTGTGTGTGTGTGTGTGTGTGTGTGTGTGTGTGTGTGTGTGTGTGTGTGTGTGTGAGATTGAAGTTAATCTTTCCAAGTAAATTCCAGCATTTGGGAATTATCCCCCCTTCTTTCAGTCAAGCAATACAATTTAAAACACATAATTATGATCAGAACTAGCTAAAATTTTTGGCAGAGCTTTAATTATATGAGCTATCACAAAATCCTTAATATAGTTATAGTAAGGCAAGTATTGCAGTAAATGCCAGTATTTTAGTGTATATTAGCATATCCTTGTCTTTCTCGCTATGCTAAGACTGACTAACATTTAATCACCTTGCTTATGGTAAAAAAGGAAAGAAATTACCTTATAGGGGTATGCAAACTCCTGAGGTTTCTCAGCTGTGAGCCCAGCCAAGTTGCCCTCCTCCAACCAGCTACTTCACTCCTCAACACACACAACCTTACACACAACAGTAAATAACCCTCAATAAATTTGAATCTTATCTCAACCTAAAGACACCACCATCATTATGGGGGAATGTTATTAGTCTGCAAAACCTCAAGTCAGTGTAGAATAACCCAGCAGTATCTAAACGTTTTGGTTTCCTCTGGATATTGTTACTGCATGTGTTGTTGCTGCATTCCTGGGTGCCATTTATAGAGTGATTTCTTAAACATTGGTTGTTTCACAGTACAACTGACCAGTTTAAAGCAGTTTTGCCATTTTCCTCAGAATCAGAGAAATCAGAAACTAATTAACATTTACTTCATTTAGAATTGGAATCACCTGATTTAATTTTACTACATTTGGAATAAGTATAAAAAGGTACTTTTCACCTGATGCATTTTGCATTTTAAAACTGTCTAGGTTAATACATCTTTTAATTTATTTTTTATTAAGCTAAAGTTATAAAATGGTAATTAGTCTCTTATTAGTCTTGATAAATTTTTCAAATTATTTTGGATTTTAAGATTAAAAAAGAAAAGCACACATTTTACCAAGCCTGCTTTGTATGCTTAAACTGTGTGTATTAGAAAGAACTAGCTTTTGGAGAGTAAGAATCTTTGAGTTCTCACCCTGTAGCATACGTACATGTATCAAGGGTACTTAGGTATGTAATTTGGACATTGATAATACATAAGTAATTTATCTCAGCTTATATCAAAATATCTCATGAGTTACCTTGAGACCTGCATAATTGTTATACATTGTAAACTTCTTCAGAAGACAGGGTTAGTGTGTTTAGATTTTTTTTTAAGTGCTCCCATAATTGTTAGGGTATCTTGGCATTTAACTTGCAAAATACACCTCACAGTACAGATACCCGACATGGCATCACAAGGACATTACCCACACCAGAACTGTCTTGGGAGGATTTAAAAAAAAAAAAAAAAGAACAACACAAAGAAAATGTATGTTAATGTGGCTGAATATTCATTAGAACCCTGCGGCCTGGGGCTGGAAGCACAGTTAGGCTGTGTGTTTACCAGGCCACCCGAAAGGCAAGAGGGCATAAGGCACTTATAAACAGTGGCGCAGCACAAACAGTGTTGTCTTTGAAAAGTTTTCATTTTCCCTTGAATCAGCTACAGTCTCTTACTTAAGGTCACTGCAGTTTGCAATCTTTGGCAGAAGACTTCTTCCTTTTTTGGTAGTGGCAGTCTGACTTTTTTTTCCCCTTTTGGAAGTGTTTTCCTCTCAAACTGCCATTATCTTCCAAACCTGTTTCATGTTATCATTGTCAGATGCCTCTTCTCTGAGTTTCTTAGAACAAAATGTGATGAGATATATATATATATATGAAATTTTTTAAAGCATGGAATTGAAAGTCATATGGTTATGATTTGAGAATGTCAAGCTTGATTTTTTTTCAGAGTTTTTTTTTTTTTTTTTTTTTTTTTTAACTGTACCTTTTTCTCTGGGCAGTGAACTCGCTGCAGAGACATCAAAGAGAATGTGTACTGGATCAAGGTGATTTTTTTTTTCAACCACATCATTGCCAGCTGTGGTGTTTATGATTAGAGGCAGGCGTTCCAGACACCTCCGAGTCCTCACTAAGCGTCAGATCTTTAACAGGATCCATCCCAACTGAGTGACACTAAACAGACAGCCAAAGGGGAGTTGGGATAGAACAGGGAAGGGGGTGAAGGTGAAGGGAGGCTTTGGTGCCTGGTTCACTCACCAGCCAAGCTATATAACAAACTCTACTAATGCCAGGCTGCAGGCTGCCCAGAGGCCCCATAGCATTGCCTTTCAACACAGCTTTCATTAGCCAAGGGGATGACTAGAGCCCAGCAAACACAGTCATTGATCCTCTCTCACCAGGCGCAGGGATGTGCAGTGTTCAGGTCACAGCCCAGACTGCTTTGAAGCTGCTCCATTTCACACCGCTGACAGCCACAGACTACTGGCTTCCAGGAGCTGACACAATTCCCTCTCGGATCTCCATGCTCTGCTCCATGCAGCTAATGACATTGAATTCCCTCTGGATGTTGCCTCCATTTGCAATATTAACACTTGTTCACTGGGCCTATTGACATAAGAATTCTGCAAATAACCAATAGTACTGATAGCAGTGCATGAAAGGGAGTTCTCTTTCCTGCCTTCTGTGTCCCGCTGGGTCACTGTAACTGCCAAACAGTTTTGCCAGTTCCAGGAACTAGAATGTTCTTCTGGAATCAGTAATCCATGCAGTGGGCTTGGAGTTAAATATGTGGGAATTATTAAAGTCAAGATGATAGGCTTATCCAGTGATTGCCATTAGCAGTGAAGAAAGAAGTGGTTTGGTTGATAACTACTTATTTCTCTTTCAGTGTGAAAGAGTGTTGTTTTTTTAAATTTCCATACTCATCAAGAGTTGGTTCACTTGCTAACAGTTTTTGGTGACTATAGAAATTAAGATCCTTTGGTAGAAAATGTTATTACAAGAATTCAAAAAGGAAAGAAACTTGCTTGTCTGTTGGTGAGAGGACAAGATTTGCATGTCAACTCAAAACATGTAAACGGTAAGTAAAGGGGAAAGGAAGTTTATCAATTTGATTTCACAGAAGGATACAGATAACAGATTGCTAGTACAGAGCTGCTTTTAAGAACGTCTCCTTTATTACCAGTATTTTTTTCTCTCTCTTTTTTAGGAATTATCCAAATAATTAGATATTAAACTGGGTGAAAACCAGATAATGAAAATGTGTAAGATTCTGGTTTTCATGCATCATTTTTTTCCTCCCTGTTCTGCATACCCCATGCCCCTCTTCCCAATGGACTTTTATCTTCCCAATGGACTTTTAGCTACCCAGACCAGTCAGTGGTGTTTTGGCAGCTATCCTCTTCAGATGGTAGAGGGTACATTGGTTCTTTGCACAGAAGAAGCATGAAAATTTGTTTAAAATGTAGTAATTTTTAGGCTGTGTGATCTTGGAGCAATAGAGGTAACTCATCACTTGAAAACCAGATAGCTCTAGCTCTAGACTGATCTGTTGAACCTGTCTTGCTGGCTTTTGGTGCGTCACTGAAGAGTACTGGAGTGTGTAAGTGGGACTGCCCTGGAAAACTGTGATATCCTGCTGTCTTAGAGAAGAAAATGGCAGGAGATGTCCACATGTGTAGGTGATTCCTGCTTACCTGGCTAATAATATTCCGCTAATATTCTTTAAAAGAGTATTAGCTTTGGACCTTCACAGAGGCTAAACTTTTATCTCGTATGACACAAGCACCCACCTGGGATGGAATAACAGCCTAACACTTTGAACCCCGTGAGTTCGATGATCCTTAGGAGGCTTCCTTAAGAACTCTTAGGTCAACATTCTTAGTATTTTACCTGTATGTCTAATCCCTGACCATCATTACCACCTTTCTTTCTCCTGAGTTTCCTATCAGTCTTTAACTTGCTGTCCTTTCCAACTCCTGACTCCTGTACAACTCCGAATAAAACTAGCATCTTTCAAAGAAGATGCTAGCTTTCTTCCTGGTCCTACCCTCCTCTCTGTCTGTTCCATTGTACTTGAGGAATTTCTCAATTATTAGGGACCTTTTCTCAAGTCTTAACCCATTCTCTTCATAATTCACTATTTCCTTTAATAAGATTCTAAAATTTTAAGGGTAAAATAATAACCAAATAATATTTTATACCATTTATTTGCATAAATACTTTATCTCATTATTTATTTTTTTAAAGTTTATCTTATATGAAGAAAATTAATTATGCTTTATGCCAGTGCTATCCTTCCCCAGGCAAATATTTAATATACTCACTAATTGATGCTTGGGATAATTTTTTCTTTGATAAAAAAAATGTTTTCATATAAAGATTCTTAATAGTTTTTTATATAAACCCTTAAAACATCAAAGTTTTACAGTGTACTTATACTATACACTTGTCCATGTACTAACCTTGCAAATAAGTGTGTAAAGTAAAACAACAAAGTAGTTTTATTAGATGTGCCTTTGTCATCATGTGACAAGTTAGTTCAATCAGTTTTTAAATGTAATTATACCATTGCCTAAGTTCTATTTTATTGTGTTTTTTTTTACCTTTATTAGTCTTCATGACTACTCTGTGTCAGCACTATCCCATTTTATAGATTATGCAACTGACGCAAAAAAAGATCTCATCAGTTTGTGAGCTGAGGGCTTCAGCATTATTATTACTCATGGTGTTTTAGTGCCTTCAGTAACAACAACTTTTTTAATTGCTCAGAATTTTGTTTACCATGTGTTTTAAAAATTATTCATTCCTCCGAGAGGATGAAAGTTACATCAACAATTTGATCAAGCACCCTTTTAAGAATTTCATTTCTTCATCACTTCAGGGATGGAGAAAGAGTGCAAATATTGAGGAGGATAACGTTTGTCAAGTTTTCTTCAAAAAATGAGAGTCTATGTTTGCGTACACATATGTGTAAATAGATCAATAGATTGATATTAATTGACTTGAGTGAAAATAAAAGTAGTTCCCACATTAATCTTTGATTCTGTTATATATATTTGAGTTAGTGTCACAAGTATCACAATGAGATAATTATGGAGAGCACTTTTGGTGGAATATTAAATGAATGCTTTAGTGTATTATTGACTGGCATAGATACTCAGTACTCATGCTTTAGTGTGACAGCCTTTTGTTTTGGTGAAGTATTATTTGTATAATACAGGGAGAAATATCTTTGTGTACTTTAGCAGCAAAAGGACTTGATTTTTCTGCTGCTGGAGTTAGACAGTAAATTTAGTGATCTCCATTAGCATTTCTGAGAAAGCTTTTATATTAAATAAAAGCCAAGGGGCTATTAGTTGATAGTTTTGTGGTTTCTTCTCTCTGCCTTTGGTGGAACAAATTGTTGTTTCCTAATAGCCTCAGGTATACCTATAGGTCTGAAAAGTGTTTTAATATAATAACTTCATATTGGGGTAATCTGGAAGGAAATGTGATAACTTTTTGACCCATGTATAATCCCACAACCTCTTCCAGATTAAAGACACAGTGAAGCTAACTAGCTCAGTGAAATTTGCAGTTTTCTGACATTAGTACCTCGTACCTCCTCTGGCAGTGAATTGCCTAAGGATTTCACCCATCACTCATTGATAAAATTTGGTAACATTTGTATGTCAATTTATTCCCCTGGAATTTCCTCTGCACTGTAATGTGCATAGTTTGAGGAAGAGTAAATGATTCAAAAATCTGTAAAGACTTACCTATTTATTTCTGACCTAGGAAAAATAAATTAACCAAGTTTCAGATCTTGAAGAGCTGGTGCATATGTATACAATATGCAGCACTTTGGGGACCCAGTAAATTCCCCCGAGTTAGTGGATGATACACCAAATATAAGAGTAAGTGAAAGAAGAAAGAGTGCATGAAAGGAGGTCAGATCCCTCTGTGCTTCCTGCCTTTTTATATCCTAATTTGATTACACAGTGGTGCTAAGTGGATCTCCTTGTGTTCCTTTCATAACCAAGTAGGAGACTTTCCTTTAAGTAGTTATTGTCCAGCTCTAGGAAAAGCACCAACTAGGCAGAAAGGAAACCAGGATGAAGGCCTAGCAGGAGGCTCTCCACCCAGTGAGAAAGTTGGACATTTTCTCTTCTATAAAGATGATTGATGACCTGTGGAAAAAGAAAAGTGGGCACCAAGGCCAGCTTGTCTAAGACAGCTTGAGTGAATGTGTAGCCAGCGCTGCCTTGATTAACAGAGGTCTCCCTGACCTTGGCAGTGTGTTGTGACTCAGAGTCTTGCAGGGATGAATTGTTCCTGTACAGTTTCTCCAACATCTGAGGTACAAAAAGGTCCTTTTAGCCATTTGTTAGACACCAGGGGAAAAAATGGTCTAACCCACTTAAAACCTGAAAACAGCCTAGAATATTCAAAAGTACACTATAGTCAAACTCACTTTAATTTCAGAACCCAAATCTAGATGGAAGAAAAGTGTCAGCTAATCATTATAGGTTGAAAATTCAGCCAGGTCACCTCTGTTTCCTAGAAATGTATAAACGATCTCTATATATTTCTCCTTTAGTAGCTAAATGATTTTGTAACTATGAGCTTTGGAGTGTCTTTTAAAATAGCCAGTAATACTGCTTTCTTTGGCCAGATAACAATTTTCCTGCTTTCCTGGATAGAAATTTGACAGGTTTTAGAACCTCGTGCTTTAGTATGGAACCCAAAAGATCTATGAAGTCTACAGAATGCCTCTTTACCCAAGTTAGTGACTTTGACTTATTCTCATTTTAAACTGTTTCTTTTGCTATCCTCCTGGTTTTCTATAACTGGAATGGATATCCACAGAGGAGTCTGTTGTTCCTAAATACCTTTTTAGAAAACATTGTGAGGTGGTATAGATTCCAAATATGTCTGAGACCGATGTTATCAGCGAATGAGTAACGTGTGTGTTCAAGGTCCTTGCTACTGATGATTAGAGACATTGGTGTGTTTCCTGCCCTCAAGGAATGTAGACAGCTGCCCTAGGTGAAATGATTGTAGTATATTTACCAACATTTATACACCAATAAGTGGAAATACATACATTAGAATTTGAGAACTTTGGCTGGACCCAGTGGTTCATGCCTGTAATCCTACCATTCTGGGAGGCCAAGGCAGAAGGATTGCTTGAGGTCAGGAGTTTGAAACCAGCCTGCACAAGAGCAAGACCTATTTCTACAAAAAAAAAAAAAAAATAGAAAAAATTAGTCAGGTATGATAGCACATGCCTGTTTTTCCAGCTACTCAGGGGACTGAGGCAGGAGGATTGCTTGTGCCTAGGATTTTGAGGTTGCAGTGAGTGAGCTAGCGAGCTGTGATGATGACACTGCACTCTAGACTGGGCAACAGAGTGAAACTCTGTCTCAAAAAAAAAAAAAAAAAAAAAAAGAATTTGAGAACTTAAGTGTAGAGGTGACCTATAAGAAGATACTAGAGCCGGGTAGGTTCCTGTGAGTGATAGCTTCCCATCTAAGTTAAGACCTGTGTTTAGGTATCAAAAATACTGAAGATGAAGTGGGCATTCAAGATGAGGTTTAAGATGTGTAAATCATATACAAAGCAGAGAAGTAGACTCTTTCATAGGCACAATATCCCGGATGGAAGAAAAGAGGATAGTTGGAAAATTACTGTATTTATAGCATAGTATGTAAACAGGATTTGGGCCCCTGGGCATGAAAGAACCAATAAGTGTTCTGAGCTGTGTGGAATGATACAAGGAAAATTTCATGGCAAAAGAATCATCCCAGTAATAATGTGTTACATAAATTTAGGTGTGAAGAAATTAAAGAAATTTCCTTCAGATATCCAAGTCAACACATATATGGCAGAAATAAAACAGAATGGATAGTTGTTTGACAGTCTTGCAGTGAATCAACAAGAATCATATTGTTTTGTACTAACTGTTAAAATGGTGAGAGATAGAAGAACCATGTCTCTTTTTTTGCTTCGTATTATTAATTAACAAGATGTAGGTGATTTAGTCTACACAAAAATGTGGCAGGGCTGCTACATACTAAACCCTATTTAAGAGTTGACTGATCTGTTGGAAAATATCCATGATGATCAAGCCCAAGATAATCTTTCGACAGTAGTCCTGAGGACCTGTTGAGCAGAAAGAGAAGTTTGCCTCCTTTTAACTTTTATAGCTGAATTTTAAAATGTGTTATTATGCTAAATTATGGACAAAAAAGCCCTGCAGACCTTTGTTGTAGTACTTAAACATTGTCTACTGGTGTGTTATCCCTTTTACCTCTCTCACTAGAATTCAAATTCCTCAGTGACAAAGAAACTATTTCTTACTTACCTTGATATCTTCTCTGCCTAGTAAAATATCGATACAAAATCAATACTCAGTGACTAAAAATATTTCTATAATTTGCATCCTCATTGATGGTAAAGTATTATAATAATGAAGCATTGTTGTGTATTACTGTATAAATGTAACTGCTTTGAAAAACTCGTATTAGTTCAGCCTCTTTGAGCAAGTAGGAAAATATCCTCAATTGTCTTTAGGGCTGCACTAAAGCTGTGTGTAATTAAGGCCCACTTATTCATTACTGTGTTTATTGTAGGCCTACTATGAGCAAGTTGTTGAATAGGAAGTATATAAGACACCCTCTTGAAACACTGTTCTCAAGAGGCTTGTAAACTTGAGGGAGAGATGAGATACCTCTATAAAGAACTGCTCTGCTAGGTAGAAAGTAGTGTGTACAATAGGAGATGTCTGCATATAAAGTGCTATGGAAGTTCTTGAAAGGGGGAAAGGTTCCTTCCATCCCAGAAGACCAAGAGAGCTCTTTATAGAGAAGTTTACTTTATCTGGTCCAGCAAGGGTAGGTGGAATTTTAACTTGCCAGATGGCATAGGGACAGAAAATCATGAGACATGTATAGAAAACAGCATAGTTTAGCTTAAGCATGGGATTAAGAATAGTCACAGGAAAGAAACTAGTTATGTCCAGGACTTTCCTTGATAAATGGTGATTGTCCTTTACAAGGTCTTTTGAGGTCCCATCCAGAGCCTGGTGGGTGGCCTCCGTTTACTCTCACATAAGTATTTCTGTGACTTTTCTAAAAACTTGTTATGCCTCTAAGAAGTTTGCAAAACTCAGTATGATTTTTTTTAACCTACACTTGATCATTAAAAAGGTAAAAACTTTTCTATAATTCTCATCCAAGTTTTAATGGGAAAAGTTTGTGATAGATTTTTAGAAGCTTTCATGGACCGGTATCTGTGCCAGTTTCTTCAACTGGCTTTTCAGAGTCCACTTCTTTACTAAGTCTTTGGAATAAAAGTGAAAAAAGCTACCAGAAAGCTACAATTATAGTGTTTATTTGGGGAAATGTTTCTAGTTGCAGTACTCCAGAATTTTTGAAAAAGATTGTAAATGTGGTTAATGAGACTCTGTGTACCTGTGACCATCCTAAAAATGTGCTAAAATGAGACTGTGGCCTCACAGCTTAAGAAAGTGAGTTGTTCTTCTTGGGGTGTTAATATTATTAGGAATGCTGAAGTTAAAATTCAGATCAGCTGATTGAAGTTCTTGGCACTGTGATTAAGAGGTGAATTTAGGAGAGGGAAGTGCATATGATTTTTTTTGTCTATAATGTAACTTTTTTACTGATAAGGACTTAGAACCTTTCTGATTCTCTCTAAAAAAGTTTTCTCTGTGAAATTAAAGTACTGTTTTCTTTCAGAGCAGCTTTAGTGTTTCAAGCTTAAAATCTTCTCTCTTTACATCCTGGCTGCATATTCTGCTCCTCTCCCCTCCAGGCACAGTTTTCTCTACATCTTGGTTGGCTCTGAATCCCAAGAGTTAAGACAGCCTAGCTTCTATAAATCAGGAGACAGCTTCATTATCAAAGTTATGTGTTTTCACCTTAATAGATAGCCAGCCCTAGTGTTGGTGCCAGGCCCTGCCTTATCGTGTAACCATCAGCACTGCATACTGGAATGTTCTTTGTTTGGATTATTTACTCCTTCTCTAAACAAAGATTAGAGCAAAAAATGTCAGCACTGAGGCCTAAGCAGTGCTGACTGTTACTAGAAAATCACAGTAGTGTGACGTGGGATATAATTTTTGCTACTCATAGGCAGGAATAGCACTGACTTGAGCATTATATCTGAGTTCTGTGCTGAGGGTTGTACCCACTCTTATCTCATTTAATCTTCTCAATAGCCCTTCTGTACTTCCCATTTTACAGTTGAGGAAAACAAGTCTAAGAAAAGTTAATATTACTGCCCCAAATTATGTTGTAAGTGGCAGAGATTTGGGTTTCAAACCTAGGCATTGGACTCCAAAGTCCTCTCTTTTGCCCACTACATAATAAAGAAGTTCCAAAGATGGTAATGTTTAAAATAATGTTACCTGGAATTTGAGCTGATTGTGTTCATTAGATGGTTCCACAGTTTTGTTTTTTGTTTTTTTAAAGATAGGTTTTCTCTTTGTTGCCAAGGCTGGGATACAGTGGCTATTCACTGGCACAATCATAGTACACTGCAGCCTGGAACTGCCTGAGCTCTAGCAATTCTCCCCAGCAGGTGGGACTACAGGTGCATGTGTCAAGTCACCTGGTGATTGTTTCCACAGTTTTAATTTGTATCATTTGATCAGGATGAAAAGCATTTTTAGTATTGAAACTTTTATTAATTCCTAGTTTTATATAAAGGATCTAGAGATCACTAAGTTTTATCAAATCTTGAATGATCTCCAGTATTTTGAGGGTCTGTATCTTTCTTACAGCTTGCCAGGTATCTTTTATTTTTAAATTTACATTTTAATATGAATTCAGGAAAGAAGCAAATTTATTGACCAGGCCATTTTGGGAGTAAATATATCACAAAAGCTTATCAACCATCTTGTGTAGTTTGGAATAGATGTAATTGTGAAAGAGGGAGACAGTTCTTTAAGAATATTTGTACTTGATACAAATAATCCAGAATTAAATCAGTTATTTACTTCTAGGACTTCTAAGAAGTTTGATTCTCTGTAAATGGCATGAATAACTGCTTTCCTTTTAGAACATGGTTACCTTTGATTTATATGCATTTCCACATATAATATAGGCAAATAAACCTCATTTTGCAGATGAAGAGACTCTGACTTAGAGAAATGAGTAAGTTTACCAGGATGACTTCTGATAGGTACAGGTAGTGCATTATTACTTTTATTTTCCTCATGTATTCTGACTTGCCTGTAGGCTCTGAGTGTGTTTATACGATCAGGATATATTCATTTCTTGACTAGAATAAATATGTTTTCTGATTCACTACAAGGTTGTTTTTCTTATTGAACTATATTTCCTGGATAAAAACCTCTTGAACTTAATAACTATCACCATAAATATGTTTAATGGGTTTATTGGCATGTTAAAAATTGTATTGTGTTGGCACATGAAGAGGCCCACATAATTGCTAAATAATGATACTTAAGATATTTATAAAGATGCTATTGACTTGTAGTTTTTATATCCATGTATATTTATAACATTCTGGTAACAAATAAAAACTTGAATAAATAATGTCATGTCAACAGATATTACTGATAATAAAAAGTTACCAGGTATAATTAGATATGCCTTACTTAGGTCAGTCTCCCAGATTATCATTAATCAAGTTTTCCTAGGAGAGGCTGCTGGACCTCACTTTCCAATTTCTTAAATTTGTCATATTACCATCTGACTGAAACCTAGTACTTGTGCTGCCTGGTGTTCACTGGTACATGATCGTCCTTTCCCCCTTCCTCACTGCATTTGTGCCCATATATTTTGTTTCTTATTTTAGAAAACAGTTTCCTTAGAAAAACAAATATGAGCAAAAAATGCTTAGAGCATTATTAGAGCGTGCATTACAGTAGGCACAGAGTCATTTATTTGTCTCCTTGGGCACATTCATGGTGTAGTGTTTGGAGCTGGGCCTTGAGAGAGGAATGTTTTACTTCCTTTGACCTTCAAAATGTCCTCATTCCTAACTGTACCCAATGCTGCTTAGAAGTGGTGTTTGTTGTAATGTTTTGGGACAAAAATGTGTGTGTGAGGGGTAAACCATGTATAGTACATTGTAAGAATTTTTTTCCTCTTCTTGCTTTCTTTTCTATTTTTCCTTCATATACTCTCTGTAACAAACAGTGGACAATTTGTCTTCTTCATATGGAAATTTATCTTGGGACAAGAGATAATTCATTTAACTGTCATGACAGTTCTCAATTGTGCTTTTGGAAAGTCTTCTTGGTAAAGTTTCATTGATTGAGTCCCAGTCCCATAAATCTAGGGTGTATTAGAATATGCTTGCTGTAGCTCTTACTTTGAGTCACTTAATGAGGCCACATGAAACCACCTTCTGATACTTATGCCTTTGCTTTGCCCTCTGTGAGATTAACCCCATCTCATCATCAAGTATAAGCCTATATACCAATTTACAGACTTTCCTTTCAGCAGAATGAGTTTTACCGTTGATAAAAATCTCATGAGTTGGAACACCTTTATGATCTTATGTAGAGCATGGGTTTCCTGCAATTCTGGCCAGAACTTTGGTCCAATTTTCCTATTTGATTTTGTGGCCTCCTCAGATCTGTGGAGAGCCTTAATTCTAAATCTCAGCAGACAGAAAGCCAAGTGTCAGAATGATATACTTTGGGTGAAGTCTTTACCACAAAGAAGAGTAAGAGGGAATAAAAATGCAAAGCAAAACAGAGTGTGGAAATGTATGTAAACCAGTGTTCCCAAAGGTATTCCAAAAGCATTTATTCTATGGGATGTTAGGAAGTGTTATGCTTTTAAAGCAACCAAGGTCCAATAAATTTGGGACAGCCTGGGTTAAAAAATGTAAACCCAATCTTTTATTCAAAACTTCTTAGAACCTTCTAATATGCTTATTTATTTTTTTAAAAAACAGAATCTCCAACAAAAAAAATAGGATATATGACATTTTCTAAACTCATTTGTCCAGGGAGAACTTTTTCCTGGGAATGGCAATTTATAAGATACATCTTAGGAAATGTAGTCAATGTTCTTGCAAATAAGAAATGAATTTTAAATATGTAAGAAAATGGCAAAATGCCTTGATGTTCCTCAGACTTTCTTTTTCTCTGTTCTTTAGCAGTTCAACCAAGGCAGCAGAGACTGTAGTTTTCTGTGGGTGTCTGCAACAGTGCACAACCCTACCAGAGGCCAGGGTGACAAAGACCTTAGCTTCCTGACCTTTCTGAGAATACATATTATATTCAGCACAGAGGAAGGGTAAGAAAGCCACTTAGCCATTCATCCTGCCCCTTAATGGGGTCAGCGCTTCCATCAAACCAGTTGGGGAGAAAGGGTATGTAGGGCCCCCATTTATTCTTATATTTTATATGTACCCCAGGAAAAGTGAACTCCAGGGAAAATGCTGTCAGCTTGTGCAGATTGTGAGAAACTGAGATTTAATCCTAAAGCACGAATTGGCTGAATCCTACTTAACCCAGATCAAGTCATTTAACATCTCTGAATCTAAGGTTTTATTCACCTTTCATCCATCATCTGTACACCTAAGCATCTATCCATCCATCTCACTGAGTAATTGTGAGGATAAATGTGTGAAAACTGTTAAAAAGTTGGAAACTTTAGGAGGGTTTTATAAAAAAGCATGATATTATCATTACCATTGGTCAAGAGATGTGTTGAGGAATGGTTTTCATCGCTGACTCATGAGGTAAGTTATTTCCTTTGTTCCTCAAGATTCTTGGTGAAAAAAATAAGCCTTACCCATTCATATGAATAATAAAGACTCCCTTCTGAAGAATGTTTGGAAGGCTAATTAGACCTCTGTTACATACAAACCACACACAGTAAGGAGCATATTGTAGAATCAAAATATTTAGTAGCAAATATTAAAGAGCACTTACACTGTTCTGAGTGATTTCCTTACATTTACTCATTTTATCACCATAACAACTTTATGTAATAAGTATGATTGCTAACTTTATTCCACAAATAAGGAAACTAAGGCACAGATCACAGATCACTTAGTTAATCACAGATTAACTTGCATAATGTCATACACATAGTAAGTGGCAGAACTAGGATTTGAACTCATACCACCTAGTTCTGGAGTCCATGATGTTAACCACCATCATCTACTGCCTCGGTGGTTTATACCAGGATGCTAGAAGAAATACTACCTTGTATAGTTCCAAATACTGATGATTAGTTATTAGATGTGGGTGTTAGGCAGCCCAGTGACTGCCTATCTCATTCCTGTGGAAGTATTTTACCTAGGTATAAAGCACCAATAGATACTAATTGATAGTGTGATCCTAGAACAGAGCATTTGCCTACTATAAATGCTCTTTTCAAATGTGTATTTAACTTGATGAAATGCTAATAATTACTTTCTCTTCCCTGTTCCCCCTGTCCCTCCCACCCTAAAAAACTAAATCTTTTGGCCAGAATTTTCAAGCGTATGTAAAAGATTGGTTGGCATGACTCAGACCTACACTTGTGACCAAATAGACAAGGACAGAGCAGACTCTAATTGTTCAGTCATACGTATTTCAAGTGTGTGAAAGCTTTTTTTTATTTTTTTTATTCTAGATTTTTTTTTTTTTAATTATCTGCTTTGGGTTTGAACCCTGGGAACATCAAGGAAAAATAATGCTTGTTCTTGCCATCTGTGAGCTTTCCTATGGTTACAGAGACAAGTTATATACATTTAGAAAATTAAAAGTATAGGTATTAAATAAGAATGCAAGAATTGGCAAAAAGTCAAGTGAACTGGATACTTGATAAATGCCCTGGGTTTGGGGAAAGGCCAGGTTGCTGAAGACTGGAGCAGGCTTGATGAGGTGCATTGGACTTGAGTTTTGGTGGATAAGAAGGATTCTGAATGGTAAGGAAAGTATTCTTGAAGTAGGGCAGGGGAAAGAAGGAACATAGTGAAAACAGCAATGCCGAGTCAGCATACATGCGGCTAGAGACATACTTCAACCAGTCGTCTGGACTAGAGGACCAAGGAGGGAGTGGGAGCAGTAGGATGCTGGGTGCAGACTCTGAGCGTTTGTGGGTACTCAGCTATGAAATGTGGTCTTCGTGTTTTGTCTAGTCTGGGATGTCTGAAGCTTTAAAATGGAAGAATGACATCTCAGCTGAGTTCTGAGAACCTTGTTATGAGAGCAGTAAATGGAGCCATTGAATCAGAGATTGATATTAGCCAGATAATAGCTAGAACAAGCAATTAGAAGGCTATTTAAGATATTTAGGGAAGAGCCATATTTGATGGCAGTGCAAATGGGAAGAGAAGGGATGGGTTTGATATATGCCAAAAGAGCAATTAATATAATTTAGTGTGATATAGTTAAAATGTTAGGTCATTTTATAGTAATATAATTAATAAACAATAAATTAATAAAAATCTAGAGATTTCTAAACATAGACTCTGGGAATCAGACCGTCTGAGTTGAGCACTAACCTCCACATTGACTTGAGAAAAGTTAAGTAAACCTCATTCTCTGATTTTTTAAAATGAGAATAATAATACATACCTTGGAAGATTTACATAATAATTAAATGTAATATCATTAAAATTAAATAGATTAGCATAATGCCCAACAAATAGTAAGAGTGTAATAATTTTAATTATTATTGGTATCCATATTTTAAAATTTGAGTTTGTTTACATTGTGTTTTATTAAAGTGCCAAACATATGTATATTCGTCTTATGGCAGGTACAGTACTTTTATTAACTAATAAAGCTGTTATTAACTAATAATATCTAAATGTGTCTAGCATTTGCAGGATTTATGTTGTGTTATGTTCACCTCATTCTCCCACTTGATATCCAGAAGCCCAGGGAAGGTGGTTTGATAACCCCTGGCAGGGACACTCACCTCCTCCAGGGAGCAGAGGGGACAGGATAGCAGGATTGAGAGTCAGTGGGTGGAGCTGAACCTGGAATCCAGGTTTCTTCACTATCAGTAAAGCTCTCTTTCCCAATACCAAACATCGTAATTTTTAAAGTAGGAGATGGAGGAAAAAACAGAATTTGTTAAAGGCTTATTACCTGTTCACTGGTATGACGGGCTAAAGTGTTTTTCTGTATACCTGTTCTTTCTAGGGTTTACAGTATGTCCTATATCATGATAGGTGTTGTTAAGCCAGTCTCTTCATCTGGCTAATTCCTGCTCAGTTCTCAGCTTAAATGCCACCTGATCTAAATGACTTTTCCCTATTTTTCTCTTTTCATAGCTCCCATGTATTTCCCACATGGCAAAAATTTTACACTTTGCAATCCTGTATTTGTTTTCCTGTTTGCTTATTTAATACCCATCTCCCCCACCAGACTGTAAGCTCCATGAGAACAGAGAAAATTTCTGTTTTGTTATTTTGTGTACTTGGTTTCCAGTATCATGTGTGGCATGTAATAAGCAATTTATAAACATGAATTTTAAAATGAATATATGAATTAGAGAATATATAACATTTAGGTATATGTCAAGGGGCGTGATCTGTATTTCTTCTGATAAAACCACTTTGATTAACACTATTAAAACTCTCATTGCTATGCTTTCGTCATCGAAAGTGGAGAGAATAATAACAGCCCACATCTACCTCACAGAAATGTTTTTAGGATAAATGAGATATTGAATACTCTTCTCTTCAATATCTAAAATGGAACTAGGTCATAAATAGGGTGTTTAGGGAACTCCCTCTCTCACACTTTGATATGTCTAGGAAACTCCCTGCTGACATTATAGCTCCAAAAAGGCTATTCAGAGCCTGTACCAGGGCAGTAGCCCCAGAGTGGCTGTGCATGAAATGGCGCCATAATGACCAGCAAGGGTGAGCACTTCACCTTACTACCAGGCAATGCCAGACACTGGAGCATGTGGAACACAAACTAATCTGTGGAATTATTCTGCTATCTTCAGAAAAAGGTCATCATGCACTTCTAATGCCATGTTGATAATGGTAGTAGTACTGCTGAAAGGCTGCAGATGTGATGATGGAACTGAAGTCATGAGGTACGAAGATAACTCACTTCAAAAGAAAACACTCTCTAGATATTAACCCTACAAACTACCATTCAAAGCAGTGACTTTGCTGGGTGTCTGGTAAATACAGCATCACTCCGAATGGACATGTTTGAATAAGGTTTTCGCATCATTTTCTAGTATTCTAAAGAGCTTAGGTAGGATATTTTGGCTGTTGAGACTACCCTCTCCCTACCTTTGGAAAGGATACGGGTTTCCTATTCCTGATAAACACTAGAAAAAGGTACCTGGCTGTGTTGTTACCATAAATATTTAGATGATGAAAACTCTCTTAAATATTTAAAGAAACTGCTGAGCACAGCTTAATCATCTTATTGAGAACCCTAGATTTAAAACTTAAATGTCTGTTGTTAGGAATGAAGCAGACAGGTTAAACTGCCTTAAAAATAAAGTGCCTCACAGTTGTGTCGTAAAATCTCAACTGACATTAAGGTAATTGTGCTTAAGCACGATTTAGGGCTCTTTTGAATGTTTGTTGTAGACACAATAATGATGCTATTTTTAATAGTCTAATGCTAGTTCTGAAGAAATAAACTTAAATTCTTTGTGCATGTGTCCTAAACAGAATCACTTAGGGGAAAAATGCAGACTCTGAATGCTTTATATTAGCAAAAGAAGGACAAATTATGGGTTTTGGCATTATTATGTTTAAAAAGAAGAGAAATGAAATGAAACCTTCTGTAGTAGGAGCCGGTGTAGTCCAGGCTAGTGAAATACAACTGTGATTTTCAGATACTTTCTACTATAGATTCAGTTTTGCTGAATTGAATCAAACTGATGTCTGACTCCTTTTAGACTTCTGCAGGTGGGAGATTGTAATTGAAATGCAGATTTCTGGGCCCCAGCCAGTAGGCCTTAGCTAGCCTTTTATGTTGAGCCGTTATGGAAATTAGAAAAACTTTTGTTTCTGAGCAGATGCAGCCAAAACCAGAACACATGGCTTGGCCCCAGTGAGTCAGGCCTGAGCTACATTTGGCCCCACGTGCCACCTTGGCTAGGCACTTTGTCCAGTGCACACATTGAGCACCCTGTTTCCTAAGGTTACTAGATCCTAATCTCTTGGTGGGGCACAAGCCCTATTTACAGATGCCCTGGGAACCATGTTATTGGTCAGATAGACATTCATGTCACTATGCTGGTGCTTTTGAATATGTGATCTGATTAAGTCCACAGTGGTCTCTTGGCCTTTGAGCCCAATCCTTAGAGTTGATGGCATAATATCTAGGATAGAAATGGGCCCACCATATGGAACAGAAAAGCAGTTTTATTTTATCTTGAATGTTAACAATATTTGGGAACCTTCGCTGCTGATTTTTCTGCTCTTTATGCCCTCTATCATGTTAGACCAGGAAAGCAATTAGGTTAAACTATAATCATCTTCTTTTAGTATCTGCTAGTAGTTTAGATAAAAGGTGATGATCTGTCACCACCTTATTCAGCCCCTTGTAATTTTTTTCCCCTTGTATTCTCTGTAGTAGACTCTTAACTGGTCTTCTATCCTCTAATCTGTCCTTTCCTTCAACTCATGAAAGGTCATACTTGCAGATTATACTTGAATGACTTTCTCCTCAGGTTGAGGGAAAATACAAACTGTTCCACATGGCAAGCCAAATCTTGATCAAAACCCAGAGGGACCCTTCCGAGCAAAAGCCTGAGCCCTATAGGACCTTCCAGGACTACATGACCTGTCTCCCTTTCCCTTCATTTCTATCTCTCCTGTCTCCCTTCTTTACTCACTCGACTTTAGTCACCATGGCTTCTTTGCTAGTCCCTTTCCCCAAGATGCTTTCCCCTTATTCATCTTAGAGAAATCTCCTCAATGTTTCTTTCCCTGGCTATTGCATCTGAAATTTCAGCCTCTCCTCACTCCCAGTATTTCAGATCTTCCTCCTCCATTTTCTTTCATCTCTGAAAATTATTATTATCTAAATAGTCCTTATTTATCTTGTTTCCCTATTATTTTTCTTTTCCACCAGGATTTAAGCTCCACCAGGGTAGGGGCTTTGTCTGTTTTATTTACTGTTGTATCCCCATTGCCTAGAACTGAACTGAGCACCCAGCACACGGTCAATAACTATTAGTTGAGTGAAGGACGGAATGAATTTGGCTTGCCTGCCCTTGCCTGCCTCTCCACCCTTATGTCTCATCAGGCTCCTTCAGACACATACTCACATTTTTTCAATTTGTCTGCTCTCTCTAAACATACCAGGCTTTCCCCCATCCTCTGTGCCTTTTTACTTGCTGCTACATGCACTTAGATGGCTCGTCCTCACCTGCTCATCTCTTCCTGCTCAGCTTAGAAGTTACTTGTGCTGGAAAGTCTTTCTGGGTTCCTCTGTGCAGCTGTAGTACCCTTTCCTAGCATTGTACCAACCACAGTGCTTTGTCTCTACCCTTTTACATAGCTCTTCTATTAAATCAGATGGGCTCCTTGAGAGTCTTATTGGGATTTATATTCTCAGTCCCTAGCACAGTAGAGGAATGTCTTAACTGTTTATTAACTGAAGAAAGGAGGGAAGGAGGCCACTACAGATCTGGAGGAGGATCTCTGGATTTTGTTCATCCTTATAGTGTACCTCGCATGTTGCCAGATTTATAGGAATTGCTCAATGAATGAACAAGTGGTTGTTCCCTCTTACACAGCCCCATGCCTAATTAGAAATTCATATTATGTTTGTTTTAACATTGTACTTTGAAGAGGTCTTCTGAATTTATGGCTTTTAACTTCAGGTTGTTGACCAGATCTGGATGTGGTCAGATAAAGCAGATAAAACTGCTTTCTGACTCTAAAATCTATTAGGATGCATTGGTTGGGAAATGGATATTTAGAGGCCCTCGGTTTATGTGTGTATTCTGAGAAACACAGATCAGTGGTTTTGCTTACCTGTGTCAGTATTGTTGGTAATGAGTGCTTTCTCTGCGTGCATACTTTGTTTCTTCAAAATAGGACTTATATGAAAACAAAGTGGCTTAATCACTCAATTACAATTTCCTCTATGAAATTTTTGAATAAAAATGAAATAAAATAAAAGCAGGGGAGCTCTAAATCTGTTTCATACTCTGCAGTACAGATAATCACCGGGAAACATTTTCATAATAGCACTGTAATATTCTGAATGTTATTTATACTAATGATAAAGAATGTCATTTTAGTAATGCCTGTAAAAAACTTAACCTACATGTTAAGTTGACTTAAGACACACTATTTCAGATCACCCATAAAGATTTTAGCAGCAATTTTCTGCGACTGATTTGTAATGATGTTTACTACCCATCATTAATTGAGTAGACTTTATGGATAGCTGTAGGGAAAAAAAAAATGGGCAGAACTTTGCTGCCCCCGCAGGATGGAGCTTTTGCTAGTTATTGGATGCATGACATGTATTCCTAAAAGATGGAAAGTACATCATGTGGTTTCTCAATAGACTATACATCTCAGTAGGAACACCTTTACAACCTGCCAGGTAAACATGTATTAAAATTAATTCTCAGACTGTGCTTTTGTTGCTTTGAGAAAACCATATTCAATAGAAAATCTCTCTTATTCTTACAACCAGAAACAACAGTTAGCCAGTTAAGCCGTTGAAACTATGTTTTAAGCATTTTAAACTTAAAATATATAAATATGCATTCATTCTTCAAACTTTTGAAACTAGCCAACGCCTTTATGTCTTATATAAACTACAGCTGTAATGTATCACTTAAGATTTTGACCTCTGATTGTGTTTAAGTGAACCTAGAACTTAGACACAAATAGTATTGTATGCAGAATGCTCCAGTCTTTTGTAGTTGCCTTGGCCACACCAATGTAAGAGTAGGAATTTTTTTAATTACAGTGACCCATTGTTATCAAGACTTCCTAAAGTGTTCAACTTAGTTTTGATAGAATGACCTTTTTCTTTTATAATCATATTTCATTGGTTTTTAGAATATTTCATTAAATTATGAAATCGTATTTATAAATGTAACTGTTATAATCAGGCCTGAGAACAAACAAGTGACTCTTGGTGAATTGGTCAGTAAAAGCAGAAGTACATGAGCATGCTGGAGTGTAGTTTGTTAGTTTTGTTTATTTAGAATGCTGTGGACATCAGTATATTTTAAAGAAGAAAAAAGATTTGATTAATCTAGCAGCATAAGCAGACATAGTATTGAGTTTTTTCTTTGTTTCTGTATAACTTAAAAAGAGATGAAATTTGAACTTCAGTGAAATAGCCTTAAGAGCTTCGTAATCCACCCCTAATGCGTGCAAGCAAGTGTGCACACATACGTTGTAAACAAACAAGTTATAATCTATATATTCAGCTGCTAACTTGGCTTTTTCAATTGGGTAAACTTCCATCCTCTTTTATTTATTTAAATTTGTATTTATTTTACTTTTTCAAGACAAGGTCACACTCTGTTGCCCACACTAGAGTACAGTGGTATGACCATAGCTCACTGCAGCCTTGAAGTCCTGGGCTTTAGTGATCTTCCAGCCTCAATCTCCCGAGTAGCTAGGACTACTGGCACGTGCCACCATGCCTAACTAATTTTTAAAGTTCTTTTCTGTAGGGATGGGGTCTTGCTATGTTGCCTAGGCTGATCTCACTCCTGACTTCAAGAGATCCCACCTTGCCCTCTCAAAGTGCTGGGATTACAGGCATGAGCCACTCTGCCCGGCTTCTCTTTCATTTTAATATGGTCCAAAGTAAATTTACTGTTTTCTTTCTTAAGCCTTCCTCCCCTTTCCCAGCCTCTCTTAGAATTACTGCCATTTCCCCAGATTTCAAGGTATTCAGTATAGTTAGAAAAAAAATTATTTTGACGGAATACTGGGTGATGTAGGCTTTTTAAAAAAAACAATTTATTTTGACTCTTTCCTCTGATCCTCTTATATCCTGTCAATTACCAGATCTTGTCATTTCTGAGAAATGCATATTCCTCTTCATTTAAAGGGCCTATACCCCCTTGATGAGACCGTTACCACCTGTCCAGTGTGTTACTGAAGTTGAAATGTGTTACTTGATTAATCACTTTGCCTCCAGCCATGTCTATCTTTAAAGCTGTGGCCAGATCCCTTTTTCATAAATCCCACTTTGATCATTTCACTCTCCACTCAAGATTCTCAGTGGCTTTTCACTAACTACAACATCATATAAAAAACATTTGTCTTAGCTCACTGTGCCATGCTTAATGTGGGCCTCTCCTCATTTCAGATGTCAGTTTCTGATCTTTTGTGCCCTGTGGGAACCTGCCACCATCAAGTGACTGCTTGCTTCTCTGTCTTCCAAACTTGTACTTCATCTCCATGTCTGCTCAGTTTGAATCATGTGGCCCATATGATCTAAGGTCTTATATGCTGCTTATTTGAGTCCTAAAAGATCCCACTTGACTCTTTCTTCCAAGGAGCCCACTCCACTAACCTTTGAGAACCTAGAGATAAGGGACTGCTAATTCTGACATGAAAGCAGGTAAACTGCATTTTATTGTTAGTTACTGAGTTATGTTTATGTCTTTAACTAGAGAGTGAGGCCTTTAAGAGTTGGGATCCTCTCTTAAGTGTTTCCATCTTATATCATCTCTTCTTTGGGGAGTGTAGAGCACTTTCACTCAAGCACAACTGTGCTGAGCACCTGACTGAGGAGGCATAAGAATGACTAGGCCATGGTCCCAGCCTTCTAGGTGCTCAGTCTAATGGAAGGGAGACATGTTCTCAAATACAAACACACCCCACACATGTGATATAAAGTGTGAGTAAACTCAAAAATTTGTACGAATAAATTTGTGTATCATATTTAGATAAAAGTTTTGGAGAAGGTAAATTTCACTCTAACAATTGGGCAAAGTGTCTTTGATTTAGAGGAGGTAATATTTGAATTAGATATTAAATTAGACATTTGAATGTTATTGGAAGAATAGATGACATGCTTATTGTCTTCTTGCAAAACATTTTCTCAAGGAAGAGAGAAATGGTATTATTAATCAAGTAGGCATTAGGAAATTTACTAACTTGATCAAGTTCACTTGATTCATCTGAGGTAGATACTGAAGGGCTCTTATTTCACTGCTGGTAGCTTGGAGCAGTAAGTTTTGCAGCTTCTTCCAAGTTTTGTTAACATTCTTTTGAGTCACCTGAACATACAGAGTTTTCAGAGAGTAAGAAACTTTCAGCCCCCCTCAAATCACTCAAGAATATTTCCTTTTGAAAGCACTTCAAACCTGCCATAGAGTTAGCCTTTGGGGAGGAGAAAAGCAGGTAAAATATCAGCTGAGAGCCTTTGAAGATGGGTGATGTGTTTTTCTCTTTAGGACGCTAAATCACATATCACCACACATGTGCATGGAAAGTGAAAAATGTCAGAAATACATGTAAACTATGGATCATATTTGCATATACAACATTTCAACTCAGCCCTCTTATTCTGAGACCAGCAATGATTGATGCGTTATATTTTGTCTTTTTAAAGATTTCTCTAGTCCTAGGATTTTGCTGTATGTTAAAACTATTATCTCAATGGGTGAGGTAAATTAGATAATAAACTATAGATCTATGCTATCTAATATATAGCCACTAGCCACGTGTGTCTATTTAAATTTAAATTAAATTAAAAATTGATTTCCTTAGTTGAATAGCCACATTTCAAGTATTCCATACCAAATTGAGATGTGTAATAAAGGTAAAATACTTACCAGATTTTAAAGATTTAACACAAAAACCAAATGTAAAAATATTAACAAATTTTTGTATTGATTGTATGTTGAACTGACAATATTTAGATTAAGTAAAATATATTATTAAAATAACATCTAATTTTGCCTCTTTCTTTTACTTTTTTATTATTGTTACTTGAAAACTTAAAATATGCTTTGCGGGTCAGTTATTTCTGTTTGATAGTAATAGCTTAGAAAGCTCATGTTAATTTTTAATCCCATTGTTTTAATATAAAGATTTATACTGAATGGGCTTGCTAAACATTTTGGAAAACAGGGTAATTAAAATATAATATAGGTGATTTTATAATTCCTAAAATTTTTTACCTGTAATTTTAGCAGTATACCAGTCAGTATTTTTTCTTTTTTTTGTTAAAAGGAGGCTTTATCCCTGTATAGGCCACTTTACCTTTTAAAATTGTTTTTGGTTTTGATCTAGTTTAGACTTTAATCTTTGCTCCTTGATTGGCTAGTGACTAAGGCTGACTGAATGGTCAGGATTAGGATTCAAATATTTCACGAATGTTTTCACTACAGTATTTCTTTATATAGGAACTTATAGTCAGTACAATGTCTAAAGTAGTACTTAATCTGACATATTTGCAGGCTAAGCCCTGAATTAGATATTTTAGTGCATGAAAAGATCTCCAGATTGAACCATTCATTTGCCAATTAGAAAATATTTTGTTTCCCACTTAAGCATTTGACTCAGTAGCTTTATGTATTTAATAGAAACACTGTGAATATTTCTACAAAGTTGCTTAATTTATTTATGTGAGTTCAAACTAGGTTCAGTGTGATTTTTCAGTTAGTTTAAGTGTAGACCTGCTAGTGTTATGTAAACCCTATTATTAGTGTTATCTAGAGATAGCTAGAGCAGAGTGAGTTGTTAATATTTTGTTTTTTATGTTATTTGGAATATCAAGATATAGTAGGTTGGGGAGAAAAATCTCTTGTGAATTCAAT
The DNA here is from genome assembly GCF_040939455.1 of Microcebus murinus. Lineage (NCBI taxonomy): Eukaryota > Metazoa > Chordata > Mammalia > Primates > Cheirogaleidae > Microcebus > Microcebus murinus. The sequence continues at coordinate 43,351,188 of NC_134115.1, read as the reverse complement.
AGAAAATTGAAAACCTAATAAAAAGTTTTCTGCTAATCTTACTGAAATGGTTTGTAGTGACACACACTGAAATACAAGTAAAGGGGAAATGGTGCCTTTCTGTATGCCATGTGGGATGTGTAGTTTGATAGTACAAAGCTAAAGCAAAGAACTCCAAAGATAGGGCCATAAATAATAGTATTGGGGTTTTGCTCAATTGAATAGTGATGTCTGAATATTTTCCAATACTGAATACTGAACCCTTTATTCTAAACTTAAATTATGTCCTGTTTCTCCATTTATGGTAAAATATCCAAGGAAACAAAGTGGTCTCCTCATGGTTTGCTTTCTGATCCTGAAAACCAAACAGATATTCGAGGAAGAAACAGAATATTTCATATAGCCTCTTTCCCTATTAAGGGGGACCCAGAGAAGTGTTTATTTCTGAATAGCTTCCTTCACTCCAGGAAATCAGCTTTTGGGCTTATGCAGCAATAGAAATGTTACTGGAATCTTAAGAGCGACAAGAAATTATTGTTTCTGAGGATAGCTCTTCACTTTTTTTCTCATAGGAGTTGGCTGGGCTTCAGTGCTCTCTTTGGTCTTATTTGAATGGTATTTTATCAGTCAGACAAAATAATATTCAACTATTAATATTGTTCTGCTAAAACAGTTTAGAATAAAGATTTAATGTTCTCTTTTCAGAGAAGAGCTTGTGCCCACCGTGCAGGACTATAATAAAGGAGAAACAAATGAGGCAGCTCAAAGTTATGGCTCTCCATGGCTTTTAGGCCTCTCATACATTTTTATAAAACATATATCAGGACTTCTGAATTGTTAAATTGGGTTATTTTTTAATGCAATTGTATTCAAATATGGACCTGAGAGTATCACTGCTTGTCCTGTTAGGTTTCAGTGTTCAGAACAGGCTCTCCCCTGGCTAACAGACTTATTGCTGTTATTATGTCCTTTGGTCTGTAGCTGGGAGACGACAAGTGACCCCCTAAGACTGCTTCTAGTTGCTCTTCAAGTAAACTGGCTCAGCCCCAGGCTTACTTTCTTGCCTGAAGGCAAACAGGTAACTGAGTCACCCATCTCTTGTCTCATCTGTAAAAGGGGAATGTAGGAGGTGTCACTTCTGGATTCCCCAGTGGATTTAAACAGCAAAAATGAGATTAAAGATGTCATGTGAATCTCCCACATTGCTACTGTTTAATAATTTGCACTTCCCATAGAAACCCAGGAGAACTTTAAAGAACAGAAAGTAAACTTTCACTCCAATATTGGAGAGCCTGATGTATCATTAAGTGTCTGTGAGAATGTTTGTTTGCTGAAAAGCTGACAATTAGGGTTAGATTAAGTAAGCATTGCTCAAAATAATTTTTGAAGACTCTTTCAGATGACATTGTCCACCCATAGCACTGGAAGAATAATAAGAATGGGTTTGTATTGGTTTGGGTGTGGGAAGTTTGAGATGAAGTGCAAGGTGTGTGTGCTTCAGCAATAATCCTTCCTGTTAGCTAAATGAAGGTGGAACATGAGTTCCACAGAACCAGGAATGATAATATTACTGTTACCTCAGGAAGTGTATAAAGGCTATCCTAACACTTATAAATGACCGGCATTTCACACCCAGGTCTTCCTTTTGCACTGGCTGCTTTCTCTCAGGCTAAAACAGAAGTGGAAGAAGCCAGGATCACTGGAGGTAGAAGCCTGGCGATGTCAGGCTGTTAAGACTCTGCTGAGTTCTTTGCATTAAAACAAACATCCCTAAAACAAATTAGCCTCTCTGAATAGGATGGGAACACACAAAGCAGGAAGCTGCTTGCTAGAGTCTTTAGGGAAATTGTGAGTGCTTTAGGGTGATTTATTTTCAGAGGGTTTGAACTAGATCAGCTCAAGAGAAGATGGGAACATTCAGGATGGTGGGGAAGCAAAGTAACTGACTCCTTTTCCCTCTCAGTAAATGGTCTCCCTGGAAAGCCATCACAAGTAAATATTTTATTCTACTGTGCCTTGGGAGTAAGAGTGGGGAGTGGAGAAAGGTTATGGACTGGTTGGAACATGGTTTTTTATTTTTATTTTGAAAAGCTCCAACAACATGAGATGAGCCCAGTGGGGTGTAGAACCAGCCCTGACAGACCCTATATGATGCCTTGTCTGGGTTAATGCAAAGTTGGTCTCTTGTCAGATTAAGCAGAAATTCCAGAAGCCTGTGGCCATGAGATGGATTTGGCCTCTAAAACTAGGATGGACCCACAAACCAGATTTTTGAGTAACATATGCATAATGAACATTCCTGACCCAGGTTTACAGAAGTGCAAACTGTGCTAGAAAAGATTTACCAGAGCAGGAGGAAAGCCCACGTTAGTGGGAGATGCATTGTGGAGGTCTTGTGTACCCTACTATGAATTGGCTTCTTTTTCCAATTCAGAACTGTTGTATTAGATGTTATGAGGAATGGTCATTTAGACCAAAGCTGAGCTTCCTGTAATTCTCTCAATAAAAAATAATCTGTTATGTAGGTTCAGGAAAAAAAGAAAATGAGAAATATGCATATGTGTGTGTGTTTGAGGAATTTTTCAGGAAGCACAGGAGTGATGAGTTCTTTGTTAAGAGCATTATGAAACCACTGCAGTCCTCTTTTTGTACAGTGGTTGTAATTATAACCACAGGGATATTATGTTTTCAAACAAACATTCAAGTTCCCTGATACCAGGTTGCCTGAAGCCCAGCTTCACATGTGGATGTGTATAACAATGCCTCTTGGTAATCTCTCCCATCACTTGTCATTGGCCTTCCCCTCTGACAGTGAAAATGTCTTTATAGCCGGTGCCTGGTATATTGCTTTTGTTAATCTTAGGTTCATCCTGTCTGTTTTAAACAATGAGAACACATAGGTCCTTGCACAGTGAAACATAGCACCTGAAACTTAAGAGCTTGATAGGATATACAAATGAAATGTAGCAATAAGTGCCCTCCTTCAGAAATTTCTTCATGATGCTGTTGTATGCCATCGGGACAGTTGGAAAAAGGAAAATTAGATCTCCTTGCATGCCAGCCAGCTCTGTTTTTTAACACATGATTATTTTATTGGGGTGAACATTAATTAATCCTGAAATAAGATCCTGTGTGACATTCAAAGTTGTGTTGAGTAGCTCAGAGTTTAAATATTTTAGTTTTACAACTCTGTTATGCTGGCAGCCAACAATGGTGTCTCAGTGAAGTCAGCATATGAGCCCTGCTTGTGATGACATCTGGAAAGCTTGTTTTATCTATAAGCACAGTTGTAGACAAATGAAAGCAGACAGATGTAAGGCTGGGGTGGCATCTTCGCCTCGAGCACTCTCCGGCTGTACATTTTCCAGTGTGTCAAAAACAGGGAGCTTTTTTTCGGGGGTGGAATAAAAACATTCTGTCACATCCATACACCAGCTACTGTGCTGCCTTTTCTGAGCTCTGAGGTGTAAAATGGCATAGATTGTTCAAAATTTAACAGGAGGAAGTTTAGTAGTCAGTAGGAGGTGCCTGAGTGTAGAGGAGACTTGACACCAAGGGAAAAGAAGGTACTACTTTCTCCAGGGATAGCCAGGAAGGGATAGAAGGTGACTTAGAGTTCTGGGTAGATTTTTCTTTTGCTGTTATCTTTATCAGCCAGACTTTATTAAGCACCCACTGTGTGCAGAGAAACCTACAAAGTAAGTAGTTTGTGTGGGTGAGGCAGAGGGAAGCTTTAGGATTGGGCCGTGCTTGAACATGAGTGTTATGAAGTCCCAAAGTCAGTGACATCTGTCAAGGGTGGTTTTCAGAAAGCAAAAGGGTACTTTTGCTTAAGCACCATTCTGTAGGAAATTTTATATAAGGACAGCTTGCCTTTTACCCCACTATTTATTATTATAGAAATAAGTATCCCTCAAAATAATATACACATATGAATGTGTATTTACTTGGATTTGAGTTAAAGCAGATGCTTTTCAAAGTTCTTGATACTGAAATAGCATAGAATTAGTGTGAAATTAGTATTTTCATCTCTGAGTATTTATGGCATATACTGTATATACCACGTAACCATTGCTAATTATTGCTTAATGTGTTTTACTGAAATTCTAGGAAGCCTGGATATGGTCTTGTTTAGCATCTAAGGGCTGGATTGCCCACTTGCAGCCAAAACCACATAGATTTATGGTATTGGAATCTTGAATCTGAGGAAACCATGCAGATACATGTAATTCGAGAGGAATAAAATAATGAAAATGAAAGGAAGGGAATAGTATGTAAGGAAATGAAATATGATCAATTGCTTGTGTCAGGACAAAAGTCTCTCTTGGTTTCAACAGCAAGTGTCTTTTCCAGTGACTCAAGGTGGTTTAAGAACATACTTTTTTTTTTTTTTAAGTAATGAAGTTGCATTATGCTATTAACAGGGGAAAACACAGTTGTCCATTTCCTGTCCCATTCCCATCACACCATCATCAATCCTTTCAGAGTGCGGTGGTGTTGAGATCTGCTGAGCCATGGTAAGTGCCTTTGTGTGTACAAAATGGCACTTTTTTGTTTTACATGCTGTTAGGCATGGTGTAGAAAATATACGTGTAATCGAAAATGCACAGCAAATTGCCATTTGTACCTGCAAAGACTAAATGGTCCAGTCAGATGGTTAGTTGGGGTGTTAGTAACACCTGAATGAACTGATGGGCTGGCCAAGGAAAGCCCTTGGACCTTTGCATGACTTTTCACTTAGAGCCATCTGAGGGGTTCAGCGACTCCATCACTGTTCTGAGACCCCAGTCTGGCCCAGAGAGTCCTAGAGTCTGAAGTCTTTAATGATGTAGAGGTTGACTCCTCTGAGTTTATTCATTTAAATGGAAACACAGAAGAGAAGGAATCTTTTCTTGATTCTTGCGATCCCAGTTCTGCCTGATAATGTTAGAACTAAAGAAATAGTAGCAGATTTCATAAATTATCCACAGAGTTTGGCAACAGGGAAGATTACACATCACATCTTCTGTGACTATGGAGAACTGAGAGTCTTAAAATCAGTTTTTGCAGCCTTCTTCAACAGTGCCAATTTACAATTTAAACATTAAAATGGAGACATAAAATAGTTCAATATAAGAAGAGATTTTTTTTCACCTCTTTGTTTATGTTTCTGTAGCTGAATAGAATATTTTTTAAATGTTTGCCTGCTAATAACACTGTTTGGTTGACTCATGGGATAAAATTGCCAGCAGAGACCTTGTGCTTATACCAATTCGATTTATTTATAAATTAAACGATTTTGTTAAATCTGCTGTAGTGCTATTAGTCATCTTGATTTAATCAGAAATATCCTTTATGATGCAATCTCCTGGATGGCTATGTTTGGCTAAGATTAAAATTGTTGTGTTGGAAACATTAAAACAAAATTATGGACCTATAATTCCCCCTATTGTGTCAGTAAATATTAATTATTATTAACACATATTGATCTTATATTATTATTGTTAATGTTATCACAACATTTCTTAGTGTCTAGCATGTGCCACATGGAGTGCTGAGAATTTTACATGTGTTTGTAGCTAACATTTATTGGGTGCTTAATTATATTACAGATACTTTGGAATTTAGATTATCCTATATAATTCTTACAATAATCCCATGAAGTTGTTACTACTGTTACAGTATTATCCTCATTTTGTCAACAAGGAAATAGGTTCAGAGAAGCTAATTAACTTGTCCCAGATCACACATATTCTTTGCATATTGGACTGCATGTGTTTGTGTGTGTATAGGCATTAATTTCATTTTCAGTATAGATATTTTCTATTCCAAATATGTTATAACTATGATGTACCTTGTACATGAATTTTTTTTACTAAGAAACAAGCTAATAACCTGTTGGTTTAAAAAAAAAAAGATTCATTAAGATTGCGTGTTGCTTCAATTTTCAAAATGAAAATAGCCAGTTGATAAGTTAGCAGTAACATCAGTGAATGTAATGACTTAACATTTAGAGTTGGTTTTGTTTGCTAGAGAGGCACTGCAGCGTAGTGGGAAGCTGCAAAGGCAACTGTGCTAGGTTGCAGGGGTTCACCTCTGCCCCTTATGAGCTCTTTCACTTTTTGTTCCCCATGCTTCTTATCTTTAAAATGAAGGTGTTACTAGTACCTATTTAATGAAGATATCACATGTATTGAATAAGCTAAAATATGCAAAGCACTTAGAGTGGTATTTACCACATAGTAAATACTGTGAGTATTAGCTGCCATACTTATTTTATGATAATAACTTAAGATGATTCATGAGGGACCTCAAGCAGCTTACAAATAATTTTCATGTTTTTAGAAACATTTGGAGACTGTCAAAGGTAAGTACTCTTGCAAAGGTTAAGCTGTTACAGATAACATTTCACTATCTTTGTGCTGAGCTGTTAAAATAAACAGATAAATAATCTAAGATCTATTATTCTACTCAATGCATGAAGAAAGAAGTTAGATCTTAAATGCAAGCAAATATTAGCCTAAATTAAGCACTTGCAATATTTATATCCACACTTTAAAAATGAGTGCTGACCCAGTGATATCAGGAACTTACCTCTGAAATTATAAATTATATGACTATTATGCTAAATAATAATACATAAAAAGACCCTTACAGGCAAAAATGATAAAATGTTAATTGTAGAATTTAGATGGTAGATACGAGTGCTTGCTATACAAATACAAGTCTTTCAACTTTTCTGTGTATTTGAAAATTTTAATAAAATATTTGGAGGGAAAGACATAACTCTCTATCACTAAGAAGAAAATAAACCTCTCTGAAGTTTTTGAAACTTTCCCGAAGCACTGTATAGTTTGACATGAGAGATGGCAGTTGAAGTGGTATGGAATACACACACATGAACACACCTTCTGAAATCCCATTTTAGTCAAACAAGGGGATACATTTCCAACCACCAACTTTTTCTTCTTTGGAGTCCTTTGGGTTTTTGTGAATTGAAGTTCCATCTGTGTATTGGTCATCTGTTTAATATCAGTGTCATGCTTCTTTTCTTTAGTCAGAGCTGAAATATCTTTAAGAGAGAGCAGATAGTTATTTCAGTTTAATGGTGTTCTTACATAGTAACATTCTTTTGTGACCTAGAGGAGTTTGCCAGCAGCTATATGGTTAATGTAGAGCTCACATTTTCTGAAGCTAGTAGGCATTTATACTTCTTCTATAGATGATCTATACTTATTACATCTAACAGTCCTTTCCTCTTACAATTTGTGTTAAAAGATGTTTTCAAGCTGAATATTCTGTTACACTAGCACTGTTCATTGAAGAATAAAATCAGAAATTAGGTTATAGATGACATCTAAGAAAAAGGCAACATTTTAGAACCATGTGGAATAAATATTAAGTTGAAACGTTTGTGTTTTGTGTCATTTATATCGTGTGCCTTTTTAAGAAACAGTGGATTTCCTCATTACTGACAGAGTTATAAAGTATCCCCTTCTCAGATCAAATCCAAGTCTTGTGTTTAGATCTGGGTACTGCAGTGTATGAGGAGCGTTGAACACTTGACATGTGACCACCAAGAGTGACCAGGGTAGCAAAAGGGTCTGCACACAAACCGTAGGAGGATCATGTGAAGACATTGATAGTGTTTGGTCTGGAGAAAAGCCTGCCAGAATGGAATCTCCTCCCCATCTGTAGGGGCTTCCACCTGGACCAGGAAGCAGACTGCTTTTGTTAATGCCTCAGAGGATTGAAATTTATAGGAAGGCCAATTTCAGTTCAGTGGAAGGAAAGATATACAGCAGTTAGAGCCATGAAACAATGAGACCAACTACCTTATAACAGAACAAGCCAGATACAGCTGGTGTTTCTTTCTGCCTTCCTATTCCTGTCATCTGTTTGCAGGACATTGAAGGATGCAGAGGCCCACCCAAGCCTTTTTCTAAAGAGAAATGATAGTTCCTAAGTACCTACAAATAGAAGTATAAATGGGGGTGTGCTATGTACTCCCCTAGAGCAGAGTATCCTTTTTGTTCTGGTAGTCAGTTCTAAAGTAAGAGCTAAAGGAAGTTTCTTTCTAAGCCTACTCTTTTTGGAAGCACTCAAGGGAATACACTTCTTAATTCAGTAGTATGCTATAAAGAAATAGATATATTAAATTTTTGATAAAGAAAATTAAAAGCTGGGTGTGGTGGTGCATGTCTGTAATCCCAGCTACTTGAGAGGCTGAGGCAGGAGGATCACTTGAGTCCAGGAGTTCAAGACAGCCTGAGTAACACAGCAAGACCCTGTCTCAAAAATTTTTAATTCTATAATGTTAAAACTAAAATGAAAAATATGTATTTTTTTCTCTATACATATTATTTTAAACTTCATTTTTTTAGGATTATAAAGAAATAGTCTAGATACAGCAAATCTCTCGTAATGAAGGTTTTAGTTTTTCAGTATGTTTGGAACTATAAATAAACAATGCAAAAATATAAAATTCTTTTTAGAGGGTAAGCATGAACAGTCAACAATTAAAAGATAACTAGCTTATGTAAGATCAAGAAAATAATATAAAAATGAACCCCTCATTTTGGAAAAGGGTTTAAGTTTGACATTAATAACTGACTACTTTAGCGAGATGGCCTTGGCTGTTGCTTATATGTTTTAAGGCTTGGTTTATTAAGAAAATTAAGAGGTTGGGATTTTTTTTCTTCTTGTCACATGTTTATCTAGGAATGTTTGTCTTTAAGAGCAAATAATAGACGCTAAAGGTAATCAGAGAGCATTTCGAAGCTGCATAATACTTTGACCATTCTTCAGGGAGAGAAGTCTTTTTCGTTCTTGCTCTTTCTTTTCCTTTCCTTCCTTCCTTCTCCTTTTCTTCTCCAATGGAACAAAATGGTAGTTTGGGACACTCATATTTAAGTTCTAATTGAACCTCTCTTCAAGCCTTGAGGGTTTGTACTACTTTACCTCTCTTCTGTATTCTACATTTCTTCCAACAGCCCCACTAGAAACACGCAAAACCCATAAATTGGAAAGTTTTTGTGTATTTTAAAGCCTTTGCTTCATTATGCCTTTTTTAAAAAAATATGATTTCACAAATGATCACGTTGTAACACTGCATAGTTGTAGAAAATGACAGGAACTTGGCATGTTGAGGAAGAACTTCAGGCAGTGGTCAGTTGATTCAGCATTCAGTTATTTGACACGTATTTATTGGGTACCTACTATGTGACAGACAGGGCTTCAAGATTCTAGAAGATAAAATGGTAAGCAAGACAAACTTGTGGTTCCTGCCCTCAAGTTGCTTACAGACTAGTGGGAGAAGACAGTGTCAACTCCTAAACAGCCAGAGTTCTTTAAAAAATCACAACCACACACAGGAGTTAAAAAACAAGTCATCCATATGACCTCTGGAATTGCTCCTTTGATAAAGTGAGCTTTGAGCAGAGGTCTGAAGGTTGAGTTGCAGTGAAAGAGGGAAGTGGCAGTGATGGGGGAGGGGATTATAGACTGGAAGAAGCATGGCCAGCTGGAAAAAACAGAAGTGTCTCAGGTGTGTAGAGGGGAAGCTAAAGGCACTGTAGGGGTCTAGGCTTGGATACATATTTGCCTTCTCTGCTCTACTGCTGCGTTTTGTTTGTTTGTTTGTGTTTTTTCTGTTTTTGGCCTTCTAGAACTTCCCTAGGATTATCCACCCACAGGGGAGGCTATACTGTTTTTATTGTAATAAATCATAATCCTCTATTATTTCAAGTGAGAAGGCTTCTAGTAGCAATAGAACTAGGAATGGTGTCAGTGTCTCAGCTCTTGATAGCTGGGATCTTTAGGGGGAAGTTTTTAATGGAGGATAAAGCAGAATTCCTCTTTCTCATCAGCTTCTGCTCCAGGCTGCCCTGGGTAGGGAGTTGATAGGAGATATTTGGACATGGGAATTGCTTCATTGTTGACAGAAAGACATGATGCATTTGATTAAATTAAATTAGGAGCATGTGTATGCTTGACAAAGTGAGCTAATGAAGGAAAATGCATCAAAAGGATTTATGGTGAATCGATTAAAATTTTTCTTTGCAGAAAGCCCTTCCGGCTTAAAGCTTGGAATTATAAGGCTATTGGTGCTGCTAGGCCCTCCAGGTTCTCACTTGCCTTTACAGTAGGCAGTTTGGGGACTTTCTTTCCTTTGAGCAGCCGCTTCTTCTGTAGCATACTCTGTTGCAGGCAAAAGTATTCCCAACCTGCAGTCTGAATTGCATGTAGGAAAGAGGATAAAAGACACTATTTGATTTATTAATTTCTAGTGGATTAGAACTACAAATGTTTGCTATGTTTTTAATTTGAGAACTAGAGAGAATCACAGCAGCTTTTAATTATGCATTTTGTGTAATGCAGCTCTGAATAGAGCAGAACAAAATTAAAATTGTGGATCAAATACTAAATCTGAGTGGATGCTTAAGTGAGCTGTAGTGTAATGCTAATGGTTTTGCGTCTTCCTGGCATTATGTCAATAATGGCTCTAATCACATTAAGTAGAGAGCCCATTAGCTTTTCTTTGCAGCAGCATGTACCATAGCAACATGCTGTGAGTTCTGAAATAACTTTTGACTTTTTTTTAAAAAAGCATTGCCATGTTCAGACTAAGCGGCAAGTATATAACGTGTACATGTGAACACACGTATGTTCACGATGCTGTATTACATCCTCAGTAATGTTCTTTTACTGGCATAGGCAGATTAACCCTACCATTATGGTTTTGAAAAATGCAACTCAATGTCCTTATCTTCTTATATTTAATAGATTCTCAGCTATATTTTTGAGACTAAAGCTTTCACCTAAGAATTCACGGTGGTATAAAATCATATCTACTTGTATAGTATTATACCTAGAGGGATGAAATACCTTTTAATATTTACTTTATTTGCTCGGTGGCATCTTCTAACTATATACTCCTATGTAGTTCTATTTCTGTGTTGAAGCTGGAACAGAGAAGTCTGGTTGAAGTTCTTTTGACTTAATGCAATTTTGGGTCCATATTGGTAGAGTGCTCCTAAGATGAAACTACCATGTGGTATTCATCATGGGTTTTCTTAGTGACTGGGAGACTAGAATTAGTGTAGTATGTGAATATTTCTTATTTGAATAACTTGGTCTTAGGAGAAATACTCGAGAGTATTTAAAAAATTTTTCAAAGCTTCAAGTATAACTAAAGCACTTTGTGTTTTTCTATTATTACACTAGATGAAGATAAACCAGGAGTCAGGCAATTTTCAAAACAATAGTGTTGCAGAGGCACTTTGTTCTTAATATGTATATGCCTTGTCTCATTGTCTATCTCTCCAAACCTTCACCCCACCAGCACATACCTGGAGGACACTCAGGCTACAATATTAAGGGTTCATGTTCCATGTTCTCCTCTTTCTCTCAGCTTCTATCCAAATACAAAATAAAAGAAAAAGAAAAAACCCATGTCGTGTTAGCCTTCTAGGTAAATACTGTTACTTTAGCCTTTGAAATAGCTCTTGAATCCATCCCTTCCTGCCCATCCCATACCTTTGTTCAGGCCCTCACTGTCTCTTGACTATTTTTCTATCTAATATTCCTAGATATTCCTCTTTCTGCTACATTATGAATGATTTTAAAGAAAGCAACATATAATGATGGTATGTAGAGTTAATTTCTTTTTTACTAAGAGCGATTGTTTTAAGTTAGGATGCATAATACTAACTTTTATCCAATATGTTAAGGGTAAGTGACCTGCTTATTTATTTATTTTTTTTTTAGCTAATCACTATAGGTCTATAGTGCAGTTACAAATTACAATTCTCTCAGAACTTGAAAGCAAATCCTACTTCAGTCTAGAGTTGGGGATCTTGTGTGTTTATCTTTGGTAGCAAAGACCCAGAGAATTTGGGGAAACATCACACAGCTTTTAAAATTATTCAGATAAGCTATAATATGACATGACTGCCCCCCAAATGGTAAGACATTGCCCAGTGGATCTTAAAAACACTGTAGGGACGCCATTATCATCATATCTTTATGGTATAGTTAAAGATGAAATTTAAACCGCTTTAAATTGGAGTACAGAATGGTGAAGCTGCTGCCCAAGTTTGCTTTGACAATGGTTGAATTGGGATCAACTCTAGAAATAACTGCCCTTTTATTAATATTTTTATATTTTAAAATATATTTCCTCTTAGTCTTTTATCTCAGAAGAATTAACTTTAGTTCCCTAAAGGAATTTATAAGTGGAATCTTATATACATGTGTAGCAGTCTTAAGGTTTCAAGTCTTAAGCACTTTCAATTTTGTTTCTCTTTTGAGCTCCATAAGGCAAAAAGGTAGGATCCCCTTCTGAAGAGGAGAAATTTGCAACTTGGTTTGTCATGACAGAATCTGAATTCTTCTGATTCTTGGTCCATGGCATTCCACTGTCTAATGCTGCCAGATGACTTCTTTATTCTGCAGAGATGTGATGTTCCACCGTGACAAGTGCCATTCTGTGTGCCTGCACTCTGGGAACTCCTAATAGGAAAACAAGTAGGAGCCATCTGACCCACCCATCTTGTATCTTGCCCAGCTACAAAGTGGCCTCCTAGATGTGTGTCCTTCACCATTATTGTCTCCTCTCTGTCTAGATCTGCTTGAAAATCTGCCGTAGCTGCAGCTGTTCTCTGTCAGTGACTCATATCCAGTTCTCACATGTCCACCTTCTGCACTGCAGTTCCACATTTTCATATGTCCACTGACTTTTTGGTGCCTGATGGCACTATCAACAAATCCATGTCAACATAACTAAAACCAAATTTTTTCTATTTACCCATTTTGCCAGGTAGCTATTTCTCATAATTTCCCACATTAACCTTTCATTTAATAATTCATTAGAGCCTCCAAAGGCCGAATTTTATGGTGTGTCCTCTGGAAACTCTAAAGTTCCATTAAACACTCTTTGCCTCTAAGAGATATAAAAAGAAGGAGGAATATAAGATGTGAGTTGCACTTGTGTTTTAGAAGTTTCACTGTTTGAAGGCTAAGAGACTGGCTTGGGGCTGAAGGTACAGGGGAGCTGGTCTGGAAGGAGGTGGAAGGTGACTGAACAAGTGACCTCATCTGAGTTTTTGTCCTCAAGGAGCACACTCTAGTAGAGGACAGTAAATGTACACAATAACCCAGGAGAAAGTAAAGCTGTCAGGACATGTTTTGAAAGCTTAGATCTCAGTTTTTTCTCATTTCTGTCATCCCCTCTTCGTCTGACAAATGCTGGACAGCATCTCATGTGAGCCTATTGCCATTTTTTCTATCTTCCACTGCCCAGTTCACTCTCACAATCACCCTGTCTGTCTGTCTCTCCCACCCCCACTCCCTCCCCACCAGGAAGTTGTAGGGGAAGGAGAAGAAAGATGGAAAAGGGATGATAATACGTATTTCTACTGTCCTAGGGTCCTTTCCCTTTTGTGTTGGTACAGGACAGCATAGTGCTTGTGAGGCCTTTAGAATGTATCCTTATAGACCCTGAGAGAATCATTAGTATGATTTGAACATCCTCTCTTGCAGTGCTTCTTGTTGTTATAGCTGAAAGTAAGTTTTACTCCTGATGAGCCAAAATTTAGTCATATACACTAATTTGTTAACAATATTAAAAATATCAAACACACACAGAGGTAAAAATGTAATTTTCCATCATAGCACATAATCTGAAAAGCTCATAATTAATTTAAATATGCAAGATTTTACCTAGATATATATTCAGCAAGCATTTTCATAAGCTTGTTGTGTGCTAAGTGCTTTTGATATAAAGGTGAAGAGTTACTATCCCTGTTGTCATGTAATATGACAGTTACCATGTGATGTGATGTTTGTATTATTGGAGATGTGGATAAGTAGAAGAATATGAGTATACATTTCAGTGTCAGATTTGGGACTAAATACCTCCCCTACCATCTATTAGCTGTATCACCTTGAATAAGATGTCTAACCTTTCTAAGCCTCAGATTGGTGATACCTACCTTCTGGTAGTTGCTGGGGAAATTATTCAAGATACTGTTTATAAAACACCTATTTGAATACTTGTAGAAATCAAATGTTCAAAAAATGTTAGCTTGTTATTATAACATTAATAAGGAAAGGAGCCTCTAAGTATGTTTTGCTCAATCAAGGAAGACTTTTCAAAAGAAATGTAGGTAACATTTGAGGTGACACTCAAAAGATGAGAGTAGGAGTTTCTCAGGAACAGAGTGTCTCATCCAGGCTAACAGAACAGCATCCACTAAATCATATAGTTAGGAGAAGTGATAGTGTGTTCCAGAGTTTTGTGAATCAATATTGCTGGAGCATAAGAAGATACACAGGAGATAAACACAGGATAGATAGCCAGGCACAAGGTGTTGCAAGGTCATCAAGGACCTTGTTACTTAGACAAGAGTTTATGCTTTTTCCCAGTCATCTCAAGTGGAGTAGTTTTAGATGGCTAGTTTAGACAATCCATTGAGATATGTGAAGAAAATGTTGAATTTCTGTATATGTTTTCATTGCCTTATAACTTTGTCTTATAATATTCATAGTATACACATAATATAAGGTATTATATATTAGTAGAGTAGTAGATATATGTATTTGAATGTGATATTCAGCCAGTATAACAATATGGCCGTAATAACTTTTCATGGCTGGTGTTTGTTGTGATTGGTAATCAAGCATCTGTTGCCTGGCCCTGCCAGTTATTAAAAGTTTTGATGTCACTCCGGTAAGCAAGTATACCAGTATGGCACTGTGTTACTCATGTTTTGTCATTGATCTTGAGTCTGTTGATCATTCTTCTGGGAGATGGGGAGCCATTGGAGAACTTTGGGAAAGGGAGTGAAATGATTAAAATTCTGTATTAGAATTCACTGAATCATACTGAGGACTGAGTGTTGAGAAAGGTTATAGGAAGAGATATCACTTCCTGACTTATTTAGGTATAGCCCATAGTTCATAGTTAGAGGCATGAATGTCACCCATTTTGATGGCAGACTTGTGGAAGAAAGAGAACATGATTGGTTTAATTTTTTAAGGATCAATGAGTATAAAAGATATTGTTTGAATTTTGGGGGAAAAAAAGCATGGCATCAAACAGTGCAATGGTATAGTTACCAAAAACCAAATACAGAGACAAAAATTAAAGACTCTTCTTTCAAAATATTCTGAGAAGAAAGGAAAAGTAGATATGTTTAGGAAAATACTGGGGTAATATTTAAATAATCTTAATAACCTGAATGGCATAAGCACTGTAGAACTAGAGCAGATGCCCAGACATTGGCCAGTGTGTCCTGCCGATCCAGTGCTTATTATCTGAACATCAGCCTGGGGAGAAAATAAATAAGTGTGTTTATTTATTTATTTAATTTGAGGATCTTAAAGGGTTGTTAGCTATCATTAGTCTCGATTGTGTGCCCCTCCCCATTTAAAAACCATTTATCTTCGTGCTTTTGAATTATGAATTCTGTACTCAGAGGAGGAATTAGGAAATAATCTCCCGTCATTGTTGATATGTAACCCTCATTTGCGACAAATGGGAACTTAATTCTAATTTTGTCAGTGCAACGAAATAGCATTGAAAACACCTTCCATTTAGATAGATCAAAGGATTTAGTAGACTTGTATGCTCACAGTGGCAAAATTTCAATGTAGTCATTTTTCTTAACTTTCCAAATGATGTCAGAACATTTTCTCATTCACCCTCATTCAGTCTCCTGAAAGTTACCTTTATTTCATTTTCCGTGAGATGATCCATGTTTCCTGTTACACACATAGTTGGCACACTCTTGGCTTCTACCAGTCTGACTGTACACCTTTCAGAACAGCCTTCCTCTCTCTAAGCCAAAATGGCATGAGTGATAAAGAAAGGAACTTTGCTTTCAGGAGTGAAAATGGAAAGAGAGAGGCTAGCACAGTAGTGTGAGGAAAAAAATAAATGAACAGGCTATGGGGGAAATAGTCAATTGCCCAAAAACAGTCAATTTAGAAGAAGGAAGAGGATGGGTCTAGAAATTTAGACATAAAAGTAGGAAATCAAACAAGAGTGGAGGAAGGGAAGAATCTTCAGGTGGGATCATTCAGGATCTAAAGTACAAAAGAGAGATAATGTTAAATAACTAGAACAGCAAGGATGAGAACAAAGAACAAGAAGGAAGACACATTTCTCTGGCAAAAGAGAATGTGAAGATGAGGAATAAGCAGTAATGAAGCAATTGGCCTTTCCTTTGGATCCTTATGGCAAGATCGTGTGTCCTTTTTCTCTCCCTGTTTCTGTTGTGAAAGAGGGAGGATGTATCTGAAAAACAGTTGATTCTTAAGTATTCTACAACTAAAGCCCTTATTGTGTGAGTTTGTCACTTTCTGTTGGGTGGTCTTTTTTCTCGTGTTAGGTGGGGGGTTTATCCCTTACCTTTCTCCAAACTTAGTCTTTTGACTCTTATGTTAATCATTGTTTTAACGAAAGGTGTAAGAATTGGTCTTGGTTTTCACTTTACACCAATTTATACTTAAAGGCAAAAATTTAATTCAAACTTTAGAGAAAGAATAGAGATAGGTGCCTCTATCTCAATATAAAAGTTGGGGGCAAAGATCTCAGGAGGTTGCTCCATAGCTGTTCTCAGATGGATCACTTTATTAATTCTCAGAATAAAGCCAAGTTGAATTGGCATTAGCATGTTTTGTTCCAACTGGCATGAATAGCTTTTTTCTTTGGCTGGTGAATGGAGATGGTTTCGAGTTATAAAAAAAATAAAGAATGTGAGTGAAGAAATCCTGGGTTAGCTCAGAGACAGCAGGAAGATTTCTGAGAGAGTGGGAAAGGAAAAAGCAATCCATAGACTTGCCGATGGACACTCATTAAATGTTAATAGGAACCGCGTGTGATGAAAAGCAGGCGGCTCTGAATTTATCTTGTAACTGTGTGTCTACAACTGGAGGTATGCGAATGAAATCAAGCAAAGGCATTAAAGAAATTATTTGTAAGGAAGCAGAAGCAATATTCTGTTTACTTTTCGAGAACACAACCAGCATTTGGGAGCTGCAGGCACATGAGAAGAAATCAGACTTCCAGCTCAGTGGCAGGTGGAAGATGTTGTTAGAAAAGAAACAACTCTTATATTTGAATAAATTCCCAAGAAGGCTGAGAACCCCTGACATAGTAGGTATGTAAAAACACGTAGCTGACATCAAGGCCTGTTGCACTTTTGTAACCTCCTTGAATCACTGGAGCGAGCAGTCCCTGGTGAGGGAGCATGTCGCTGGTTTTGTCTTGACAGGGAGTTGCACCTGTGATACCCGAAACCTCCTTGCAGCTCCCCCACCCCTTGTGTAGTCCTGGGTCATTGGAATGCAGGCGCTGGATTGAAACGTTTATTCATAGCAGATTAAGAATCTAAGTATCTGTGAGGCCTCACTTAGGAGGCTCTTAGAAGATTAATAAAATATTTACAAAATAACCTATGTGATTGCTTCATTTTTGAGATATTTGGCTCTAATCGCATCATAAATCCTCATTCAAGTGGCTTCTCTGTTCTGTGAAGAAAGTTCTGTACTTACACTTCTGGAGAAGCAGAAACAGATTCCTGCCATACTTTTATGGAAGACATGGGAGCGCCTAGTTTCTCTGCACGGGCATGTTCTCCTTCTTATACACACACACACACACACACACACACACACACACCCTGAACAGTTCAACAGAGAGATAAAAGGATCATTTTTTAAAAAGACTTATTGATTCAAGTGAGTGCACTCACATGTAAAATATTCAGATAATTCATCCTATTATTTATGATAAAGAATCTTTGCATGTTTTACCTGTAACCAAGAGAACATTAAGCTGATCAAAATATTGTTTTGCCAATAATTAAAAAATATTGATATAATTTAAAAAATTTTTTAAACTTTTATTCCTAAAACCCATTATGTATGTCAGTTATTATATACTGTCTTATATGCCATCTTGGTAGATCACATCATACAATTGGATTTCTAGATGTCTTATAGGATCAAGATTTCAGTTAATACTTGATTTTATGCTTGTTCACAAGTATTTGTATGAACAAATCTACTGAGTGCCCACCATGTGCCTAGAATTTTGTGAGGCCTTTCATGAGTGGTATTATGTCATTTAATTCAATCCTAATAATAACTCTAAAAGTCAGGGATGTCTGTTGTTTCATAGATGTGAAACTGAGGCTCAGGGTAGTCACACAGTAACATGGTGTTGAAGCATGGGTCTGTGACATCATAACCCACACTTTAGTGTATTGTACTTTGTTTTGATGCATTTTTTCCATTCCATTCTGCCTCCTCATATTTCCATGAAGGGAGAATTTCAGGATTGTTAGAACGAGAGCTCATCCTTTTTTCCTGATGGTGAATGCTTAGGAAATAACGCCGCTCTTTTACTGAATTTTCCTTCAGTTGTGTGCTATTGCTCATGTTATGTTGCCACCTTTTTCACAATGACTTTTCTGTTATATAAGTTGGAGTTGGCTTTTTAATACATGCTATAATCTTCAATAAAGTATTTATTAGATGATTTAAAATTTGCCAGAAATCTGTATTAAAATGTTCTTTAAAGAAAAAAATATTTACCTGACAACAGTCTGCTCACTTTCATGTTCTCTCTCTCTCTTTGTATAAAATGAAAATATTTTTATTACATTTCCTTTCATTTTTCTCTCTCAAAGCCCTTTAAAAAGGGGATAATGTAGCTGGCAGCTATGGCCATAGGAAGTCTGTGCAATCTGTGCTTTATGTACATAAAAAATATATGCCAAAATATACGCATTTGCATGATTTTTTCTTTTTATTTGTTGATAAGGTGCATATTCCCCAACTTTTCACTTGACTGACTTGTGGTTAATTGGGATGTCTTTGTTCTCTCCAATGTAAGATCTAAAAATCAGCCTCTGTCTTTGCTGTATGTCAGTACAGCTGCTGTTTGCATGCTGTTTTCTTTGTTGCTATGTGTGTGGGTGCCTCGGGCCCAGGTCCTGAGTCCCCGTTCTCCTGCTGTGCATTGCCTGTGTTTCTGTGGAGAATTGTAATGTTCTTGGATCAGGGACTTTTACAAATAGGTGTGTTCTTCCTAGTTGGCTTGGAGTGATCAAAGACCACCATGTTTCATTTTGCCCAGAGCCTTCAAATCCCACCCCCTACCCTCAATAAAATCCTTTGCAGAGAACTTTACCCTAAAGACACAGAAAACAAATGCAGCACCTGTGACCTGAGAGCATTACCTACCAAGTCCTGGAAACTCCCAGAATGTTGTTTATATAGTGCACCCTCAGTTGGGATTCATAGGCGTTGCTGTGTCTCTCTCTCTCTTTTTTTTTTTTCTAACAATGTGTGAGCATGAGACTCTTTTGAAGAGAGTGGGAGGAAGGTCATGTTATAGAAGAACGTGATCATACACGTTAGGACACATGCTAATTTATGACATTGAATTCTGACTAATATCCTAAGAGAGAGGTGAAATGCATGCACATGAGTATATTTTGGTTTCCATTTAATTCTCTAATTGTTTTTATTTATTTATTTTTTTAAGTTAAATAAAGATTTTTGTCTTGGTTAGTGATGTATTCACAAAAGACTGTAGGATTTCTGCACTTGCCTCACCCATGTGAAGTGGAAGGAATGTATTTTCTTTTGCCATGTTCCTCCTCAACAGGGGAGCTCTTACTAAATCCAAGAAACTAAACAGAAGGATGGTAAGTGTATTTGATCATTGCTCTCCCCTCACTCCAGGCTTGAGTTGAAATGTGATTTCTAACCTTCATATGTACACTGAGTGATGGAATAATTAGTTGAGGTAATGCATGTGAAGTGCTTTTTCCCTCAGTGCCTGGCACATAGTGAATGCTCAGTAAAGATAGTTGTTACTTTTATTGGAGCCAAATTCATATTGTACCTCCTCTCTTTTATACATATTTATAATAGCCCATTAGTTAGGTCTGAAGGTCAGTGTTTTCCTTGTCACAGGGCTTTAGGAAATGTTGACTTTTTCTGTACTTTCACATGGAGTTGGTGGATTGGGTGTTTTTGTTTATTTGGTTTTTTTGTTTTGTTTATTTCAGACAGGGTCTTACTCTGTCACACAGGCTAGAGTGCAGTGGCACAGTCATAGCTCACGGCAGCCTCAAACTCCTTGGCTCAAGTGATCCTCCTGCATCAGCCTCCCAGGTAGCTGGGACTACAGATGCACACCACCATGCCTGGCTAATTTTTTTATTTTTTATAGGAACAGGGTCTCACTATGTTGCCCAGGCTAGTCTCAAACTCCTAGCCTCAAGCAGTCCTCCCGACTCACCTCTCAAATTGAGCCACCAGCCCAGGTTTTTAAACAAAATGGTACATCAATTTCCTCTTCCTAACTTATCTCATGATTTTAGCAGATTGCTTATAAAGAAGTAGGATATGTCATATTTGTAGGCCAAGAATTGACAATCCAGTCTTAGACAACAATGAAGATTTTCTACCTTATTTAAATACAAAATCAAAACCAGGAGATTTATAAACATCCAATGTTGATTCCTGTTACTAGAAGTGAATGTTGAAAGGGACCACAAAAGCTGCTTTTCTAGCCTCTACTGGACCAGAGGCCTCTTTTGGGGAACAATTAATTGCATCTTCTAATAAATGACATTTGATATTTTAAATACTCATTTGAATGGATGCTCTCTAAAGGAAATGAAGCTAGTAAAGTTACATGGGCTTCTATGAGCCTTTTATCTCATGTATCTATTATTAGGCAGTTTATAATGGTAGGGTTTTTTTTCCCCTTAGGTACAGATAAATTTTCAGTAATTCTTTTTTTAAAATCAGCCTAACTTGACACTTCAGAGGTCACTAATAAATCATACCTCCCTCTGCTCAAATAAAGACAGACGTCCCCCCTTCTGTCTCCCACCTACCTACCCAATCCTGGGTCAAGTAACAGAGCTGAGCTTAGAGCCATCATCTGGAACCACCATTAGAGAATTTGTTTTTGTGTGGGTTGTCAGTGGTGGTACAGATCTGAAATAATGGTGAATCTGAAACATCAGTGGGTAGGTGTGTAAAAAAAGCATTAACATGGCAGACCTGAGACTGCTGTCTTTTGAGAGGTCTGCTTACAAGGTTGGCCCTTGGCTGGCATCTCAGAACTTGGATTTTGAGAGTGTTCCCACAATTTCCTAACTGATAAAGAGTAGCTAATATTTCCTAAAATGTATAAAATGCTTTCTGGTGAATATCTCCTTTCCTTCTGTCTTGAATCTTGAATTTTGGTCCATGCGAGGCAAAGGGTACCTGTATGATCATTCCCAACAAAAACCATGGACATTGAGTTGCTAATGAGCTTCCCTTTAGACAGTACCTCATACATGTTGTCACTATTCAACAGCACTATTCAGGACTGTGGGAATCCCATGTGACTCCTCTGAGAGAGTATTCTTGGAAGTGTATGCCTGGTTTCCTCTGGACTTTTGCCCCATGCATGTGTTCCCTTTGCTGATTTTGCTTTGTACCCTTTCACTGTAGTAAGTCTTAGCTGTGAGAATGACTATTTGCTTAATCCTGTGAGTCTTGCTGATCCTGGAACTGGTCTTGGGGATTCCCAGCACAGTAGTTAAAAGCTAACTAGTATAAGATTCCATGTGAAGGCAAAAGTCAGGAATTCTGAAAGGGTGCCTGAAGATTTTCCTTACTAAGACCCCTCCATTCCATATAATTTTCTTCTTAAGCACTACTTCATTTTGGCATTGAGTTAGTAAATATGTTTAGAATACAGAATAGTTCAGTAAGTACTTCTTGCACATTTAATTATCAATGTGAATTTATTTCTTATTCTCTACTCCTATTGGAATTGAGGATTAAAGGCAAGAGACTTAACACAGTGTCTTCTCTCTCTCTCTCTCTCTATATATATATATATACATATATATGTGTGTGTGTGTACATACACACATTTTCTCTGCTACTAATATTCTAATAATCAGAAGCCAGTACTATTAGAATTCCCCCCATTGATGGAGTATAGTGGCAATTGACTCTCATTTAGAAATTCTTTATGAGTTATCAAATTAAAATAACAAAAATGACCTGAATTAGAGTTAAATTTTTTGTTGTTTTTGCCTGGGATGTTTGTCTAGGTTGAACAATACATCTAGGATATGCCTTTCCAACAAAATTGGCTAGACTTTTAATATCTATCTCCATTTAAAAGGATTCTTTACTTGCTTCCTTATTGGGAAAAGAAAGAGAAGCAGAAGTGCTGCTGGGAAATAATTATCCAAGAGAGCACTGGGGAGACAGGACAAGACAGAAACTGGGTTTAATAGTGGCTGCTGCCAGCCATCATTGACCTGCCTGCTGCTCTTGGCCTGCTGGTACTCTTATCTACAAGAGTTCATTTCATGTACACTTTGCCTTTTTGGTCTGGTAGAATAACCTTCATGCCTTACTTCTGAGAAAATTGAACATACAGTAAATAGAACATGTGAATTTATAAGTAATATCTATTTTAGACTCCATGAAAACAGACACCAAAAAAGAAGACATAATTATATGACATAATTTAGATGACAAAAATTTTGTCTCCTTCCTTGATAATTAACATAAAAAGTAAAATGTTCACATTCTTTTCATTAATGAAATTTTGACCTTAATTTTATATTAAATTTCATATTAAAATAACATAAGCCCTTGATAGATAGTTTTTACTTAATAGTACCTTTTCTTCCTCAAATAAATGTGATGAGTAAAGAAAAAAAAGTCCTCCTGGTGATTTAAAAATCAACAGATAGTTGGTTTTCCTAAATGGTGACTTGAGCTCTTTTATTATACTATGGTTCATTGAGAGAAGCGATTCACTAATTGTAACTGAGTCAACAGTCACTATGCTAGGAGCAAAGAATATAGTATTATTGTGGGAAAAAAACAAGTCAGGCGAGCTGGACCCCTGTCCCAAGTCATATTTTAGCCTCTTGATCTTGGGCAAGATAATTATTTGTTAATTTCCTCATATGTGAAGTAAAGAGGTGGCACCAGACAATCTCAAAGCTACCTCCCAACTCCTACATTGGTAATATTCATAAATTCAGTCAACATTGATTCATCTTGGCAGTGGGATATAGAGGACAGCAAACCTGCGGTGATGAGACATATATGACAGATAAGTATAAACAGATCATAGAAGGGGCAGGTCATTCTTGCCGAAATGTGGGGAGGAGGAAGGAAAAAAGTAGAAACATTTCATGGAGAGGTCATTTCATCTGAGTGTTGGATGAAAATGCTAGAAATTCAGAGGGGTTCATTTTTCAGTATTTAGGATCATTTATGGCAAGTAGCTCATTGTAGCTGGAGCCTAAGAGGTCTTGTCAGGAGATGATGTTGGAAAGGTAGGTTGGGTCTATATTGAGGGGATTTCAAATGCCAGGAAAGGGGATTTATGATTTATTTTACGTACAATAAGGAATCACTAAAAGTTTGCTAGGAAGAAGAGTGAAATATTCACAACCTTAGTTTTTGGAAATTTGATGAAAATGTAAGTATTAAAGTGAGTAGAGAAATCTTGCTATTTGTTTTCCTAATGGCTATTTTCATCTGTTAATTTGTACCCAGTTATCTTTTGGCATTTATATTGATCCTGCCAGCATTGTCTCCCTTTTTGTAACCAGCATTGATTTCACAAACTCAATCAAATACTGATTGTGCTACCTTCTTAAGGTGACACCCAGAGTTTACCTCCCCTCATTATCTCCCCTAAACATGCAGTGTTTTTCCCAGGCCAGCAAAGTGAGTATACCACTAGCAAAGGTAAAAAGGCAAGAAAATCCAACCTTAAAAGAAAAGTTAATGATTTAGAAATACACTATCCTCAGTCTCACATCCATAAATAGCCTAGATAGTTAAATAAAGCAGGAAGGATTTTTAACCCCTGAGTGGTTGTCACAATAACACCAGTTTCAACTAGTATCTTTAACTAAGACACTAAAAGAAAAGATGGTGCTTCCATCGCTGCCTGCGGTAGCTGCTCAGTGGAAGCTGCATTGCCTTAATACAGCACAGACTTTGAGATCAGTTTTTGGGGGTCAGAGCCCTAGGGGTTGTGCTTAGACTCCATCAAGCCCCTGGGCTAGGCCTGCCAACTCTGGCTTTCATGTTTTCCTTTCCTTTTGCTGCAGTTTTTTCTTCAGCCTGTTCAGCAAGTATACCAAGAGGTTCCATATGAGGGTGCATGCATGCTTCCATCAAACAGCTTTATCATTAGTGCAGTGAGCCCCTCCTTGCAAACCTGTGGCTGTCATAAAGCGATTTGATGCAAGCTTTCTACACGCCCAGCTAATTGAGAGTTGAAAGCCATCCTTCAGATTGGTGTGGCTGTGTTACTTATGCTTGCCAGTTATCAGCCACCTTGATGTTGTTTAAATGGAGGCATTTTTAATATTTCACATTTAAAAATGTGTTAAGATACTCAATAAATGACAGTCATCTCATGAAGCCAGTTTCTTCATCCTATTCACATGTAAACATTTATTAAAATATTTACCTGATAATCTGCAGAGTCATAGATTTCAGATTAAAAACAAATTTTTCTAGATTATCTGCAGTTGACCCAATCTGTCTTATCATTATTATTATTTAAAGATGCTCATATTGTCCTAATTTTCCCTATAAATTTTATCAGAGCAGATGTAGTCACCATGATGCAGCAATGGACTAAACTAATTTCATTGATGTAAACATTGTTAAACAATTTCAAATGCAACTTTGGAAACAGTGTTTCTGAACCTGTTTAATAATGTTTAAAAATGCATCAATGAAATTGGCTTAGCCTGTGGCCTTTATTACATTATCTGTTCTCAATTACATAGATTCTATGTTTTATGTCTGGACTAGTTATAAGTCACTGAAAAAAATGATCCCAGCTGAAGAGTGTGGCTTATTCCTAACCCATTTAATTTGATTTAAAATTGATAAACCTTGGAAAATACTTCCAGAATGCTATATCAGCTATTAAAATAATAGGAAATGCGATGTGGAGGTCACACTGGCATTACTATTTCAAATGCCTCCCCCCCCATTAAAATTTTATCCCCAATGCTTTTCACCTTCCACTCATCTTCAGTTCCATTGTTGTGACTCTCCTACTAAATTCTAAGCTATCAGCCCTGAAATGTAACATAAAACATTAAATATGTTTTTACTAATTATGATCTGCTAAAATTCAAGCTCTGTGCTGATGCTTTTTTTATTTTAATTTCAGAAGTAGTATTTAAGCAATGACATGCAGTAATTTGTTCATTCTTCTGTCAGTATAATTTACAAGGCAATGGCAGATAAACATAGCAATACAAGATTCATTTACGGTGACACAATGGCAGATACACAGAGCAGAACCCTGCCTATGAGATAAAGTGGACTGAGTGACTTATGCAGTAATTAGGGGATAATTGTCATTAACCTCACAAACAGTAGTTTACCCATATTGTTTAAAAGGCTCCAGGATGCGTAATGACAAGGTAATCTGTCAAAGCGCTAGGGGGAAATATTAATAAGATTTGTGCAAGCCTGGATAGAAAATATGCAGAAAGCGGCCACATTAAGCTAATTGGTGGATGAATATACACTTGTAAAAGTGCTTCTAATGGCACGTTTGCTGCTCTCCAAATGACTACCGTTAATGTGGAGAAGTGGGCTGCTTAGAAAGTCAGGACTGCTGGGACAAGAGGGTATTAAGGCATGCAGACGCGGTTATTACCTTGTGCTCTATAATGCAAGCTTTCTCCTTTTATCTTTTTCATTTTGAATTTTTGAGTTTTTTTGTTATAGTAACATATATTGATTATTTACTCTGATTATTCTGTATTTGATCTATATTTGTTTTGTCAGCCATTGACCCCCAAACACCTGTCTTTTGTGGCCAAATAAAATATACATTGATAGCTGCTTACAAATATACAGAAACAGGAACTATTAATGCATACGTGGATTTATAATTATACACACATGTGTATGTGTGGGTGCCTTTTATAGGAACACATTTAATCTGAGCAATCAAAGGAAAGTAGATCCATCAACAGCCTTGTGTATGTGTTACAAGTAATAATGTGTTGTTCCCTGATGAATGCTAAAGCAGGAAATTAATCTTTGTGTTCTACTGCTATTCTTATACCCAGAGAAGAACAAAGTTAAATCTCCCAATACATCTTTCTGTTCAATCACACACTCAGTCCTCAGTGAGTTTTATGGAATACTCAATCCTCACTGTTTTATGGAATACTGCATAGGGAGTGTTCTGTCCCTTTCTCTCCCTGCTCCCTTACATCCTAATGAATATGTTAAAGTTCCATAGGGTTGTTCAATCAGCATCAGTTGTAAAGTAATTCAAAGTATAATATGTGAAATATCATCATCTATTCAAGCTTTGGAAGCTCTATACCAGTATTGAGGGTCTTTATTGCACAGATGAAATTTCAAACAAAGAGTAGAGGTTATGGCCTTGAATTTTTGCAAGGTTTTAGCCTTTTCCTGATGTCTAAAATCACTTTCATCATGAAAAAAAAAAAAACATTTGCACTCATTTTTGCTGTTTATTAGACATTATGGAAAAGTATATCAGGAAATGCTTGAGTCTCTGGCATTTACGTTTAGAAATATAAAGCCCCAGTACAGCCCGGCAGATACATAACACACTATCTACAAATTCTGTGGTAGAACTTTGGTTATGGCAGGAGAGGTAAGCTAGAAAATGTAGACCTCAAAGCAAAAATGTCAGAGAGGGCTCTGATAAGTTTTGTTTATTGCAAAGCAAGCAGATTTATAGCTGTCCTAGGACTCAGGCTTTATCTTTATGTCTGAGTGGACAAGAAAACAAGACCATTTGCTGGGACTGTCCCTCTCCTTCCTCCTGTTTCAAGTGTTTTCTCTGAGGATTTCAAGCTGTTCCTTTGCTGTCCTGAACTATAAAATGATTTACCCTCTAGAATTCCAGTTAGTGAACATCTCCAAGTGAATAACTTGTGTCTGTTTAAAGGGTTTAATTGAGGCAAGGGTCTTGTATACAAATACTGCTGTTTCTTGGAACTCTGAAAGACTACAGATATTTATTTACATAGCTTTATTGATATATGATATTTATTTTGAAATAGTTGAATCTTCAAATTACAGAATTTTCATAAACCCTACTGATACAATTTGGGGGTTTCCAAGGCCTCTTAGGGACTTCTTGGGCAGTTTCCCTAGGTTTCAAGCAAAGTTTTATTTTTAACTGATTGATCATTGAATTGACCAGGAGTTAAAATGAATCAAGAAGAATTAGAACCTCTAATCACATCACTGATAAGCAGCCCCAGACAGAAACATCAAGAGAAGCGTCCAAAATATAGGATAATACAGGAACACTCAGAGAAAGGTGATACTTTTAGTCATAAACACACATTCTAAAAATAGGTTGGTTGAAGTTGGTTAAAAGTAAATTTTAACATTTTAATTACAATGATTTGTGTGTCCAGATTCAAGGCATAGATAGTAAAATAATGGAAATTTAAACTTGGTTTTAGTAAGGCTTAGAAATTTTAATATGACTCGTGTTTACATGAAACTGAGTATTGGTGATTGATGGTCACACCGCTGGTTGTAGACTGAACCAATACTAGAATTTAGGTGTCCTTCACTCATGTTTCTTGACTTTGTTTTTCCCTAAGGTTGAATATGTCTAAGTTATATTAAACATAATCAAACTTTGCAACTTTAAGGTATAAATTCTGTTTTAGCCTACAGGTATATAGTTAGATATTTTGTGCCTAAGTTAAGGACTCACAGGTAAATTTTATGTTAAAGGTTGATATGCTGGGAATATCAGCTGGATTTAGGATTTTCTATTTTAAAACTTAAATGATTCCTATGAAACTATTATTAAATATTAAAATGTATCTTTAAAAGTTTCTCAGATTTGATTTACAATGGTGCTAGATAATTTGAAAAATACTTTTGAATCATCAAAATATAGTTCTAGACATTATAGGAAGTAATTTACTCCTCTGATTTTGTATGGCAAATCAAGGCGCCTCTTTTATTTATTTGCAAACAAATGCCCATAGAGGAAATGCATAATGCTGGTTTTGAGCTAGACAAAAAAGAAATCCTGACAGGCCTTTAATAGAGCTTAGATGGAGCTTCTATGACTAAATATGTTGTAACCCCACAGTGATCTGTCATGATCACTATTTTTAAAATAAAAATGTGGTATAGACTGTTACTGAGGAAAAAGGAGATAGTACTCTAAGTTATACATTCTTATATGGTCCATAATTGAGAATATTCTGTAACAGAGTACTTCTTTTTTTTTTAAATCAAATATCAAACAATATGTTTAAAAATCTCAAGAACCATTTAAAATGAGTACCCTGGTATTTGGATAATATTATTTTGGTTAGAGAGTTGATCATTTGGGGAGAGTGTATGTTCAACTTACCAATAAGTTTTTTTTCTTTTAAAAAATATTTTTTTCACTGTGAAAAATATTTTCAAATATGGATCCAGAAAAGAAATTATAGAAATTTATATTAGAAAATATATCAAAGCCAGTACCTAAAAGTCACATAAAATTGTCATGTTGCTTCTTCATTCTGCTACCAACTATAATCAAGGGCCATGCTCCACCTCAGACTTCTACTTTCTTCCCAGAAGAGTCATTCATTTACTTTGTACTTGTTTTTGCAAGTGATTTGATATGCTTTACCTTATCAAACCACTATTCTTTAAGGTCAAACATTTTGAATGCTATAATTAGAATGATTTAGAACGAAGTTAATACACAAACAGGAATAAGCCAAGAACAATAGCCTGTGTTCACCTGCCTATTTGTGTACATGCACATGTGTGTGATAAGTAACTCTTTAAAAATGTCAGTCTTTATGTGCAAACAATATAGTGGAAGACTTCAATGTTAGTATGTCAGCTAACAGGGACTAATAAGGTTTGCCTCTTGAAGGGCATTTCTTTAGTGGAAAATTTTCTGAAAGCTCCACCATCCTAAACAATAGTGGATATTCCTGTAGCATTCATTTCTCCTTGGGGGATGCAGGAGAAATAGCAAAGATAATTCAAATCAAGTTCTTTATAATCTGGACATATTAAATTTAGCATCAGCTTCTGTAATCACAGCAAGCTGGTATATACCTATCTATAATGTTTGCATACTCACTTCATAACAAAGACAGTCTTGGGTGGATGAGGAAAACAGTTCTTTTTCAAAAGAAATGTTCACATGGATAAATGTTAACAAGTAAAGTCCAGTCTTGATTTTTATTTGTAAGTCTTTCCTTCTATCTATGCCACACCTTGATAATTTTTTCTCATGGGGCATCCCTGTCTTATTAATAGGAGAGGAGAGAGCAAGGATATGATTGGTCACCATTGTATTTTGAAGGTAAAGTGATGCTCTTGAGAAGTTTTATAAAATACAGATTTCCAAAGCATGAAAATTGAGTAGGGTTTTCATTACCCAAAACAAATGTTGATTTAAAAAATAAAAAATAAAGTCTAATTTGAACCATTTGGTGCAATCATGGCATGAATGAGTGTGTT
The DNA here is from genome assembly GCF_040939455.1 of Microcebus murinus. NCBI lineage: Eukaryota > Metazoa > Chordata > Mammalia > Primates > Cheirogaleidae > Microcebus > Microcebus murinus. The sequence goes on along the minus strand of NC_134115.1, from coordinate 43,321,647 downwards.
TCATTCTGCCTACAGATATTACAGTTGTTTCAGCTGGCCTCCTAGAAACATTAGTCTAAAATACTAGAGAAGCACAGACACATAAAAGAGCTTCATGTGAATAGAGAATGGTATAATTTTGTTTACTTACACAACCAAACTGCTCCGATGTATATCGTATATACTAGCAGTACATCTCTCTCAGTGCCCAGCAAGAAATATGTGTTTAAATGTAAATTTGCTAAAACAAATAAACATGCCAAGTTCTTTTTTCCCACATAATTTCAAGTGTTTCTCAGAAATTATCACAACATTGCTTGAAAAATTTCCCTAAGTACTTCCCAGAATCTATTGTTTTCAATAAGAATTTTTTTGTGTTGCCATTTTTATTCTCCCCTTTTTGCCTGCTCACACACAAACATGCAGGCACACAGACATACAAACATTGACCCATGCGCACTTAGGAATGCCAACTCATATAAATTAGAGAAAGAAATGTAATCCAACAAAAAAGGAAAAAAATTGACTGTGAAGTAGAGGGAGCATTCAGACCACTTACATTTTTTTGGCTAAAAGAGTTTAAAAAGTTGACTTGACTTTAGAATGATAGTTTAAGATCGAAATATCTACTTGTTACATATGGACCCATCTTAGTTTTAAAACAGTTAACTGGCAGGAGAACGGGAGGGAAGAGGACTGAAAGTTTTAAGACTTGGGTAAGTTTCTTCTTTAAAACTGTTCATAATGCTCAAAGGCTTCTCTTCAAAGACTTCTCCCTCAAACTCTTGCTGTTTTCAGCATTCAGTGCCAGCTCTATCCAGCCCACAAGTGGTATCCATGAGCTCTCTCTTTGCCAACCCCCTCATCTATTACGTTGATGGAATGCCCCTGTTCAAATCATCTGAAATGATGATCTCTAAGCCTATCACTTGCTTCTGAGGTGACCCAGAAGTTAGGTGATATATTCCGTAGTTTCTGGATCACATCCTGATATATGTCAACCTAACCAAGAGGCCAGCACAAAGCAGATGGAGGCAAGTGAACACTGTTTATCAACTTCTTACAAGTGTTTGTGAAGGTGTATGGGCAAAGCATATGCCTGCTACACACTGGTATTGGCTCTGTAGAGAACATTACACACCCCATTAGTAAAAAATACAAGCTTGTACCCTTATATATGTAAAACCTATATATATCCATATATAAGATATTAGCAAAAAATCTTCTTTAAAAAATAAATAGAACCTCTCACGTTTACTGCTCATTTTCACAATGGATTATCTTGGGCACTCTACTAATAGGAGAGAATGAGCATGTGTGTTTGTGTTCTGGTCGCACCATGATGCAGGAGGCAAAAGAAGTAAGGTGGCCTATAAATAGTGGAAAGTTGTGAACTTTGACTTATGAGTTTGAGAATTCAAGCAATTTACATGGTTTAATTTTTTAAATCATCATCATTAAGATGTACTTCCCATACAATAAAATCTACCAATTTTAAGAGTACAGTCTATGTAGTCATAAACCTCAACCCAATCATGATACAGAATATTTTCGTCACCCCAAAATGTTCCCTAATGTTCTTTTGCAGATAGTCCCTTTCCCCCACATCAACCCCTGGCAATCACTAATCTGCTTTCTGTTCCTTATAATCTTACCTTTTCCAGAATTGCATGTGATTAGAATGGTAGAGTATGTATTTCTTTGGGTCTGAACTCTTTTGTTCTGAGCAAAATGCTTTTGAGAGTTGTCCATGTTGTGGTGTATATCAAGAGTTTATTCCTTTTTAGTGTCCCATAGTATTCCATTGTATACATATCCCACAATGTCTTTACCCTTAAGACTTAAACATCTAGAAAACGTGGTAACTGTATGATTTAAGTTTTGCATAGCATTGTTTCATGAGTTTTTAACTCAGCAAATACTGTTAAATTTTACCTTATAGGATACTTACGCTAGGTAGCCTTGAAATTTGGTAATTATCTACTTTCCAACCCATTCCTCTTGCCTTGATATTTAAATTAACTCAGAAGGAGCAAGAATAGAAAATTCCAATGGGCAACCAGTTATGAAAATAAATTGCCAGTGTGGTTATGATGAAATAAATGAAGAAAAGCACACTGCAAAATCCAGGCATGAAATCAAAAACATCTTGTAAACCTCTGATTTTGTTTTAGGTCATCAGCAGTTCCTATAGCTCAGTGTCATTTAACTAAAAGATCTAAAATTTATATCAAAGAGGAAATATTTTTAGTTTTTAGCTAATCATTTTAGAATTTTTCTTTAAATTATACCTTAAATAATTGTCTGAAAATAAGTTCATATAATGGAATAGAAAATTATTCTGTGTCTGTCTTTTAGAGTTAAACTATTTACTTATTTCTTAAAAATTTGAATACTGCTAGAGGAAATAGACCCTAGATTTGTGCTGTGTTCATTGTTCCTTCCTCATTTCTGTACTTGGAAAAAAAAAGCAATTATTTTTGCTCTATGCCATAACATGGTTTGTGGCCTATTATGAGCACAGGTGGGCTCCTTGTGGACTGAGCTTGAGGTCACCTGACAATCTCATGATTCCAAAACCTCATCTTTGTGTTCTCTTCCATCTCTTTGCATCCTGTCCTTCTCTACTGTCCTCTCCGCCAACAGGAAAAACCAATCAACCTTATTTTACTTTGATTTTAAAATTACAAGTCATGTAAGGTGCTTTGACATAAAAAAGGACTCAAATACAACCATTTAAACCATGACAGCTGAACCTACAACACAAAAGATTTTTAAAAATCACTCTGAAGAGTCATATAGGAACTGAGTTCCAGATTTCTGTGAGTGACAATCACCAGTTCCAGCAAAATAATAAAAGGAAGTCTTTTCACTTAAAATGCATAGCTGTAAATATTTTAAGTGTTTTATATTTTTCTGAACCAAGTAAAAGTGGTTTATAAGTCTGGATTATTTGGTATTACTCATCTTTTAATTATTATTATAGCTAGTTATTTTCAAAGGAAATCAATACTTATAATAATACCTTACGTTTAACTTACCAGGGTAAATCTTATTACCCTCATTTTCTAAATAACATTTCCCGATCTAAAAGGTTAAATGTCATTGAACTCTGGTCACAAACGAGAAAGCCTAAAGGTAGGAATTGACTCACTGACTACAAAATTTTATGGGATGGACAAGAGTCTAGTTAATATACTCTGATGTTAACATATTATTCATGCCTAAGACACGTGTCCCCAGTATAGGATGGTTGGTAGTCAGGACCTTCATGCTGGCTTAACAGACTGAATTTTTGTTTTATTAGCTTTTAGTTCGTAATAATTGTAATTGGTTTTATGATTTCTATTCACTTTAGTAAAGTTTATCTGTAGGAAGGACTAGTTTTTCCTCCTAATCAGTTTTGAAGAAATACTAAATTTAAATACAATAGAAGTAAATTACTAAAAAAAAATTATGATGTTTTTCGTTGTGGCAACAGTGTCCAGTTGTCCTAAAATTGTTCAAATGGTTACTCTCAATTACTTGCAGACTGGGTGTGGGGAGAGAGAAGCTGTCAGATTGACACAGGTCTATTTCAAATAGCATGAAAGTCTTAAACCACTGTTTGAGAATCACTATACCAAACCGTGCATATTTCTGTCACAAAGATCTTCAGAAAAAAACCTGGGCCTCCCTTTTTTCTTTTTGGTGGTTTCTAACTCCTTTCAACCAGTTTATCCAAGAATACACTAAAACTGATAGACAGTCTTAGCATTGAGCTTGCAGACTCCTTACATTGCATAGGATCAACTTCATTTCTTTCAGTTTCTCCATTTATGAGCATGATGAATTAGATAATCTTGATCAAATATTAATGATGAGGTTTTTTGAAAGAACTTCTGTGACACTTCATATTGTCTGGATTTAGAGGATGCCTATCAGGGGCTCCAGGTTAGTATGTATGTATGTATTTGTCTTGTTCTGAAGACCATGTGTTTGCAAAGATGCTATGTTTTACTTCTGTGTAAATTGCTACTTCTCTTACCACTACAAATGAAACTTCTCTTTTATGATTCAGGCACTAGCAAAGTTCTAAATCATGCATACCTTGATCTCTTCCATCAAAAGTAAGTGGTTTAATGTTAACAGTTTCCATTTTGGCAGAGACAGTTTATTCAAGACTAAAAGACGATCTGAAAGGCAGTGGTTTTAGAAATAGTAGCAGGCATCGTGGCAGGCCAGGAGGAAAGAAAAACCATATGGGACTTCTGTGTACTTTTGGGAGACGGAAGACAGAAGGGTGATGGAAATGAGATGCCTTGGTAGAATTGATCAGTTGCTATGGTTCCTGAGGTGCATTTTAATACCAGAGGCTGCCGGCTGTGTAAATACATTATTGACATGCATATTTAGGTGCAGGTTACCTGGGAAGATATGACTGTACACTATTCAGTTTGGGGTTCAACCTGAGAAACAATCCATAGTGAAAGGCTCCATAAAAGAACACTCAAGAGAGTAAATTTGAAAGTAAAAGAAAGATGGTGTAGGTTGGGCAAGGTGGCTCACGCCTGTAATCCCTGCACTTTGGGAGGCTGAGGCAGGAGGATCACATGAGGTCAGGAGTTTGAGAACAGCCTGGGCAACAGAGAGAGATTCTGTCTCTACAAAAATAATTTAAAAAATTAGCCAGGCATGGTGGCATGTGCCCTTGGGAAGCTGAGGCAGGAGTATCACTTAAGTCCAGGAATTTGAGGCTGCAGTAAGCTTTGATTTGCAGCACTGTACTCACGCCTGGGGTGACAGAGCAAAACCCTGTCTCTTAAAAAAAAAAAAGAAAGAAAAGAAAAATGGTATAGAAAAGGACATTACAGTGTTCTAGAGAAAGACTTCTTTAGGAGAAGTCTTACTGCTTGCTGTTGCAAACTCAGTGTACTCACCTAGAAAGTGGCATCATGGAATGGCAGTCACTGAGTTCTATAGTGATATGCAATGAACTTAGAGTTAGAATTTCTGGGTTCAGCTCCTTTACCCCAAGCTAGCATCTTGGCATTCTTGACAAGACATCTTATCTTTCTTCTCCTCTGACTTCTCATCTATTTGCTGAGCTTTGGAAGCCCTGGAAGTTATGATAGGGTGGAAATGAAATAATATATATTAAAATCACAATATCAGTTTTTATCTAAAACATCAACATTCTACCTTATTCTCTTTATTCCAAAAAAAAAAAAAAAAGGATGTAAGGGAGACCAATTGCTATTTAGTGACACTTTTTTAAAATGGTGATGTGGGGTCACCATACACCCACATCCTTATATGACTGTTCTGAAATGTATGAGAGTATTTGATCTGAAGGCCAATTTTATCTTCATGATAAGGGGATTTACCCATACATACTCTTTATGTAAAATGATAGAGTGCTAGGAGTGAGCCTTGTAAAGAATAGCAAATAACTATCAGAGCTTCTTTTATAAAAAAAAATTCAAATAAATGACAAAAACCAGCTGTGATGATTCAGACCATATGATTGTGATCCATAGGGAATTTTATATGCAAAGGCTGAGGAGAGACTTTTCCATTGCAAAAATAGTACAAGACCCGTGTATCCCTCATCCTGCTTTCTCCAGTGTGACATCTTACATGATCACAGTACAATTGCTGAAACCAGGAATTAAGATTGATGTGATGCTGTTAACTAATCTAGAGAATTTATTCAAATTGTGCTAGTTTTCCCATGAGTGTCCTTTTTCTCCTCTAGGATCTCTTGGATCACACAATTGTACCTTCTTAGGCCCATCTAATCCTTCACTGTTCTTTATTTTTTAAAAAAAATCTTTCCTGACCTTTATACTTTGCAGAGTACTCTCTACTATTTTGTGGAATGCTCTTTAATTTTGGTTTGCCTGGTGTTTTCTCATGATTAAGTTGAGATTGTAAATTTTGGGCAAGAATGCCACAAAAGTAATGGTGTGCCCTTTTCGGTATATCCTATCAAGAGGTGTGATGTCAACATGATTTCCACTGGTGGTGGTAACTCCAGTCACTCTTTTAAGATGGGGTCTGTGAGGTTTGTCCACTATACAGTTATGATTTTTCCCTTTGTAATAAGTATCATGTCATTTTGTTTTTGAAGAAGGTTGTATGCTTTCTTAGATTGATGGTCAGTGTTGGAGGAAGGGTCATTCACAGAGGGCTGCAAATTATCCTGTCCTGGTGGGAAGAAATGGTGCCCTAGAAAGATGGAGTCATTATTTAACTGTTCGAATAGATTTCTCTCAATCCATGCTGAAATGGACTGCCTGACATTACATTGCAGGATTTTTAAGTCCTACCTCCAGGCAAATCTCATAGTTACTAGCGAAAATGAAAGTGTGAAATGCTTTTTAATGTATATTTAACAACACATAGTCTGGTGATTACTGATGTGTATTCTCTGTGGACTCCCTTTGCTATCAGAGGAGGATGCTAAGAGACAACTTTTTACACATTTATTCTATCTAAATCCATCACATGTTTACTTTTTAAATATCTATGACTGTCATTTATAACAAGATCATAAAAAGTCAAATATAAAAGTCTAACTCAAACTTTGAATCATATGATTACAACCAATTTTCAGGAAAAGTACAATTACCTTTTATGAGTGATGTTTTCCTTATTTTGCCTTATGAAATTGCCAACTATTAAATGATACTAAAATATAGCTGTTCAAAAAAGAAAAGATACAGCTTAGTAATGGGGGTATGAGGGGTAATGCTACTTTATTCATCTTTTTGATTCAGAAATTCACATAACTCCTATTTAAAGGAATTTTCATCATTGAATCCAGTATCATGTCTGCTTGTGTTGAAGAAGTAAATTTCGCAAAATGTACTTAATTCCTTCCTATGGTGTCCCTATTTAATAAGGATTAAGGTACCATTTTTTGCATTTATACTGGGTTGCACAGCAAGAGTTCACATCTTATACTAATAAATGCTAAATAGTTGCATAGTATATAGATCATTGTTGTTAAAATAGCAATACTGAAGGCATTTTAGATCACAGAGCCCCAGTGGTCTACATTTTGTTTGCTTTGACATTATTAAACTCAATCTGTTTCTCTAACTGTGACTCTAATTACTACATTTGCATGGCAGAAAAGTTTGCTTTGTGGGTTGACTTTTATTAACAGTGCTTGCATGTTATTTTCTGCTCTTGCTCTCAGTGTTTTTTGAGCAGACAGAGCACCTTCAGTTGTATTGAATAATTATGCACAATCAATAAGTATTTGTGTTTGTCTTTGTTGTTTCTTTGATGTGGCCTCTAGGATGCTGCCGGCAAGGTGCTGGACCGCTGGGCCATCATGTCTCGAGAAGAGGAAATCATCACCCTTCAGCAGTTTCTGCGGTTTGGAGAAACCAAATCCATTGTGGAGCTGATGGCAATTCAGGAGAAAGAAGGGCAGGCTGTGGCTGTACCATCTTCAAAGACAGACTCAGATATAAGGACTTTTATTGAGAGCAATAATCGTACCAGGAGTCCCAGCCTCCTTGCTCACTTAGAAAACAGCAATCCTTCTAGCATTCATCACTTCGAAAACATCCCAAACAGCCTAGCATTTCTGCTTCCATTCCAGTACATAAACCCCGTCTCAGCTCCACTGCTAGGGTTGCCTCCAAATGGGCTCCTGTTAGAACAACCAGGATTAAGGCTGCGGGAACCAAGCCTTTCAACCCAGAATGAATATAATGAAAGCAGTGAATCTGAAGTCTCTCCCACACCTTATAAGAATGATCAGACACCCAATAGAAATGCCCTGACTAGCATTACTAATGTGGAGCCCAAAACTGAGCCAGCCTGTGTCTCTCCCATTCAGAATTCTGCCCCAGTCAGTGATCTAACCAAAACAGAACACCCAAAAAGTTCATTCCGGATTCATCGCATGAGGAGGATGGGGTCAGCCTCTAGGAAAGGAAGAGTGTTCTGTAACGCATGCGGGAAGACATTCTATGACAAAGGTACTCTCAAAATTCATTATAATGCCGTTCACCTGAAGATCAAACATCGATGCACCATCGAAGGTTGCAACATGGTCTTTAGCTCCCTCCGAAGCCGTAATCGCCACAGTGCAAACCCCAACCCTCGCCTTCACATGCCCATGCTAAGGAATAACAGAGACAAAGATTTAATTCGGGCCACTTCAGGAGCTGCCACCCCTGTCATAGCAAGTACAAAATCAAATCTCACACTCACAAGCCCTGGCCGGCCCCCAATGGGTTTTACCACTCCCCCACTAGATCCTGTCTTACAGAATCCTCTCCCTAGCCAGCTCGTGTTTTCTGGGCTAAAGACTGTACAACCAGTTCCTCCATTTTATAGAAGTTTACTCACCCCAGGGGAAATGGTGAGTCCTCCAACCTCCCTCCCCACCAGTCCCATCATTCCAAGTGGTACCATAGAGCAGCACCCCCCACCACCCTCTGAGCCAATGGTGCCAGCAGTGATGATGGCTGCCCACGAGCCCAGTGCTGACCTGGCACCTAAGAAAAAGCCCAGGAAGTCAAGCATGCCTGTGAAGATTGAGAAGGAAATCATTGATACCGCTGACGAGTTTGACGATGAAGACGATGACCCTAATGATGGCAGCGCTGTAGTCAACGACTTGAGCCATGACAATCATTGTCACTCCCAAGAGGAGCTGAGCCCAGGCATGTCTGTGAAGGACTTTTCCAAGCATAACAGGACCCGATGCATTTCAAGGACTGAAATTAGGAGGGCAGATAGCATGACTTCTGAGGATCAAGAGCCTGAGCGGGACTATGAGAACGAGTCTGAGTCTTCAGAGCCCAAACTGGGTGAGGAATCCATGGAAGGGGATGACCACATTCACAGTGAAGTGAATGAAAAAGTCCTGATGAACAGTGAGAGGCCTGATGAGAACCACAGTGAGCCCTCTCACCAGGACATCATCAAGGTGAAGGAGGAGTTCACAGACCCCACTTACGATATGTTTTACATGAGCCAGTACGGACTGTACAATGGTGGAGGGGCCAGCATGGCTGCCCTGCATGAAAGTTTTACATCGTCTCTGAATTATGGCAGCCCTCAAAAGTTCTCCCCAGAAGGGGACCTGTGTTCTAGCCCAGACCCCAAAATCTGTTATGTGTGCAAGAAGAGTTTCAAAAGCTCCTACAGCGTGAAGCTTCACTACAGGAATGTTCACCTAAAAGAGATGCATGTCTGCACAGTGGCTGGCTGCAATGCTGCGTTCCCCTCTCGCCGAAGCAGAGACAGGTCAGTAAATCTCCATTGGCTGCTCCTGCTGGGGGTGGAGGGTGCCAGTTTCATGTTGGACTTAACATTAACAAAAATCCAACTTAGATGTTCTTGATGCACTGTAAAGATTATCCACAGTGACCACCTGATAACTAAGCTGCCATGCTCATGAAGGATTGTTGCCGTTGGTGCTTGTTATGATTAAGCATGCAGGATCATATGCCATCTTACCCGTAATGCACGCCATTTTTCTCTGTGTGCTGTGTATATGTGTGTGTATGTGTTTCCATGCATCTAGGTGTGAATTCGTTAACTGTGTACACAGTTCCCTGCTTCCCGTGAACCTTCACTTAGGAGCCGCAGCTTCTTTTATTTATATATTTCTGCTTTGCCTTGTGGCTTTAAATTAAATCAATATATTATCTTCATACACACATATTTATCCAATATAGAAACAGAAATTTACGGATGGAAAGAACCATAGGTCCAGGACATCGAGACAGCCTGCATCTCCGTAGGTATAACCAGAAATGTTATCATTCATTACATGAGTATTTAGTGTGTCCTTGAATTCTTTAAGAGTCATGAGAATACCAGAAGAAAATGGGAACAAAATAATTGTTGATGTGGGGAAATGGTAAGGTTGTGTTTCTTTTGTTTTAAATTCACAGTGTCTTTGAGCATATCTCTAAAGTATAGTCTACCATGGGAATTATGCACAAAAGGGGAGGCATCCATATACTTTCAGGATCATTTAGAATATATTGTGTCCAGCCTTCAGATGACATCACATCCTTGCTATGTAGCTGCAGCTCTGAAACAGTTGTGCTTAAACAGAAGCAGCTGGTCCTAAACGTACAGTGTTCTTTATTAATCCTAAAGAAAATGTCATGTAAATGGAATGTGTCAAGGTGGTTAGTGGTAGGGTAACATAGTTATCCTACACTCGTGGAGATAAAGTTGTGAGCAGATGATTTACATAATATACCAGCCCAACTCAGGTCACACACAGAGCAGTTAGTTCTTTCCATTATATTGGATGTGGTTTTTGGTTCTGCATTGTCTTTTAAAAATATTTATAGAGAAAATTTCGTTAACATGTAGGAATCAGTATATGTGGAAGAAACAAATTAAAGTCAACTAGGACGTTTTCAAATATCTACCCCCCAAATTCTGGTGCTTATGGGTAGAGTTCCTTGACAAAGTAACATGTAATAAAAGTACCACTGAGAAGTAGTGACCTGTCTCTAGAATATTCTGTTTTGTCTTCATATTTGAAAGATCAATCCTTTTTTAAGTACAAGTTATATATATATATAACTTTTGCTAAAAGTTATATATATAACTTTCTACTGAAATAAAAGGGGTCCAATCTATGAAAAGCAAAATCTCTAAGAAAAGTAAGTAGCTTTCTTATGCAATTCAAAACATGCTTTGAGGGGAAATTTGTCTTCTTAAAGATTTTCTCACTCCCATTTACCATGTTCTGTAAAAATGGTTTATAGTTACAAAGTTAGTTTCAGTTCCAAATTATCATTGGCAGCCCCAGAATACATGAGATAAGGTAGCTTTACTTTGAATAATAATAAAATACTTTTATCCAACCTACGCCAAGTTTGTGAGTAATATTCAATTCTTTTAAGTTTGAAATAGAATGCTAGTGATGATGAGGTTAATGCATTAGATTTTTTTTTAACAAAAATAAAAGACTCATGAAAACCTGCATAAAATATTTATGGAAATGGAATGTTTGAAGACAAGCCAAAATTTAAGCTTATTTGCATGAACTCCTATCACCATTTTAGTTGGTTTGCTGAAAATATTACAAGTCATAACACTGGAATAAATAGCTACACACCCAAAACTTGTTGCTTTCATTTATGTAAAATCACTAGAAAACACAGGTGCTGGTGTGTTTATGTTTAGCATAAGGAGGGTACTGTTGTGTCTGTCTGAGGAAAAACATTTGTTGATAGCAGGAGAATATTTCAATCTCCATTTTTAGTCTAAGGATTTGAAGTTTAGTGAATGACCAGCCATACAGAAGCTTAAACCAGTCTCTGGGATGACTAGGGTATTCTAGGTGGGAAGAATAGTACAGATGTGCTCCCATGGGTGGTTCAGTTACACAGGAGAGAACAAACCTCAGAAGACACTTGGCACATATCATTTGGGTGAAATCACATCATACCTAATCTTTTTAATTTTAGAGTTTTATCACACATGATAAGTAAGGAAAAGCAAATTGAAAAAGTATTATAGAATAAACATTTTTTGATTCTCACTTTTGAAATTATGTTCTTTAAAAATACACAGATCTTTGATCCCAGGTTAAAAACAGCAAAAATTCTGATACTTTAATCTTGACATTATTTTTCTTAAGAAGCAAAGTATTCATCTTGATTGAGTCTATGACTTGAATTAATATAATGATGTGAGTTTAGCTACCACCAAATAAACAGAAACAGGGGTGCCTTTGGGGTACCAGCATCTTCCCACATCTCAGTAGAGTGGACTGTGAAACATAATTATACTCTTGTTTTGGCCTTTTATCATCATTTCATCAACTAATGTCAACCTGTGCTTTAATCTCTTTATTCACAAAGTTCTTGTATCATATCTCTGATCTATCCCTTAGACCTACCTTCTCCTCCCTCCTCACTTTCACTGTATCAGTCACAAGAACCGAAGTTGTGTCCCTATTTTTTTCCTCTTTAATTCACTGTGAAGCTAAAATGAAGTTATTTGGGTTTGTTTGGTTTTTTTTTACCTTATTCTTGAGCCAACAGATCTTCCCAAAGAGAAACCCTCCTTTGTCTTTAATCCTGCTGTCCTCAGGCCCATTTCTTTCCTCTCCCGAGTCTCAGTTTCATCCATCCGTGACTCCAGAATGTCTTCCTTGTGCAAATAAAACATTAGAGGGGATTTTGAGTGGGGACGAAAGTGTGTAAGGCTATAGGGTTTCTAGGATGCCTGTCACAAAGCTAACAGAATTGCCCTCTGCCTTGTGTTTATGAAAGCAGCCTTCTTGTCTTCAGGATTAGAACACCTTACAAGAGTTTTTACACAGATCTTCCTGGGCTTCTGAACCATGATGGTTATCCATGAGGGGGTTGCATTTTTGGTCTCGAGATAAGTATGTTAGTATAATGGAAGTAGAAAGATGTTAAATACTGTGTTTTAGGTTTGGCAGTTAGTTAGCAAAGATTTCCAGGTTTTTGCTTATGGTCCTTCTAGATTTTATAAGATCAAGTTACAGACTTTTTGGAAATAAGAATGTGTTTTGTCTAAAGTGACAGAAGAGGAGGGAAAGGGGGGGGCACACGCAAGGTTTGTTAGAGCTGAGGATTCTAAGCAACAGTGTCAAAGGTATCCTTTCCTGTATAATTGTAAATGAGTGTGTGTTTAATAAATTCAAAAGCCAAGAGGACCATTCCACACTAATGACAAAGAGCAAGCTAATATACACAAACTCCAATTCATCCTGGGTGCTAGATAGCTGTTAGAATAATTTTAATTCTGAGTGATAATGAAATGTAAATAATTTTCTCTGTAAAGAACCGCAGTACTCTAAGGTGATTGCTAAAGTGTTTGACTGTATACTAACGTTGTGTAGTATTAAATTTCAAATAGTTTTTTTTTCCTTCTTGTTTATCCCTTAATTTTTCTGCTGCTGATGGGCTGTTCTGTTAAGGAGCAGGTGGCTGGCCCTCGATTTTGAAGTGTACATATGAAGGTCTTCCCTGGGAAGAAGAAATTCTGACTAACTGGCCTGGAACCTAGAGTCTTCATAAAGGAAATTTTCTTAACGAGAGCATCATATTCGGAATTAGCTGGTGTTATTAAATAGTTTACCTCTAGTCATTTTTCATCCTCTGACTTGATTTTTGATCTCCAAAAGGGCTGAGTGGCCATGGATCACCTGTATTTAAAAATTACGTTTGGTTTTTATTCAAGAAAAAAAATTAACCAAATAAATACCCTTTAGTCTTCTTTCCTAGCATTCCTTATCATTTGCTAATAGGTTAAAATTTATTTATATTTGTTATAGTAATTGGCAATTTTAAAACTCCCGCAACTAAAATGAAGACTTTGTAGTCAGAAACTAAATGATCTGTATAGAAATAAGTAATTATCTCTTTGTTTTTCATCTTACATGAATTTTAAGATCTTTGTTCCCCTCTTCTCAGTACAGTGGCCACTAATTGTGAAGGTTTATCTTAAATTTTATCTGAAAGGTAAGCCTGTGTGTTTTATCTTTAAGGTACAGGAAAAGTGATTCAGCCACATGAATCAATTTAAAAACAAAATAATATTTGCTTAGGGTTATTTATAAATAAATATAAGGCAACCATTGGTGCCAAATGTGAACCTTCTCTTTGATTGCTAGTTAAATCAGTCCAGATTTAAACATGTAAACTTCTCTATTTGTATGGGGTAAGACATCTGTGTTTGGTTTATTAAAAACTGCTGATGTCTCTAGAACTAAATTTGTTTCTATATAGGCCTCTGGGTAGCTGCAGCTAAAAAACAGAGATATATAGTTTTTGCTTGTCTTATTACCTGACTTCCAGCCCTGTACAGGTGTGCAGGAATAAATTAACATGAGCTACCTCTGATGAGCCACTGCATACATTAACAACAGAGGTGAAGATGTGAAAACATGTTACCTGCCTCCTGTTATCACCTTCTCCACATAGCAATCCATTTTTTTCCATCTTTCTCTGTGTTTGGAAACTTATAGAGAACTTTTTCTAGAGAGAGCTTTTCAATAAATACACATGATTTCACCAGGCAATACCTCCAAGAAATGAGCCACTTAGCACCAATTCAAAATGACTATTAGTATATTTGCCCTAATATAATTAGCTGTCAAATACAATGTGTTAATCCTCTCCAAGTACAAGAGGAGAACGTTTTAAGGCATTAGCTGTTTCATTTCCTGTATTTTGCCAATTTAACTGCAATTCTCTATTTCTAAAATTCTTTTATAAAGTTGTGCAAGTCCTCTGACTTGTTAAACGTTAAGGAAGAGATTTTTTTCCGGCTACTCTGTTTGGATTCACAATAGAGCCAGCAGATCAATAGACCTTTTGTACTTATCTCCATTACTTTCCATCAAAAGCAAACAAACAAAATAAATCCCCCTCCTGAGTAATTGCTCGTTTTGCCCTCCTCAAGCAAAACTTTGGTAGTAAGATAAACTTCGGTGTCATTCTTGTCTCTGGGGTTCTTTTTATATATTGGGAGAAGAGCAGTGAGCAAAACGGTCTCCTTGTATCATGGGGAGAGACTCTGTCAAGCCTAAAGTGAACCTCCCATCTTCCTAATGACCTCCTGCTGGCCCAGCAGGATGCAAGACAAGCTCATTTAAGCCTCTGCTGACCTTTCACTCCTCCACTACAAGAACCACACCAGTCACTTCCATCGTTTTCAAAACTGCATACCAAATAGACCACAAAGCTTCATGGTCAACAAATGATTTCCCTTTCATGATGCAAAGAGAGTTTTACAAATTTCTATTGATGGGAGTTAATATTAAATCTCTTGTGGCTTCATCCTTCCACTGGACAAACATAATGTTTCTCTCTAGCCCTCATTTTTACCTTCTCTAGAAAGGATCAAGCTACTATTCTTGCTAGCAATTATCTTGAAAATTCAAGAAAAATATTAGAGCAGAATGCACATGTGGAGTGTACAGGCAGTATTTTTAATGATGGGATCACTCTGAAAAGGTCTTCCTGATTTCCACCTCCCTCTGATCCACAGAATCTTTCTGACCTGCTCATAGATTTCATTGTCGTCAGTCTTATGCACAACCATTCATTTGAGATACTTGTTTTTGTAGACGATCTTTTCATTTTAAAAAACATAGGCCATTTTCCATTTGGAAGAGGGTGGTGAGACTGCATACCTACATTAACACTTACTTTGTATAACCTTGGTAAGATCACTGTCTCTTAGGTGAAAAGCTTCTACCAGTTCTCTGGCTATAAGTAATCCTATGTGGTTATGCTAACAGAAGGGCAAACTCTTTCTTTCTTTGTTCAAATTCTATACTAAAGATCGAGCTATGAAGCATTTTTTAAAGCCTTCTCAGAAATAATGTTTTTGCCATAAGACTGCCATGAACTTCAAATAAATGAATGTGGCAGAATATGAAAGTTTACCCTTGCCAAAAAATTGCAATGTCATAAAAAGAGGATTCAGTAACTTTGATTCTTTAGTGCCAAGATGTGTGTGTGAGAGAGAGGCAGACAAGCTAAGACAGACAGAGGAAGAAAGAATACTTTTTAAGAAAAGATAGTTTTTCTTCAGTTATTTCACATAAAACTACACTTTTAAAAAATACCTAGATTTTACGTCCTAATGCAAGCTGCTTGAATTAAAACAGGAGTTATAAATTCCTGGTAAAAAGCTGTTATGCTTAAAGTGTTAGTGATCTTAACTCTAATACTTTATGGAGTTTATTACTTCTTTTATTAACTAGAGGGAAAAATGTTACCCACTTCCAGTTTAATTCTTTTTCTTGCTTGCTCTAATTTTGACTTTACCTTAGGAAAGAAAAAAAAAAAGCCAAGTGTTTCTAACTGAACTTACATACGCGATGCCTCAATTTTGCTGTTGCATATATCAATCTGAATTATTACCAGCCATTCAAAAATTATGCTAACGTTCTGATATGAATGCATCCACATAATGTATATGTGTGTTTATACATAAAACCATTCCCATAAATAAGAATATCAAAAGACAAATCATCCTTAATTGCCAAGATAGACATCTCTATCTTAGAAAGTGATGTATGAAGTTACTCCATCACATTGATCGGAAATAAGATTTTGTAAGTAAAGCAAGACAGATTTGGGAATGAGAACAACAGACCTTCAGAAGGAGCCTCTTAAGTCTGATGGCCAGTTAAGGGGGAGCCACTCTAGCTCTGTTGCCTTTTTAGTCTGCTCTGTCACTGAGGGGGCACTGGTGGGTCAGTTCGCTCACTCGTAATTGTGTTTTACAGACTTCTAAAGCAATTGGCTCAGTCAGTCCCAATTCAATAAAAGTGGAGAGCAAGAGAGAGAGCACTTTTGTTCTATTTTTTACTTGAAATTATTTCATTCAGCAGTCTGTCTTTTTTATTACCAGGACTTGACATTAGCACTCCAAGCTATATTAGCATCCATTTCAGCAGTTCAGTAATGGTATTAAAAAAACACTTAACTTCAACGGTGAATGGTTGTATGACAGTACCATAAAAAATCCACATTAAAAAAAAAACTTATGTATTTGTCCCAGCAAATTATTTTTCACTTGTTTAACCACTTCAAAACTATGTTCTCATGACGAGTATTCACGAGGACCTTCTTGTTCTCAGAAACAGCTCACAATGGTGCTCTGTTGGTTAGGGAATCGAGGAAAGAGGAAAGGGAAATACAGGGGGTAGGTAAAGATGCTGTTTACCCTGTAGTTAGATTACCTTCCATTCATCAGCAGAGATGGAATTGGCAACCTCAGAGCACCCAAGGTGAAATTCTTGGATCCTCACGCATGACTGGGATTTGATTTTGAACCCAGCGCTCTCCAAACTTGGGAGTAAAGCCTAACTACTTGGCACTGCGATGTGCTCATAAATGACTACATTAGGTTCTAAATTTTGATTAAACATTCAGTAATTAATCAGTGGTAGACACGAAGCAGTTGGCAAGGTCCAGAGCTACAAAATGTTTAAGACATAAAACATTACAAAGTAATTAGAATATGCTCCTTCAAGAGAAGGATTGCCTTCAATAAAGAGGTAAATGATAGCATCCTGTTTATTGTGGACGTAGGCAGCCAGAGCAATATGATAAACTGCTGGAGATACACATATCAGTAATCATCCACATTATTAGTGCCATTAATCATAATTCCAAAAATATGACAGCAGCAGCCAACTTTTTGACCAATTTTGCTTCTGCCTGTTGGCCATTATAACTTCACTAATAGACAGCAGAGCTCCTATGCGTGGCAGTTTGCATCGAGAATGGAAGGTTAATTATATTTGAGCTGCTGATTTCTTCTCTCCTTGGAAAAAGCTTAGCACTTTGACAATCCCAGGAGCTCACTGTTGTTAAACCAGTAAAAGTACTTTATTGAAATTTTCTTTGTTGGTCAGGAATGAAGAGATGTTTCAAATGAGATATGAGCGCTAGGCTGGGACAGCCGCTGACGTTTCTCGCTTCAAAGTGATCCTAGGGCAGCAGGATGAACTCAGTGGTTTCTTTAGATCACTTTGCTCTCATTTCTCTTCTGCAAAAGGGTAAAAGTTCAGCTCTATATGGTGATGCACAAAGAAATCTCACAAGATTAGTGGGAGTTTCAATATGTATATGCAGGACTAGAGAGTGGTTAGTAACGGGAGAAATAAACACCTCTTTAATATAAAATACTGCATTTCAGACTATGCCTGTGTGAATAAAAAGTAAAAAGAACTTAGAAATCATCTGAATGTTTCTAAGAATTGAAATGTTAGTAACACAGGTGCATTGCTGGTTAGTAACTGAAGTTTACATAGTTTAGCTGGTAGTTTTGACATGATTTAACCAAAAATGTAAGTTAGATTATGCTCATTCTTTTAGTTGAAGTATCTTTACTAGTTTTACTTTCAACACAGAATTCTAGATAAGGCCGTAGCTAAACAATTATATTGATTGTCCTACAGAATATTGTCTCCTTCTTTGGGGAACCTCATGCATCCAGAATGTCATCTGTTAAGAAGATCATAAACTGTTTGAATGATAATAAAACATTTTGAATGTTTATTAGTATTTTCTTTGAAAACAATCTCAGAAAGAAACTGATGTTCTATTTTGTGCACATTGGTAAAGAAAAACTTTTTAAATGGAAGAAAAATTTGAATATGAAGAGAAAAATTCATTCTTATTTTGGAAATATATCTTCTAAACTCTTTATGTAAGTCAGACTATAAAACAAGGGATGGAAGGCTTGAGGGTTAGTTCTTCCAGGGTAAATATAAAACTCAAACTTACAGCACAGATTTATTCTCAGTAAATCTTAAAAGGTTCCAAGGCTCGTGGCTTTGCTTTTTCTTATCCAAAAATACCAGTAAACTAAGCACCATATGAGCTGCCTGATTGAGAACATTTTCACATGCTGTGAAAACATAATCCTATTCACAGTGTAACACACTCATCTCACATTACAGTGCAACAGGTATCTACTGAATAATCAGCACCCTCGAGAAGCCTCCTGGATGTGATGTGTCAGATACAACTCAAAAGTAAAATGGTTAGGGAACAGGGCTGTTAGATACCAATTCCACAGTTAACCTGAGCATCCAGAGTACACATATTCCATCTACCAGTCTGCCTTCCCAAATGCCATCACTGCATTAACATTTTTTATGCATTCCACAGCAATGACAAATTGTTTTCTAACTGTAGCACCAGATTTAGTATGCAAAAGGCACGTTTGCCTCTGCCAACAAACCAATAATTCTCACTAACATCTTCAGAGTTACAACATTTATAAAGTTGCAAAGTGGAGTAAACAAACCATCTGTTTGGCTTTTCCATATATGTCATGCTTATTAGCATATTACGATTCATTTAGTAAACAAATTTGGTGATTTCGTTCACGTCAAAGTTAGATCGGAAGCTTGAAGATGATTAACATTCCTGGGACAGGCACATTAATACATTGCTTCCTCTGCAAAGTTAAATGGCTTCTCAGGAGAATCGCCCCTTGTTGACAAGATGAGACTGTCAATTTTGTTTGCCTGCCACATTAGGGGCCGTAAGGGGATGGCAGGTTCTGAGAGAGGGGAGTCATGTAGGCGGCATAATTCACTGTGAATTGAGAAAAGAAGTCTAATTCTGATAAATGGTCGACACCAATACATCCTACCTGTTATTACAACAGACGTGCCGTATCTGTGCAGTAAATTAGCTAAACCCCTCAAGAGTTTGGTGGGAGCTTATCTTCAAGTGAATAATTTGAATGTAGAGGGAACTGTCTGCGTGACCAGTATGGAGGATTTGTTTTATATTGAAAGGGATTGAAATGACTGAGTTTCATTCTTTTAATTTGCAAGAATTTGCTTAGATTTTATTTCTTACATGTAATATGTACTTCTTTATGTTTTGGGCTTTTTGAGCATTACCCACTAGAATTTTCTGTTGAATTTTCTTCTCAAAGTAGGGGATGGTTTTCACATCTTCTGGAGAGAATCTTTAAAGAAGAGCCTGTAGAACAATTACTAGTTTTACAGAGGGGCATAGGATTAAAAGTCATTTAATTCACATAGCCGTAAGCATCCTACCACTAACAAATGGCAATACAAAAATTTTAAGGTGAGTACGATAGATAATGTTGTAGCAATCCAGATAAGAATAGAACTGAGAGGCAGAGGTTCTAATTTTTCATTTCTGTGGATTTGGATAGCAGGTTTACATCTCTCTTCAGGATTGTTGTTGACTCAGTATTTCCACAACTAGACTAACCTAGATTAGATACAAATTTCTCTCTTGTCCTCCCCATATACATATGCAAACACATATATGTACATATATACACATGGTATCTGCTATGTGTACATCACTGTGATCATTCTGGACAGTATTATTTGAGAAATTTAGGGGATTATGTGTGTGTTGAATGACAGTTGGGAGGAAAATAAAGGCAAAAACTAATCTAGAGTGGGCCTCAATTCTTTTTCACCTGAGGCATTGGAATTAATTATCAAGTATTAATGTTTTGTTTCAGTTCCCTAAGTTTTAGAATGGCTCAAAACTGTTTAAAAATTAAGAATTAAATGTTGAACATTTCATGCAACCTATGGCGTAATTCTTTATTCAGTTTTTAACTGCCACAGTCTGATTTTCTAATTTGGTCATGAGACTTTTTAATTTAATTAATTTTTTTAAGAGATGAAGTCTTGCCATGAGCTTATTTTTTTAAAAAGTTCCTTCCCCGTATCTCAAAACCAAATTTAAAATCTCAAAACACTTTTTATTTTAAATAGGGTTTTGTTTTTTTATTTTAATTTTTATGGATTAAACATCCCATTAAGTCAAACTGGGCATTTGAACGAGTTCGGGAAAGGGAGACGTGAGAAAAGTCTAAGACAAGATTTTCTTTCGCTAAAGGATACTTGCATTTTCTTGACTGCATTTGATGAATTTTGTGTCTTCTGTGGTTGCATGGTAAAGTTTTCATCAAAGAAAGAGAAAAATACTGGTAGTCCACTTTAGTCCAGTTAGAGTACTTTTTCACTCAGCATTTCAAAGAAGAAAGAAGTTTGGTTTTGT
The DNA here is from genome assembly GCF_040939455.1 of Microcebus murinus. Taxonomy (NCBI): domain Eukaryota; kingdom Metazoa; phylum Chordata; class Mammalia; order Primates; family Cheirogaleidae; genus Microcebus; species Microcebus murinus. Next base: position 43,301,125 of record NC_134115.1, on the reverse strand, counting down.
GACACCCTTCTCCCAATTCAAGGCTTTATAACTTTTTGCTTTTAAGGGTGATCTTAGTTTTCAAGAGTCATTTGATAAATTCACAGTATGGAAAGAGTACAGAGGTTCAGAAGAACAGATGTAATTCCTAGCATAGCCCAAGTTATAGGGCTTTTACATGGCCTAATTTTAATGGTCCACCTTGCAACACACTAGGTATTAATATTGTCAGAATTATCCTTTGTTGTGTCAACACTGTGTTTTCTTAAATATTTCATCACATGCTTCCTATCTGGGGATCATTGTCTTCTTCCCTTCTACAGTGTAATTTGGGGAAAGCTTCTTTAAGACTCATGCATATTATTGATTGAAGGCATATAAATGTACTTTTAAGTATCTCCTGTGTGCATAGTATTCTACTTGATCTATAGAACACACCAGGTTGAACAAGATTTAGTTTTTCTTCTTGAAAGTGACCCTCCTGAAGCTAAATTTGGACTATTGGCTTAATAAGTACTACTGCACTTACTAAGACTAGATCCTTACCTTTCTGCCTACAAATTCATTTTCTGTCTCCATCCCTGGCATTTTTTCTCTGTAAGAGAAATTTGCCTCCACATGTCTGTATCATCTGCCTAACTCGAGCAAGTAGAAAACAGCCTTCATACCATTTATATTCTTTATATTGTAAAATGCAAGAAGTTCTAAATTGGTCTAGATTTTTGTTAATGATTATTTTTCCCTCTTTTCTTGAGATAGATTTTCAAACCACTAGATCTATTTCTAGAAAAAAACATCTCTATCCCTGGAGAACCTAAGGAACCCTTAATGGATTCTTTCTGCAACTTGTTACATACAGCTAAGTATGGCTTCCTTTACTCGGGAGTCCTCCTCCTGTTTTCAGCACTCTCTGGCCATCCTCCCATTTTAGGATCCTCTTCTCTTCACTTCTGATTATCAGTAGGTGAAAGTTCTTTCTGTGTCTCTTCCATCTTCCCTTTTCACCTTTTCAGTTTTGCTGATCCAAATAAACTTGTAATATTCCTCAAATTGCTATTAACCCTAGGTCTTTATATCTCATGAGGACAGTATTTTATGACAGTTAATGGTTTGGATTGACTGATTCAACAATAGGTCTTTGTTAAAATCAAGTACTGCCTTTTGTCCATTCTGTGGAGGCTGAACCCTACTCTCTTATGAAGCAGGATCAGTACTCTGTAAAGAATTTCAGTCTAGGCCGGGCGCGGTGGCTCACGCCTGTAATCCTAGCTCTTGGAAGGCCGAGGCGGGCGGATTGCTCAAGGTCAGGAGTTCAAAACCAGCCTGAGCAAGAGCGAGACCCCGTCTCTACTATAAATAGAAAGAAATTAATTGGCCAACTGATATATATATAAAAAATTAGCCGGGCATGGTGGCGCATGCCTGTAGTCCCAGCTACTCGGGAGGCTGAGGCAGAAGGATTGCTCGAGCCCAGGAGTTTGAGGTTGCTGTGAGCTAGGCTGACGCCACGGCACTCACTCTAGCCTGGACAACAAAGCGAGACTCTGTCTCAAAAAAAAAAAAAAAAGAATTTCAGTCTCTCTTCTTTCCCTCCTTGTCCTTTCTTCCTTCTTTCCACTCCAGGAATACTGCAAGTTTTTTAGAAAGTCTCCAAGCCCACTATCATGAGAGTGAACCTGCAGACTTTCCACAGCCCATTCTTTCCATGCCTACGTCAGGTGTTTTGCATATGGCATTTAGGAGGAGGATTAAACAAAAATGAAATAGATTAAGAAATGAACATAAAAGAATCAATTCTCTTGAACTGTGGTTGCATAATGGAAATCGACTACCATGAATGAACCCGTGTACTGAAGTTATGAAGAGCAGAGCTAATGCACTGCCATGAGTTCATCTTTATTATTGCATTACACCTGAATCAATTGATAAAGTAGCTTTTTTTTTTTAAAGCGAGGGATGGCACTTAATTGAATAAAAGTCAATGTAATTATATTAGCAGAGGCCAACAGTACTGCTGACAGCGGAAAAGGGACACTGTTGAACAGAGTGCCAGAGCTGGTCTGCACATTTCTGCACATCGTTTGGTTGACAGAAATTGAGGGCTGGTACATCATCTAATTAGATTACAGATTTCTACTGCTGTAAGTGAGAAATGAAGAGAAAATCTCTTCCTGGTAACATATCGGTGGAGATGTGTAATTTCACAAGTCATCTTGGGGAAGATGTGTCCATCTGGGTGATCAGTGTGTCCTTTTGTCAATGTTAATTTATTCTTCCTTATTCAGTGTGTCTTGATGTGACTGCTGTGTGTCTGGCTGCTGTTTTCTCAGCAGTGAACCTAGGAGGTGATAACTGCAGATATGTTAGAAGCAACACAGAGTTCTAGATTACAGTCATCACAGAATGTGTACTTGTGAAATTAAGAAAGGGGAAAAGGTGTTAAAAGTAATAAATGGGTAGAATTTTGTGAGTTGCTTATAGTTGGCAGATTATTTTGTTAATAGAGTAATAGTACATAGTGTAACTCTATTCCCACTTTCTTGTAATAACTCTGGTGGTATTATACCCACATGTCAGAGTAAAGACTTCACAGTAGGCATTTCCTGCATTCTGCTTAGCAACCTGCACTTGGAGTCATCTGCCATCTGACACCAAGGAAACAGGGAATCACTGTGACAGAGCAGGGACCGTGGGGACAACTTCTGTTTATCATTCACATACCCACACACTGCATGCATCTGCATCTGTTTAGAACTCATTTGTGGATGATGATGATGCTGTGAATTTGGTTTATCTTAATTTGATTTATGATTTTTGGATTATGCAGCTGATCTGAAAATCATCAAGACAGCGTATGGGATGATCGCTTATGACAGAAAATAATTTTGTGATCAGAACATTTTAAATCCCTATTTTATTGTTTAAGTTTTTAAAAAACCAGATGTCTAGAATGTGAATTTGTTTTCTCTCTCTCTCTCTCTCTTTCTCTCTCTCTTTTTCTCTCTCTCTGTCTCTCATTCTTGCTTTCTTTTGTGATCGATTTAGCAAAAGATTAGAAAGCTGATCTTATTATCACAAGGTAAGCTCAGCCTTCCTAAGTGCAGTGTGGAGAGGGCTGCTGCCCCTCTACTCTTTAAAACCCAGAGTGCTATATATTGTCTTGTGTGGAAAGGTGGAGAAGTCTTCCTCACCTTTCTTGTCTCTGAGGCACATACCTCTCAACCATCTCTAGGATATACTAGCCATGCTTGTCACCAAATGGAATGGCTCATTTTGGTCTTGCATACTTTTTAATTATAATCAGAAGGTTTGTTGGAACTTTATACCAGCCATTCAGGTCATTTCTGTTATCACAATTACTTCTTCAAGATGTAGAGCTTCCACCAGTATTGAGAAGCTTTTATTATCTGCATATTTATTGCTTTATTTTTTGAAAGGGTAAGCTTCAATTTAAGTACTTGCCAAACACATGAGCCTTTGCAGGTGGAGAGAGGTATATGCCCAAGGGCACTTTAAAAGTAAATGGGGGGTGTAAATACTAAGGCAATGTTCTCAGATAGATGGTAACGTATCAGGCTTTGTAAACTGTGATGTCCCCATGGATGCTCTGGGACAAATTCTGTCTTTTTTCACACAAGCAAAACACTCCTGAAAGTTTTGCTTGCCTAAGAAGTATGGGTTCCAGTTGTTAAAATAGGGGGAACCCTATTTTATTGTCATGCTTGATTTTTTTGTTTGTTTGTTTTTGTAGTTATTGTGTTTTAATTTTGTCCCTTTTGGGTTTTTTTGTTGTTATTTAGTGTGATTTTTTTAAAGGGTGGGTGGGCTTTATTTTAAAATTCAATTTGTTTTTCAGCTTTTGTTTTAAAGAATTAGATTGTAAAGTAGAATTACTTGATGAAAATATTTTCAACACTAAAATGCAGCAACTTCTGAAAAGCAAATGTATTTTATTATTGGATTTAACTGAGATACCTACTCATTCTGAAAAAAAAAGGGATAAAGACATATTTCAAATTGCTAATCTATTAAGTTAATTTTTTCCTACTTAAAGCTTGAAATGTAGAGGGTGGAGGGAGAAGAGTTTTCATTATGTTTTGAGGTTATACCTAAATTATCTTGACTATTTACTTTCTTTAAAAAAAATGAATTCTTTTCCTACCTCAAAATACAGTGTGTGCTGTATAAAAAATGGTGTTTTGTTGTTTTTAGGTAAATTTAGAGTTATCCATTTAGACAAGCAGAAAGTTTCCATTCTTTTATCGTATTTAATACATATTCTAAAATTTCTGCTATGAGACCCTCTGCAGCTAATGCTGCTACATAGTAAAACTAGCAGAATAGTCACTCAGAAAAAGTTGCATGGATTTGTACTCATCCTACCGTTGAGAATTTTACTCTTATAAAAATTAGGTTAATGGAAAGTTACCCTTATTGCACCTCCCACCAATACTACTCACTCCCAGATTCTGAGGATGCAGGGAAATGCTTGCTTTTAGAATGGTGTAATTAGCAATGAATGTGCTTATTTGATGCTTAGCGAAAGCTGAATCAATTTTAAAATGCTCTCCTTTTTCTCACCCCTCCCCACTCCCTGTGCACCTACCCCCCTTCCCTCTTGTTTTCCTAGACACAGTGCCAACATAAATCTGCATCGTAAATTGTTGACCAAAGAACTCGATGACATGAGCCTGGACTCATCGCAGCCCTCCCTTAGCAAGGACCTCCGGGATGAATTTTTGGTGAAGATCTATGGTGCCCAGCACCCCATGGGGCTCGACGTCAGGGAAGACGCCTCCTCTCCCGCAGGGACTGAAGACTCCCACCTAAACGGGTATGGGAGGGGCATGGCGGAGGACTACATGGTCCTTGACCTGAGCACCACCTCCAGCCTCCAGTCCAGCAGCAGCATCCATTCCTCTAGAGAATCAGACGCGGGCAGCGACGAGGGGATTCTTCTCGATGACATTGACGGGGCGAGTGACAGTGGGGAGTCGGCCCACAAGGCTGAGGCCCCTGTCCTCCCTGGCAGCCTAGGGGCTGAAGTTTCAGGATCTCTTATGTTCAGCAGCTTGTCTGGGAGCAATGGTGGGATCATGTGCAACATTTGCCACAAAATGTACAGCAACAAGGGGACCCTGAGAGTGCACTACAAAACTGTGCATTTGCGAGAAATGCACAAGTGCAAAGTCCCTGGTTGCAATATGATGTTTTCTTCTGTACGAAGCCGGAATCGGCACAGTCAGAACCCTAATCTCCACAAACACATTCCCTTCACTTCAGTAGATTAGTCTCAGAACGGACACTACAAATGCCAGCCCTCACCAGATGGCCTACTTGTTTGAACTGCCATAGTCAGTGTGCGCTTCCGTACTTTGGGGGTTTGTCTGTGTGTGTGTACATATGTATGCTCTGTCTCTACATATACACACACACACACACACACACATTTTCTTGAGATAAAAAAAGATAAACACTAGGTGCTTTTGGATTTTTTTTTTCACTTTTCCTTTATAGTTTTGGGGAAGGCGTGGGATCTTTAATTTGGGGGGGGGATGAAAACAGAGTACCCCTTTAAACACACATACATACACACAAAGCGTGCAGATAGCCCCAATTTTGACAGACTAATTCTTGGTCTTCCCCAAAGAGACATCTGTTGTACCCATGACTGTTGCCTGCAAAAAATAAAAGGGAAAAAAAGAAAAAAGAAACAAAAAGGAACTTCTTATAGTTGTCTTTTGTGAACTTTAAGGTTTTGGGAGAATCTTCAATTAAAGCATGGCAGATTCACCTGTAAATATTTAGCCTTGAGAGGCCATTGATGTAAAACAATTGTATTGATGGTTGTTTAACTCTTTTGTTTAATTTTTACGGTTACATCCAGCTGTTAGATATGCAGGAAAAAAATAGTTTGCTGGCTAGCTCTATTCATTTATGTTAGCATTAATGCACATTTTTTTTAAACATGGTCTTGTTTTTACTACCTGTTAGATATAGTGATAAAGAGGTGCTGGCATGCTTTACAGCACAGATCTGATTTTTTAAAATGTCCTGTACTAGTACATAAACCCAGTCATGCACTTTTTTCATACACTACAAGGGGATGTGTAATATCCATGCTTCTTTTTTTTATCCTTAAACTATTGCCATACTTCAGTAAGTGTCTTTTTTAAAAAATTCACTTGTATAAAAATGGTCTGGTCAGTATAGGGCACAAATGCCAAACAAAAGTATTAGTGTTAACACAAAACTGCCAACTTTGCACAAGTTTCCAGAAAAGAAAATACAATTAGTCACTCAACATAACCACAGGCCAATTTGTTGGCCACCAGAAAACCGCTTTTAAAAGAAACACTTGGTGATTCTTTCAAGTGCCGAATGTTATTAGAATCAACGTTGCATCCTTCTTGCTTATATGTTAAGTTACATAAAAGGAAAACAAAATTATGTGGTGTGAAACAGCCAAGGCATTTATTCTTTAGAGGCAGGATAATATTTCAGGATACAAAAGCCCAAATTACTTACTATGGAACAAAGTTGAATACAGTCAAAGAGTTGAACACTCATTTCCAAGGCCCTAACTCTTACCCTTTAAAAAGAAACAAAAAGTCTGAACTGGGTTAGTCTGTCGAATGGCTGTCTAATTTGTTGCAAATTCTGCAGTAGTACTATGATTCAGGCCTGCTTGATAGACAAAATCAAAAAGACATTTAACAGCAGCAGTACTTGGAAGCTTTGAAAACATGTGCTGAACTTGAATTGAGCAACACTCCTTTCTGAAAAGCCAGAAAAAGGAGGGTTTAAAATAGGATCTCTCACTGTTTAGTGTTTTGTGTTTCCCCACACGATTTGTCAGAGAGAAATGAAAGCAAGCCTGAAACCAGCAATTGAGAGTGAGAAAGAGGGGGAGACTATTCTCCAAACCTTTTTTGTTTTGTTTTGTTTCCGATGTTTACACATGTTGCCTGAGCTGGTTAACCACATCGGCAGCCCCAGCTACCACAACATACTGACTGAATGATGATATTTGCTCAAGTTCAGTCTGCAGCCAAAACCATTAGGGTGTGCACTGCAGACTGTATTTTGTTGTCTTTTTTTTTTTTAAGTGGAGGGGAAGAAAAGATAAACAAGGAATATTTTGTCAAACGATACACAATCATTTAAAGAGAATGTATTTCTTTTCTGCATGTAATGGCCTCAAACATTTCTCTCCTCAGTCTAAAGTTAGCAGTGTCCCTTTGTTTTTAACTTTCCATGTCATTTCCATTTTCCATATGTTTTGTGATTTTTCTATGTTCACATCAGCATTCACTTCCGTTAAATTTGCCAAAGGAAACTGTTAATGTGTTTCTGTTGTTATTATTCCTGTAGGATTTATTGTACCTCACAGTATTTATTGTTTCCAAAAATAAGCATCATTAGTTGGGAGTTCAGTATTTTTATTTGTGAAAATTTCAGAAACAATAGATTCTTAAAGATAAGCTAGCTTTGTCTAGGAGCTTTATCTTTTCACCTCCTTCAGAGGATGCTATGGGGTTCATTTAATTCTTTATTTGTTCTACAGTAAGGAAAGACCAAAAGTATTTGCAGTACAAAAGAAACTAACACTATGTCTGTTAAATGACAAATGTTTACGGGAAAAAGCTGAGGAATTAGTAATAACCGTTTTTGTTTTCTTGTACCTTTGAATCCCCCAAAGTCTTAATTGCTTTATTTTGGTGTTGTGTTAAATTGAATAGACAGAGATGTTTTCCTTTGTTTTATACCATATAAGACTCTGTACAGTATGTTTGTGAAAGATTGAACTAGAATAATGAAAGTTTGTTTGCAAACATTTTGGTCCTCCTAGCGTTCTCTGTATCGCGCTATTGCCCCATTACCAAATAATTAGATTCAAAAAGGGTGGAAAACTATGTTTAGTATCCCAACAAAAGATTATGGAAACGCTGGCTTTCAGAGTGTGCATAGACTACATTACCCCTAGTTTTTTAAAAATACATACACATTTTTATTTCAGCAACTTTAAAAAGTTACACTTGGTTAAGATATTCTAGAACTCATCTTGTACAAAATCAATGTTTAGTCTGTTTAATTTAATGTCAAGGAAAAGGTCAGGTGGCCCTAGTGAGTGAATTACATAGCTGTCAGCAGGTCACATCAGCAAATGAACCAGGCTTAGAACAAATGTTTGTTACTTGCCACAAACCAGGCTAAGGTGTATAGCCAGTTAGCAAAAGACCAGAAGTAATGAGATTCTAGAAGGAGAATGTCCCTTGCTTGGAAACATGAATGTGTTCCCCTGTGCTTTGTCAGAGAAACGGCAGTAAGTCCTGGACAGCTGGCACTTTTTAAGTATCTCCTCTATATGCTACTATTGTGCCGCAAGTGCCCGATTGTGACGGGGGCCTTCTGAATGAGTAAATAACATTCTCCAGTATAAAGCCTATTGCTTAAAGGGGGCAGAGGGGGCGGATGGATGTAGTGCATAAAATGTAAAACCATAAAATGTACAATTCTTCTATTCCCAAAGCATTGCTAGTTCTTGAGTATGTGCCTGAGTGTAGTGTTTCGACATAACTACAATTCTAGTTAAGATGGTGATCCCAAGGCTTATTTGCAAACAGGAAGGATAAAGACATCAGCATTTTAATCATGGAGCTCTTCATCTTTGTCCATTTCTACTCATTTATTTTTTCATTGTTAAAATCATTTCTCTCTGGCTGCATCCATTTTACGCTGGCTGAAAATTAAGAGCGATACAGATTTTCATCCAACAAGTTTTCCCCTATGATTGATTTTAGCCAGAGTGTTATCACAGGTACAAATTTAGGTGGTATTATTGTGCATGTTTCTAGCTGGTGTAGAAACTTAACTGTTTTGATCATTTTAAACTATGTTTTTGTAAATATAAGAAAGGCTGAGTTTGCTTTCGGGAATATCTGCATGCTATGGAGGGGGAAGAAAGCAAGAACATGAATAGGTAATAAGTAATTTGGTTTAAAAAATGTGATTAAAAGCTTAACATTCTTTATTCTGCTATTAATTGTATTTAAATAAGTCAACCCATTCCAGATCTTAGTCTGGCTGCCCTGTTCAGCCTGATGCCTTTTAAAGATTTAGAGGTATTACTGTTTTCCTTTTTAACGTGACAAACTTTTTAAAAAAATATTTTTAGCCCAATGGTGCCACTTTTTAAAGTGTTGTTTCTTTGATCATGAATTTCCAGGCCCTTCCAGTGAGAAGAGAAAGGCACTTAACTGGTTAACAGCCCTATTAGTATACATTGCTCCAAGGGAAAAAAAAAAAAAAGCTTTGAATATATCAAGAATGGCCTGTTCTGGAAGCATTCTCATTTTACTCAGGAGAAACTATGCACTAGGTTCCCATCAAATAAAATGTGACCTTTTCTTTGTCTGTCTCTGTACACACCCCAGATGTGTGCCAAGCAAATGAGAATGGGGGCCTTTGGCAATTAAAACATAAAGAAGCTAGTAACCAGATTGAGATGGACATGTTGCTAGCTGTTAACAGCTTGACCTGAGCAGTCCTAACTTGTTATCTGGTCTGTTAGCATTGGGTTAGGTTGACTAACAGAGTAAATAAAATTCAACTCTCAAAAGACACACAACACCTGCTATCATAAAGAAACAATTCATTTAGAAGTAACTTTCATTCTGTGCCTACACCCCTTAAGAGCTTCTTTTTTAAATTATGACACATTTTCATTTTTTAAAAAATCACTATCTTTCCCAAAAACTTGAAATATTTAAATTAGGAGTTTTGCCTTTTCCCTCTTAGATCTTAAGGTATCTAAATGAATAAGGAGGGTAATAAAAGGCAGGTACCAAAAAGACTGGCAGGATCACAGTTTTTCCATAAGAAGACTAAACGACACTACGTAGAGGGTTGGTTCCTGCCCTGGTTTGGGGGTAGCTAGAAAAGAAAATAGTTAATGCACTGGAAGTGCCTGGTTTGAGAGTAGCTAGAAAAGGAAATAGTTAATGCACTGGAAGTGTTTGTTGAAGAGAAAAGTTTGGCACAGCTCTACCTAGCAGTGGGTGAGAGCGCAGGGATGTAGTGACCTGTAGAGTTCCCCATAATCAGGTGAGTTGCCGAACATGCCTAAGGAAGGGGTTAGGAAAGTAGGACAGCTGCATGGAATACCTGATCTTGGTTAGGGTCAGGGAAACCCACAAGGACAGCTGTGGGTTTTAGGTTTGCCTTTGTTTTGGTTTCGAATGGGAAGTGATGCTGGAGTCCCTTGGAGAGCAAAAAGATACCGGGGGTCGCCTAGCTAGAAAAGGCTGGTGGTGAAACCTAGTGCTAACCATTATGAGTGGAGCAGTAGATGAGAGTGGTACCTAGCATGGACCTGTCCCTTTCTCCATCATTACTCTTGCTTGCCACTGCAGCAACACAACAAGCTTGTGATTGTGATGCTACTTGGCTAAAGCTCTCTTGATCAAAATGGGAGCTCGTTACCTGTTCTGTGAGGCATATAAGTAACAGAATTCTACTTTCGTGTTGTCCCTCAGAGATGAGCCATGTGTGGGAGTCTTGCTCATGTTAGTACTAAGACCATATTTGATTTATCCTACACTCATTTCCATATTTCCCATAGTAGGAGAGTTACCATAAATGGTAATTTTCAAAGTGTTATGTAAATCCATCTGCAAAATCAACCAGTGAATTATCTATCATCACTGTTGCCCACCCACCCGTCCTTCCCTGTGTCCTTTTGTCATCCTCACTGTTCCTACACCTTGCACAAAATCATTTTTATGGTCTTTGGCAATAACTAGACATTGAATACTGTCGTTTTGGCATTTGTTGGAAATCCAAATGCCTAATAACAGAGGGTTAAAAAATAAGCATTTTTATAAGTATGCTGAATTGGATCAGCATTATTGTTCATTATAATGCTGTATATATTTTTGAAGCAACATACTATAGTTGTCATAAAACTATCTTTATTCTTCTCCTCTAAAGTGTTGTTGTAAATTCATTTGACCTTTACTGCAGGGGGAAAAAAATCTTTTTTATATAGGGTATCAAGACAAGGCTCAGTTTGTAACAAATAGTGGACCATTACAAAAGAGGAAAGGAAAAAGCCAGGGCTGAGCAGCGAGAAGCTTCAGTTCAATTTCACCTCATATCTTTCTAATAACTTACTTGTCACTTTATTACCTTCCAGTAATGTGAACGCTGCTGACAAGACTGTCACACTAACAGCAGACAACACCCTCTCTGCTTCAGCCCCAGCTCTCCTGGCTACTTATTGCCCTGGCCCTGAAGGGACACAAACTAATAGTGTGCTTTCCAGTTCAGCACTTGGCCATCAAATATAAAAGGATGCGTAATTGCCTGTTTATCCCTTGTGAAGGGGAAATTGAGTACAAGAGCCAGGCGTTCCCACCAAGTTCCCTGATGTACACACACATTCACAATCAGTGTGTGTGTGTGTGTGTGTGTGTGTGTGTGTGTGTGTGTCCCTCTCTCTCCTCTCCCCCTCCCCTCCCTCTCCCTTCTCTCTTTTTCCTCTCTCCCCTCCCAAAACACAAGCACATACACACACCTGCTGTGTCTTTGGAAAGCTGCCTCTCAGTGCCCTCTCCAGCTATTAAGTGGACAGCAACAAGATGACTTCTTAAATAAAGGGTCAATAGAGAGAGGCTGTCACAGACAGCATTATTTGCTTCTTTGAAAACTTAGGCATTGCAATTCCATACCAATCTATTTTGGAAGAAATGGGTGTGGCTCTATAATTTGAGCAAATTTTCCTGCAAGTCAGTAGCATAAGTAGCATTAGATTGCCCCATTTTCTGTAAGGAAAATATTAAGGTAGTTTTCTTCCCCTTCAAAAAGTGCACATGATATAAACAAATTGGTTGTGCATGGTGGTAAAAATGTTTTTTTTTAAACTTTGCATCAAACCATTGATCTAAGTGTACACATGTATCTTTCAGTGACAGCCTCCACATCCATCATATAGCATGACAGATTAACCTTCATTTTGTCAAACTGGACTGACAAATCTAAAAAAGAAAAAAGACACTACTAGCCTTTTGACTTTAATCATTAAAGCAAGGACTTCCTTAAATGTAAAAGGTAAATTATACACTTGGAGAATTTTGGTATGTGTGAGTACAGTGAGCTTTATAAAATCGAGTGACAAGGGGACCAAAGGTATAAAGGAAGAATATGTGAAAGTGTTATATTCCAAAATATCTTGAGCTCAAATCATGTGTCAGTATTAGCTGCTATTTTTGCATATCGAACTACTACAATAATGGTGGGAAAAGTGACTAAATAAAAGACAAGAGCACAGGGGTGTCTTCCTTATGGAACTCAGCGATACCATTCTTCCATCCACCCTTGCAGCAGCAGATCTGACAGAAGATAGTTGACCCCCATTATGAACATTGAATACCTTATTTCAAACAAGGTATTAGTCAACCAAATAAGACACATGCAGGTGTCGTCTTTGATGTGAACTTGTGCGAGGAGAGAAAAGCAGCAGATTTAGAGACAGACAAGGTAGCAGGTCTACTACGTTGACAAACCTGTACTTAATAGTTTTGTGAGCCAGTCTGAAGACTGGGAAGAAAAGCACTTTGAGCAAGGACTCTTGGGTCAAAGAAAAGGCAGTTAGTTGACTTGATGTTTTTTAAGTTCCCCAGTATGTATATACTACAATCATTTGTCAAACATCTTAATAGAATCTTAAATTAATTAAAAACTCAAGTTGCCAAAATTGCACAAATTCTGCTAGCCAATATTAGCTTTCTCCCCTTAACTCTAAACAGGGATGCTTAAGGACATTTCTAATATTTTTTAGTGCTTTATTTAGCTCCTTTTTTGTTTTAAAGAATTTTTGAAGGGAAGGAAGAGCAGAAAAGGGTATTTTAGGAAAAAATGGAGAGAAGTAGATAGTATAAAAATATATTTCTTGAAGAGAGAGAGAGAGTATCTAAGTGCTATAACAAGACTTTATAAGGCTTCCTGTTGCCAAATGTGATGTTGAGATAATGCACAGCTAAGATGGCAAATCCATCAATTATTAACTGGCTCTGCCCACTTCTGTTACGGAATGCAAGGATTGAGAGGTGACTCTGGGGAGCCCCTGGATGTGTGGGAGAACTCTCCACTCATCTGGCCCTGGAAATGTTTTCCAAAAGAGGGGGAGAAAGCTCCAGCCCTCTTGGTCGTCCCCCTGCAAGGTGAACTGACTGGGCACTGTTCAGCGGGAGCCTCACTGCCTGCCTTTTCCATGCCAGGAGACAAAGCATCCCCCACCCAACATGGGAATCAGTGCGGTAGCCGTGAGAAGCACTGATTCATGAGGTATGATGCTCTTGAACTCCCAGACAATGTGCTGAGTGAATAGGTTCACTTGAGATGTATAAACCAAGGCTGATTGTTTATGTTTTTTTTTAATCTAGTACTCAATTTGGAGCAGTTTTGCATGTCTTTGTACAGAGTAATCCATTCCTCTCATTGCCTATCTTAATCTCCCCTGACTTTTCCATTATCTTTCTCATTCCTGCCTTTTGCACTTCCTCTGATCTCACCCACTTCCCTCGGAAAAAAAAAAAATCTTTTCTGAAGCAAGAAGGTAGAACACTCTCTCCTTTGTCCTGGTTTTGATTGCTTTTGGAAACATAAGTGTGTTCTACCCTGTCCAGGGTTTACATAACGTAAATTAAGCAAATGAGATGTTCTAGTATTATATAGTAACCTGATATTACTATCTAAGATTTATAATACACGGTGCATTCACTTTCCTGTGCAAACTTTGGTTCAGCTGCCCTGCAGAGAATCTTACCATGTCCCTATCAGTGCCAGTATGAAGGGTGCAGGAGCACTAAACGTGGGCATGTGGAGGTCTGAGCGCTGAGGACAGTTGAGAAACCGGGAGAAGACGTGGGTCTGAGACCACCTGGGCGTTTCAGTGTGCAGCACATGTAACAGTATAAGGGTGACTGACATGCCAGGGGTGGTTGCCAGGTGAGGCAAATGCCCATTCCACGGCTTCCCTCACACCTGGCCTGGCTCATTCCATGCAGCCCTTGCTGCTTTTCTGCTTCCTCAAAGGTGGCAGGGAGGGGACAGGTTGGGGCTCTGGGAAAGAAAGTTCTCTGTTCTCTCCTGTTGACCATGAATAATCCCTTTAGAACTAGCAAGCTCCCTCACAGAGCTGGGAGGACACATAACTTTCTTATCAAAACCCACTGATGTGTCTTTGATAACAAAAGCATTTGACTCAGCCTATGTATTCGACAGCAAAAGTGGCCAAAGGGAATTGAAATATCTTGAGGAGAAGGACTTTTCGCCAAGATATGTCCCTTTTTGTTTAAATTGTTCTCACCTGCATCAATCCAGTCTCTTCCACTAAGCCTGCCGCAGAATCAAAGTCTGTGCTACGAAAGGTAACCACACCAAGGGACAGGGACAGCTTGCAACACCCTGATCTAATAATTGTGACGTTGATAGCTTCATAAATACTGTATGTACCTTAAACAAGGGTTTTGTTTTCGTTTTGTTATGTTTTGCTTTTTGGTTTGTTTTTATTAGTAGTCTAAGGTAATTAAAAATTTTTATTTGCTATTTCCTTTGTTGTATTTTCTGTACTATAACTGTCTACAGTATGTCTTTTGCATAAAATGCATAAGGGTTTGGGGATGTAAATGGAATTTTATTCATATTTTGTCCAAATACCTCTTGTAATTTGTATCAAAATTCTTGTACAATTTTTATATTAAAGATTTATCAGTCACTGATCTCCTCTTATCTCTTTGATTTGAAGAAACCTCAACAAACTTCACTAGACCTTTACAAAATACACCTAATCACGCGTCACCTCACAGTGTAATTCACCCTAGTTGAGCACACATGCTGGCTAACAGAGCCAATCTCCTGTTCGGACTGAATCACCGTGTCACCTAACAGGAGTCTCAGGAAGACCAAACTCAGCTTTTGCTCAGAGGGCCAAGCTCAGTCAGGGCTATGAAGACCCTGGCCAGTCCCCGCGGAGCCCAGCAAACACTGCCCTGCCTCTTCCTCACGAAAGCAGGGCCTCCTCCGGGGACGCCCTTTCTGTGTCTCTCCAGAATTCCTTTTCCCAAAGCCTTTGCCCCTGCTCTTCCGAGGGAAGGAAGACTAAAAGAACAACTTAGGTGTCTTTGCACCTTAGTTTTCTTTCCACAAATAAATTTTCTCCCCTCCCCAGCTCTTTCAAATGTGTGGACAGCAGCCACCAGGATGATGACTTTATATCTTTTCAGACTAAATGCTTGTCTTTCTGTTTATATTCTCTTGGCAGTTGTTTTCCGCAGATCGTGCTTGTTATGATCTAGAAATAAAACTAGCAGATGGAAAGATGTCATCATCGGCGACATGTCATCATTCTCCTCCTATCATACTGCTTGAGGGACACTAGAAAGATGTGCAACGCATAGAAGGTGCTTTTGATTCAGCAGTGTTTAGTATCACCCCCACCGCTTAAACCAATCCCTGGTAAAAATTAGACTAACCCCAGACTGCAACTTTTGCTGGAGTCTGCTCTCCAATTTAGTATTTTCTGTTCCCCATCCCCAGAGCCAGATTTGCTCAAGTCTCCCCAGCCTGGAGGTCTCCAGTTTCCTCTGACCTGTAACCCAGGCACCGGAGCTACCCGGACTCCTCAGCACCACCCTGACCCCAGGCCTGGGGACAGGCTGCTTGTACCCCTCGGGGGCCTAGGAAGGAGCTGTCCAGCTTCAGATGTCACTGACTGAGGGTCCCTCCCCAGGCATCAGGGGTGCCAGCCACCAGACCTTGATGGGGTCTCCTCTCTTTATTTCTCTGGGCACCCATACAGGGGTTTTGGGGGCCAGGGCAAAGAAATGAGAGGTTAGGCAACTTTGGGGAAGTCAGCCTCTGTCGAGGCAT
This sequence comes from Microcebus murinus, assembly GCF_040939455.1. Taxonomy (NCBI): domain Eukaryota; kingdom Metazoa; phylum Chordata; class Mammalia; order Primates; family Cheirogaleidae; genus Microcebus; species Microcebus murinus. The sequence continues at coordinate 43,285,213 of NC_134115.1, read as the reverse complement.
GCGGTTATTAAATGTCATGGCTGTGTTAACGCACTCCTGCAGGGAATCCAAGTATAATTATGATCTTTTCATCTGTCATAACACGTCTGTAATTGGCAAGAGTTCTCCCTCAAACAGCTCCTTCTTCTCCTTAAAAAAAAAAAAAAAAAGACTTGTTTTAAATGTTATTAAATGATGGAAATCCTCCTGTTTAGCAAAGAGGCACCCACGAAGACAGCTCTTGGCGCAAAGCTAATCACAACCGCCTGGGTTGCGGCTAGTTGCTCTCCTGAGCCGCTGGAAGACTTGCCGCCTGCTAGTCTGCCCCGTGTCAGTTGACAATATGACAGTAGATTAAGTGCTACTAATTTAATAAAGCTGCTCGGAGGATGAATCTGATCTATCAATGAAGGCAAAAGAGCCGCACTGGGTGGGGGCTTGGGGAGGAGTGGCTGAGAATATTGAATTGCCTGAAGTAATACTAGGGGGAGAATCTATTGATCCTCAGTAAGGCGCAGTTATTTTTAGTCACCTGACTCTTGGGCACCCAATCATTACCCATATTCATCAAAGATGTATAATGAACTGAGGTATTGATTAACAGGGGTAGCTGAAGAGATTTCCCAATAGTGCTAGTTCACATTGATAGGTCTCCAATGGGAATACGGGCCACGCAGCCCTGGAACATAACTTATTGTGTTCTAGGTCCTTCGATTGATTTTATTTTTGTAGGAGTGGGGGTCGGGGAGGGACAGCCTTGCACCCGGTGTTCCTCTCTTGACCTTTCTCTGAAACCTTCCTTGGAAAGAAAAGCAAAGCCCAACTCTCTGCAACAAGTACACAACGCTGCCCTAAGTTTGCTGTCTCTGGCCAGGCTGGCTGTCCTACCTCATCTTTGATTGCTGCGTGTTGTCTTGATTTACAGAAATTTGCTCGAAGCTGGGACATGCCAGTCAGAGCTCAGAGCCATCAGGCATGTGAAACTTTCCCTCCCCTAAAGATCAACATATGGCTTCAGGAAATTATCGTGTTAGGCTAATTGCACCAAGTTGGCATGGTAGGAACATAATGAGTCCCGGCTTCAGCATGCTGACCCCGAACCCAGTGATGCCAGCGCACAGTAACTTTCCAAGCATTTTGCCTCGTGGCAGGGATCCTCATTGAGCTGCTGTTTGCAAAAGGCATTTGGTTGGCTCTCTGGCGCGTGCCCTGAACCTGCGCTGCCGCGTTCCAGTCGCGCTGTGCTGTTCACGGGAGCGCGTGTCCTTCCAGAGGACTAGTGGTGACCCAAATGCCACAACCATCAGAAGCCATGTGCTGCCTGATGGGTGACATGCTGCTTAAAATGCTGCTATGTTGCTAGAAACCATTAAACCCCGGGGAGAGAAAAAAGTAAAGGAGTAAGACAAGGACAGCTGTAAAAAATAAAGCTCAAATGCATCATTAGAAACCAGAAATTCACAAAGTAAAACTGTCTGTCATCCCCACTGGATATTAGCAACACTTGACTTGTATATTAATGAAATGCTGCAGGAACTCCAAGTCACCCCTTACCCACAGAAGCAAGAGGCAAGTTTCTCTTCGCCGCGGTCTCTCCTTACTTAAGCCCGGGTCTTTTTTTATGACGTTTAATTTTATTTGCCTCAGAGCATCCTCGCCAACCTGTCTTAATTTATCTTACCTGCCGGCAGACTTTCTCATCTCCACGGGCGGTCCCTTCTTTCCGCTTTGGGACTTTTCTACATGCCACCTTCAGCCCTGTCTTTGCCCTTCTTTACTCTCTTCATCATCATGTTCGCTTCAATTTTTGTTTTCTTGGCTGTTACCATCTTTTCTTTTAAAAAAAAAAAAAGTTCAATATATTTTGATCCTCTGGGGTTACACTGTTCCTTGACTTCTTTCCAAACATAAGAGCTTATAGGAAAAAAAAAAATATCAAGGGCTTCAGTAATTTTAAATCCGGAGTTCTGTGCCTTGTGTAGCAACTTCAAGTTTTTGGAATGCTCCAAAAAACTGGTTATAAGCAATTGGATTTGGAGGTTATCAGGGTTTTGGTCATGTGCCATGCGAGGTGATTTAAAATTATTAGGCCACTTCCAGGTTTTTAGAGAGATTCATTTTTACAAATATAAATGCTATTAACAATTCAAAGCACTCTCATAATTCTCCATCTTTGTTCTTCCCCGGGATCTCAATTTCAATTTTTCTTATTTTTTTCTTAAGTGGAGAATTTCCTTCCAAAGTTTCACAAAGTCATTTGCAGGCTGAAAACAGGACACTTTATCTGATTATTTTCAGATGTCGCATCCACTGGTCTTCAGCAGAAAGTAATGCTACAAGATGTTATGCTGTTATGCTTTCTGTTCTTTCAAAAACCACAAACCTGTGTGTTTGAAAATATGACTCTTTCCAAAGCCCTCGGCCTCACCCACAGAGCTCGGAAGGAAGAATGGTTTCAGGTTCACATACGGACTTGCCTTTTCAAGGAAGCAACAAAAGCCACTCGTTTTTCTTACTGCTATGGTGAGGTATTAGCAAAGAGGGGGAAGAGCCAATAAGTTGTGAAATCCAGGAAGGTGAAACACAGGTGAAACCCAGGAAGCGGTGTGGGAATTGTGTTCTAAATACCTTAAAGGTGGAGTGTTTCTCTTACCCTCAAAGTTTGCGGTACGCAGTAGGTGTTCAATATTAAGAGAATAAATGGGTGAGCGAATGGGGGGCAGGGGTGTGAGGGTGGAGGGAGCATTTTGTTAAATGCCAAAGTCAGAGCTGGCCTTGGGAGGAGTAAGCACACTTGCTCCCTCTCTCCCACTGAATGCAGCTACACAACCTGGACAGAACGCGTGAGGCAGCCATTTGAGGGCCTGAGAAGTCAACAGTGAGCAGAAAGCATTAAGGAAGAAGACCCCAATGGCTGCACTTCGCCATTGTTTTCCTCCAGGAAGCCCCAGCCTGAACCCACTGAAACCCCAGACCCAGATGCGAGCATCAGTGTTTGATCAGCGGGATCTCCAAAGAAGCCTCTAGTAAAGAAGTGGGGAAGAAAACAGCTCAGGGAGAGGGGGAGAAATTCCCTATTCTTTCTTTTTTCTCCATTTTCGTGTGCCCGCCTCAAACCTAAGCAATCCTGTGGCGAGAGCAGCGGCCCCAGCAATGGGAATCTGCAGGGACAAAACGCCTGCCTCACTGGAGGAGCTGTTGCCCCAAGAGCCTGAAGAAACCCCCTGAGCTTTTTGTCTCCATCTCCCCTCCCACCACTCGGTCCTGGAGGGGGGCACCATGACAGAAAGTGCAGGGTAGGGCATCAGCTTTCTGGCCAGAGTCCTGAAAAGGGAAGGCTGGAAAGTTCCAGGAAGACATAGAAAGGGATGTCCTTGAGAAAGTGACCCCTTAAAGCCATTCATTCCTGAGCCCACCTGAGGTGCACGTGCCTGGCGCTGACCCTACCTACACACACAGACTTGAGAAGTGAGCTATGGGATAGACCCAACCACGCCCTAGACTGGCTACTGGGTGCACGTGAAGGACATATCCAAACAGTTCAGCAAAGGTTTTGGAAACAGCAGGAGGTGAGCGGCAGGTGAGCGAGCAAAGCCTCATCTGTATTTACAGCCACTCCCCATCACTGCGTCACCATCTCTGCCCCTGTCAGATCAGCGGGTCATAAGATTCTCGTAGGAGCGTGAACCCTACTGTAAACTGCACATGCGCAGGATCTAGGTTGCTCACTCCTTATGGGAATCTAATGCTGATGGTCTGAGGTGGAGCTGAGGTGGTGATGCTAGTGCTGGGAGCGGCTGCAAATACAGATTATCATTAGCAGAGAGGTTTGACTGCACAGAGACCATGATAAGTCAATTCTTGCAGACTCATATCAAAACCCTATCAGTGAGTGGCAAGTGGCAATTAAGCTGCATCTGGTGGCAGGCTTTATACTGTCAATTGTACAGCTACATCTCATGGCAGAATCTAAGATCTTAAGTCAGAAGCTAATACTTATTTTAGTCTAGCGTGGCCCGCCCATTATTTTATTTACCACTTCCATCCACGCCTCTTTCCCACACTGTGCACTTGTCTCAGTCACAGTTTTGGTAAGCCCGCAAGCTAACCAGTAAAAAACAAACATCGCTGCAGAGCTTCTTTGAAAAGGGGGAAAGATCCAATGATGAGATACCAGAAGACTCTAAGACTGCCAACAAAATGAAAGCTGCATTTAAAAGAAAATAGCAAGAGTCCTACTTAAATTACAGGTTCATTGCAACAGGCGAGTCACATTTCCCAAGCCCGCTTTGTATAATATGTGGTGACCAGCTATCTACCGAAGCCATGAAACCTTCAATACTGCTTTGCCACGTGGAGGCCAAGTACGCTGCATTAACAGATAAGCCTATAGAGCTTTTCAAAAGAAAAAAACATGAACATGAAGAGCAGAAGCAATTATTGAAGGCCACCTCTTCATCAAACGTGTCTGCACAGAGAGCATCATTCTTAGTGGCTAACCACATTGCTAAAGCTAAGAAGCCCTTTACTATGGATCAAGAGTCAATTCTGCCTGCTGCCAAGGACATTTGCTGTGAACTTTAGGAGAGGCTGCAGATCAAAAGGTGGCACATGTTCCTCTTTGGGCTAGCACCATAACTAGACAAACTGATGAAATAGCAGAGGATACTGAGGCATGATTTTTAGGATTAATGAGTCACCGTGGCATGCAATCCAGGTTGATGAATCTACTGATGTTGACAACAAGACAACAATGCTTGTTTTTGTGCGATATAGTTTTCAGGAGGATGTACATGAGGATATGTTACGTGCACTTTTGTTGCCAACCAGCACCACAGAACTATTCAACTCTTTAAATGATTATATATCAGGAAAACTGAATTGGTCATTTTGTGGCAGTATATGCACGGACAGAGCAGCTGCCATGACTGGACGGTCAGCTTTCTGGTTTCACTACTTGGGTCAAGGAGGTCGCTTCTGAATGTGAGTCTAGGTACTGTGTCATCCATCCATAGAGAAATGCTGCCTAGCCGAAAAATGTCACCTGAACTAAACAATGTTTTGCAGGATACAATTAAAATTATCAACATTAAAGTCCATGCCCTTAACTCACATCTGTTCACACAGCTCTGTGAGGAGATGGATGCAGAGCACACACGTCTTCTCTTATACAGAGTACCAAGACAGCTTTCTAAAGGTAGATCACGGGCCAGAGTTTTTGAGTTATGGGAGCCATTCCAGAGATTTCATTTAGCAAAACAATCACCATTGGCAGCACATTTCAGGGACACAGAATGGGTTGCAAAACTCGCTTACTTGTGCAACATATTCAACCTGCTCAACGAACTCAATCTGTCACTTCGGGGGGAGAACGACAACTGTGTTCAAGTCTGCAGATAAAGTGGCTGCATTCAAAGCCAAACTGGAATTATGGAGGCAATGAGTGAACACTGGGGTTTTTGACATGTTTAAACATTAGCAGAGATTTTGAAAGAGACTAGCCAGACTTCTTTCTCCTGGCTGGTGCATGATCAGCTATCTCAGCTTTCAAAAGAATTTGAGCATTACTTCCCAACCACAAAAGATCACCCAACTGGGAAGGAATGGGTCCCATTGGTGAATGGACTCTGTCTGTGCTAGAAGAGAATCAACTGTTTAAGATCATAAATGATGGTGGCCTTAAAAGTATGTTTGACTTCAAATCTTCACACATTCTAGATTAAAGTCAAGGTGGAATATCCTTAGATCACCACAAAAACACTGAAAAGCCTGCTTCCATTTCCAACATCCTATCTTTGTGAAGCAGGGTTTTCTGCATTGACAGCAACCAAACGAGATTACAGAGCAGACTGGACATAAGCAACACTCTTCAGGTGTCACTGTCTCCCATCATCCCAAGATGGGACCGTCTAGTTGCAGGAAAACAATCCCAGGCCTCCCACTGATTCTGCATTATGGTGAGTTGTATAATTATTCATTGTTGTATATTATGTCATCATATATTACAATGTAATAATAATAGAAATAAAGTGCATAATAAATGTAATGTGCTTGAATCATCATGAATCCCACACCCCATACCCCAACCCTGGTCCATGGAAAAACTGTCTTCCATGAAACTGGTCCCTAGTGTCAAAAAGGTTGGGGACTGCTGCTCTATCAGATTGCCTTCTTGACTTACACACTTTGGTGAAGCAAGCTACCATGTGAGAGACACTCACATCACAAAGAAGGTCTTCGGTTAAAACCTAGAGAGGGACTGAGGTTCTCAGTTTAACAGCCAGCAAGGAAATGAATGCTACCAACAACCATCAATAGAGCTTAGATTCAGATCCTTTCTGAATTGAGTCTTGAAACAAGATCACACACTGATTGCAGCCCCTGGAGAGATCCTGAAGCAGAGGACCCAACTAGGTCCAAACCAAAGAAACTGTGGGATAATAAATGTTGTTTCAAGCAACTGAGTTTTCAAGTAATTTGTAATGGTACAAGAGAATCATCAGAAACCAAGAAAGCCAGAAGGAAGTGGAACAACATTTTGCAGGCGCTGAAAGAAACGAACTGTCAACCAAGAATTCTAAATCCAGGAAAAATATTCTTCAGGAATGAAGGTGAATTAAAAACATGCTCAGATGAAGAATCTGAGAACAGGAAGCATACCTGTTCCAAAAGGGTTGCTAAAAGAAATTCTTCAGAAAGAAGGGAAATGACACCAAAAGGAAAGTTGCAGCTTTAAGAAAGAAGAGCAATGGAAATGATAAATATCTGGGCAAATACAATATATTGTTTTTCTCTCGTTAATTATTTGATGACTTACAAGCATAAATTATAACATTGATTTTTTTTCGATGTAAGTAGATGTAATACATAAGACAACCATGCTATAAGCTTACATTCTGTATGCTTCTATTTGCATGATGTTCTGAGCAGACACATGGACTATATATAGTGGCAGAGAATAGGTTGCTGGGTCTTGGGGTTGGGGTGGGGATGACTACAGAGAAGTAGCAGGAAGGAGTATTTGAGGTGATAAAACTACACTGCATCCTGTTTGTGGTGGTGGTAGCAGAAATCTATATAGGCACTAAATTTTATAGAACTACACAGAGAAAAAGTCAATTTTACTGTATATTAATTCTCCAAAAAGAATGGGAAGAATATATAGGTAGGTCCCCTGGTAGTCTGATTTCAGAGGGAGTGAAATCTGCCTCCCCCACCCTCTCACCTCACAGCTCTAAATGATGCATCCTTTACTTTTATTACTTTTATAGGAAAGTCCCTCAAAGAGGGCAGAGTTCTTCATATCAAAACAACGAGGCTTAAAATAAAATCCTATCGAAGAAACCCATTGACTTAAATTCAGCTTGAGGTTTAAATATTCCTTGCCTTCCTCCCAGCAGTGTAGTCTGATAGAAAAGAGCTTCAGAGTGGGGTGGGGGGCTCGAGATTTATGACAGAAGGTGCGGCCAATGGTGAAAAAAGAGATCGGTCTGCAGTTAACTAACAGCTTTCATGTTGGCAGATATGTCTTGGAGAACACTTCAAAAATTTGTGATGGAAAGGGATGGGGGAGGAATTTTTGTGATATTAACAACCAGGGGTCTTTCCTTGTAGAACAGCAAGTGACTCCTAGTCCCCCACCATGGCACTGGGGTTCTTTAGTGCCCTACACGTGCTGAATGGAACTTTGAATCTTTACCTGCTTCCCCCAGATTGCTTCTCGTGCACATACAGGCTCTAGTACCACTGGGAACAAGGGCCCGGGGGGAAGAACATCCTCGATGTTCCATCTGCATTGGCAGGTCCATGGCTGGCTTCTCCTTCAGAGTAAGTGGCCAGTGGGGAAACGAAACCAGCAGGGGAGATTGGCAAGAGTGTTAAAGGGAGAACCAGGCTCTGGCGAAGGAAGGCAAGGAAGTTAGAAGTGTCAAAGAGTCAAAGAGTGAGTTGTCAAACACATATAAGACACTCTGGAAAGGTCAGGGAAGGTGAAAATTGGGAAGCATCCATTGGATTTAGTGATTAGTGCATTTATCAATATTTTAGCGTAAACATACGCTATATGCATCACAGTGTCTACCCAGCCCCGCTTTCCTTGCTAGTTAAAACCGCTCCACCCCAGCCCCTACACGAGGAAGTCATGCTAGGTTGATTTTTACAAAACAGTGGCCGGAGACTGACCAGGCATGGGCAACGGACCCAAGGGCAGCCCGTTCACAGGCTGGCAGGTGACCTTTGAGGAGGTCTGGTACAAAGCAGAGATGATAATTACCTGTTTAAACAGGCTCTGTCCAGGCTTTGGACTGTGAGATCGGCCAGTTGGACGTGAGAGGAAAACAGAGCAGGCCTGAAGAGAGAAAGAGAGAGAACGAAAGCAACAGAAAGAGAAGACAGGCAGGTGGCGATGGTTAGAATATGTACCCTCCAAAATTCAGGTGTCGAAATTTAATAGCCAAAGTGACTTTAATAGGTGATCAGGCCACGAGGGTTTCTCCTCCATGAGTGGGATTTGGATCCTTATGAAAGAGGCCTCAGGCAGCCTTTGGCCCTCCCCTGCCCCCCAGCCACGGGAGGACGCCGCGCTCCCCCCACCCCACCCCCGCCCACCAGCCTCGCTCCCGCCCCCTCCCACCCCCGCCCCCTCCCCCCGCAGAGGACGCGCCGCGGGGCACCGCCCTGGCAGCAATGAGCAGCTCTCGCCAGACAACCGAAACTGCTGGTGCCTTGAGCTTGGACTTAGCCTCCAGAACCGTGAGAAATAAAGCTTTGCTCTTTGTAAATTGCCCAGTCTGTCGCATTCTTTTACAGCAGCGCAAAACAGACTGAGACCCAGACACAGGCCGTGTCTGCCAAGAGAAGTGGATGATGACGCTGGTCCCTACAGCTCCTCTGGGCTGGCAGAAGTGTGTGGACGGGGATGTGTGTGGACGTCACCAAGCGGTTATGTGCCTAAGGGAAGAAATGTTGTGTTGGATTGACAGGAGGGGTCAAGGTAGAGGGGTGTGTGTGTAAGAAGAGGAAAGCCCTAATTATGAAAGAGAATGTGAGGAATGCTACTCTGTGACTCTCCTAAATCCTGGCTCTCAGTCTAGCCCTACAGGTAGGGAGAATTATGCTTCACCCACAGATATCCTAAGGACACAGAAGTGCCCAGAGACGACTGGCTTCCTCGTGGACACAGGAACTGCAGAACGTTCACAGTGATCAACATCAGTGGAGGGAAGGGAGTTATTTATGAGTCTGCACCATGCATGTAGTTCTATGCTGTGCACTTTACCTACCTTTCCTCACTCAAGCCCCACAACACATACAGGATAGGCATTAACGTTCTCCACTTTAACGTCCAGAAAATTGAGGTTTAAAGAAGTCAAGTAACAGGGACCATTAGAACTAGCACTTGAACCCAGATCTGTTTGTTTGAAAGAATTCCTGCTCCTTTCACCTTTCACACTTCCACCTATCTGTGAATCGTATACCCTTATCAATCAGTAAGCACATCTTCGTTGTTATTTTATAGGTGTGGCTAAGAGGGAAATAAGGTATTTCCAATATAGTTGAGAAATAAACAAAAATATGTATAACACGGCAAGTGACTTCTCAAGGTAGACCAGTCAGGGTCCAATCTGGACAATAGAAACTTCACTAGGTATTTCAACAGAAAGAATTTAGTATAAGGAATGGGTTAAACAGGTCTTGGAGGCCTGAGTAGAGAAAAGGAGAACATTGAAGGACAATAGATAAGCATAGGAAGTAGCCACTACATGTAGGGCTCAGGGGACAAAAGGAAGAGGTTAGGTCATCAGAACTTTAGAAGTTCAGGGAAGAGGCTTCTGGGAAAGTGGGGCTTAGGCCTCTGGGAAAGAGACGCCTTTGCCTACTACTGGCGCCCCAGAAGCACGGACAAAGTACCTCAGGGAGCTGAGGCTCAGACGGAAGGAGGTGACGATGCCTGGCAAGAGCTAATATCCCTGCAGCTTGAAGGAAGGGCTTTTAAGAACGGGGGTTCAAATTTCTGAGAAGAGGGTGCTGCCGGGCTACTGTTAGTAGCTCTGTGGTGATACTATGAGCTGCTTCTGGGAATGGGGAAAAAAGTTGAAGGTTTAAACCAACTTCTGCTGCCTGGGGCAACACTGTCGGGAATAGCAGGCACACGGGAAGGAGCAAGTCCACTCTCTCCCTCCTGCCTTCTAATTTCTCTGGAATTACCACTATTGGCAATGTGGAACAGGGAGACAACTGGCAAGGGACACATGGGGTTGGCAGAGTCCCAGCCCCAGCCTTACAGAGTAGAGTCTAAAAGGGTGTGTTCAGAGCTGAAGGACAATAGCACACCTCAGGGGTATCCACTATGTGCCAAACGAGGTGCAGAAGCTCAGGACAGAGGGCGGAAGTGGCCCGAGGGCTGAGGAGGACGAGGGGCCTCACATGCCAGGTGGGACTTGGGCTGGACACTAGAGGTTGGCCTGGAGAAGACGAGGGACCCCTTGAGCTGAGACGGAGCTGCAGGAAAGCTTCGGGGGTTTGGGGGACAATAGAAGTAGGAGACCACGTTAGAAAAGTGAGTTAAGAGATAAAAGTGGCTTAAAAAAACAATTAAATAAATGAATGTCAGCACCATCTTATGAAAGTTGTCACCTGGCAGAAAGGAGTTTGGCATCTGTCCCTTTAAAATGAAGGAAAGAGTTGAGATGTGAAGAAGCAGCCCCCCCTCCCCCCCCCCCCTTTTCCTATCTGCTCACTGTCCCAGAAATTACTGTGTAGACACGGTTCAGGAACCTCCACTTTCCGTGTCCTGAGAGGTTATCGAGGCTAATGATTTTGGGGTGTGTGTGTGTGTGTGTGTGTGTATTGCTTATTGTAAAAACATTTTTCCCAAGTTAAGAAAAAAACACTTTTTCCAAACAATGTATTAGGTGCAACCCCAAGCATGAAAGCAGCGGGAATAGAGGTTCCTTGGGACTGTCAGTTTCCCCAACTTTTTCCTCCCTTACAGGGAGCTTTGAGAGACCTTCTTGCAAACTGGAACACAATCTGCCAACCACTGCTATAAATGAACTCCCCTGTTTTCTAGCTGAGGAGGCTGAGGCACAGAAAGCTTATTGGGTTAGCCTAAGATCACTCCACAAATCAGTGCCAGGCTTGTGATTATCATGCAGATCTTCTGACTTCTGGTCCAGGACCACTTCCATTATAGCTGGAGTGACCGTATAATTTATTGTCTAAGCCCGGATACGTCTTAGAGTGAAAGGGGGTGTTAAAAATAATTGATAGGCATTAACAGGCCCACAACAGTAGCCAGAGTCGGAGTTTGCTCTAACTGTCCCAAGCAAACCAGAACATATGTTTAACCCTAAGGAAAGCTCAGTGCAGCTTATATATTTCACAATTCAGGACTACTTGGGCCTCAACCTGCTACCAAAGCCCTTCCCACATGTATTTGTTTATTTTTTATATCCATTCCCTCTCAATACAATGCACTCACAGAACCCAGGCTGGCCTGGGCAGCCACAGGCTTTCCTATCCACCAGCTGTTAGTGGAAATTATGCAGATACTTCCCCAGACTTGATCAGTGCAGTGACCAGAAATTGAGTTGAGGAAATCTCTGGGTTGGCTGGAAGAAAGCCTCACCGTCTCAGTCGGGTCCTTAGTTGAAAGGAGCAGAGACCGACTCTGACTTGGTTATACAGAAAAGATGTATCAGACAGTATTGGCGGTTCACAGAATTGCTAAGAAGACTGGGTTGCTAAGCCTTGAAAGCAGACAGGAACAAGAGAGACTAAAAAAAAATAGGCAAGTGACAGCCAAAATCATGTCACAGAACTACTCCAGTAAGGACCTCCGCCACTTGGGCACAGCCACTGTTGTAGACCAGAATGACTTTGCTTTGTAGTAGGGTGAACTCTCCACTCACAGGGTCCAAGTGGGTGCATCTGATTGGTCACTCCTAGGTCACCCCTGCTAGTTTGATCTTTTTAAACTCATAGTAGGAAGGAGGGTTCTGTCTACAATAACTATATTTTTGTTCCCAAATATTCACTGTCTCTTCCTGATGGGAAGGATTATACTTCCCTATCTCTCTCTTTTTTTTAAATAGGAAATTTTTAAAATGTGATTTTATTTAAAAATATTAAGGAGGTGCAAATGTTTTAGGTTGCATGGATAGTTTCTGTAATGACTGAGTCCTGACTACAGATGTGCCCATCACCCAAATAGTGTTCATAGTATCCATTAGATTGGTTTGTTCCCCTCCCCTCCCCCTACCCCCAGTTCCCTATCTCTTTGGCATCGTGCTGGACCACGTTGCTTGTTTTGGCCAATGAAGTATTCACAGAAGTGATGTGGATCACTTCCTAGTGGAAGCATTAAGAGCCAGAACGTGCTTTGCTGTTTATTTTCTCTCTGCCTCAAGAACAGCGACATTCTAGATTGGGCGCTGGGTCAACCTGGGTGGTAGAAGCGAAGAGGATGTGGAGCAGGACCACAGCCTGTGATGGACATGCAGCATGATCGATGGTTAAATCTTTGCAGGCCACTAAGATTTGGGGAGTTCTCTGTTACCAGGGTATAACTGAATCTGACCGTTGCATGCTTCCACCAAGATTCACACAATGATGGAACACTCCCAAAAGTATGGAAAAGGGGTTCTTTGTTTTGGCCAAAAACAAAGAAACAAAAAATTGACCTTAAAAATTCACTTTTGACCGGGCACAGTGGCTCACGCCTGTAATCCTAGAACTCTGGGAGGCCAAGGCCAGTGGATCGTTTGAGGTCAGGAGTTCGAGACCAGCCTGAACAAGAGCAAGACCCCATCTCTACTAAAAAAATGGAAAGAAATTAGCTGAACAACTACAAATATATAGAAAATTTAGCCAGGTGTGGTGGCACATGCCTGTAGTCCCAGCTACTCGGGAGGCTGAGGCAGAAGGATTGCCTGAGCCCAGGAGTTTGAGGTTACTGTGAGCTAGGCTGATGCCACAGCACTGTAACCCAGGCTGCAGAGTGAGACTCTGTCTCAAAAAAAAAAAAAAAAATTCATTTTCATGTATAAAATTCATCCAAATATACAATTTTTAAAGAATCACGTCCCTTCCGTAAGGTCTCACTTGCCCTGCAGCTCTCCCAGGGCTGCTCTAGGGTCCTCTCAGCACTGCGAGAGCACACGGCTTGCCTGGGTAGAACCCTCTGGGCCAAATCAGCAAACTCTCCACAATCTCTGCTGTGTGTATGTTAGAGAGATTATTTATATTGATCTTACTTTAAAAAAAAATCACTGAATGTTAAAATTGATCAGGGAAGTCTTCCACTGGGAAAGAATGGTTTTTGAAAAACACTCAAGGCAAGTTTAGAAAATAAAAAGTTGTGAAGCAAATATGTATGTGTGTGCATTTGTCCATATGCCCAAATGTGTTTGTAGGTGGTTTTATTTCTAAAAAATTAGTTGTATCTTTTATTTTAACATTTAATGAAAATAAGGCATCTAATATTTCTTTAATTATATGATCAAAATAAAATAGTTGTGGCTGTTTTCTACAGAATTATTTTTCATCTCCTAAGGAAATTGAGTTCAGCACAATATCCTGGATTTCTTGAAAGTTTTAAGGTTCCACAATTTCACTCACATCTGCTCATGATGTTTAGTTTTTAGGACTTGCTTTGCAGACTGAAAAGAATCTTTATGTTAAAAAGCAGGTCAACCAACAAATTCTGAAACAAATTTACCTTCAAGGCTTTTCAGAATAGGCTGGGCAGAGCTTGGCCGTGGTACCAGGTGTTGGCTATCCCAAGGCATGGAGATAATTTTGAGATCCAGCCTCTCATTAGGCCAAGAGAAGCAATGCATATTCTAAGAAATCATCTAAAATGGTGTGGTTTTTAATCTTTTTTTTTTTTCCTTTTTAGGCTAAGATGTACCTATGAAATTCTACACATTTCCTTTCTCCTACTTCCAAATCAATCCATCAATCCAGCCTTTTCAATGGTGACATCATTTGTCTTCTAACTGATCCATCCACAAATACCTCCAATGAGCCTAGGGTATGTACAATCTTAGGCAGCATGGGAGAATCTAGTTATCTCTTTCAGGAGTAAAAAAATGTTATCTTATCTGGGGGCATCAGAGCTCCTCTTAAGAATAGGAAAGTCTTTGTTTCGTAAATAATTTCCTAAGCCTCCTCTGTTGGACAGAGGATGCAAAGGGCATTGTCAGTACACAATACCTAGAAACAAGGAATAGGTAAGCTACTGTACGTAAAAGGTTAACAGGAGAGGAAAAGGTGGGAGGGGTGAGGGTATTAAGCAACTGATTGGAAAACAGGAAGCCAGTGAGACATTCCCAGGGACAAGGATGGGCAAGGATGGCCACTAGTACTGCCAGCCAGTACTAAAACTCAAGATATTGTTAGAAAGGATTTACCTTGCATCTGCTTTGCCAACAGTCCCGGGTGTGAACAGTGAGTAGGAACATGGGACAGGACCCTTGTGGTGGTCAAATGATCCATAAAAAGAATCAGCACAGTGGAAGCAGGGGCTTGAGTCAGAGGTCCTTGCATAAATAAAAGATTCCCAAAGACTCCCCGGAGGGACTGGGAGGTAGCTTGTGTAACCACTGACATATGACAGGGGTCTCAGTGTTTTCATTAAATCTCAGAAGGGCACAACGACCCAGCTGCCATCTCCAGCTGCCATCTTGCTTGCAGTTGCGAGAAGGGGTCCCTTCCTCGAGAACATGGCATGCTCCTATACTCGCTCGTCACTAAACTACACCCAACAGGCATCCTCCCTTTCTTCCTCCCACCCTCTCCACTTACAACAAAAATGGGGAAAAAGAGTAATAAAAAGCATTGAGACACATGCAATGTCCAGTTGACTTGGACAGCAGGACAGCCTTTGCAGCGGGCGGTAGCACCGCATTCTACCTGCATACCAGAGAGAGGGACTGAACTGCAGCACGTGGCATTTTGCTAATAGTACGAAAGTGGGAACGATCTACATTTCCATCATGGGCGGAGGTGTAAATGAACCCTGCTTCATCCACAAGGTAGAATCTGTTTTATGTCATTCCAAAATATGTTGGTAGAGTTGAATGTACTGATATGGAAAGACCTCTAAGCTCTATAGCTACGTATAAGAAGCAAAATGAAGAGCAATATCTAGAATTTTTATGGAAAACTCCTCACAAAATATCATTACATATTTGAATATTTATGTATTTATGTATTTTCCTTGGGTAGGGAAAGGACTGGATGGGGACCTGGAAACAAAACCTATTTTGCTTAAAAATTTGTAATCATGAGAATGTGTTTATGTAGTACTTGTGAAATATAAAAAGAATAGTGCAAGGTCAGAGATTCTGGAGGCCATGGGGCCATTATAATACGGGCACATATATGCACACACAAAGACAACACTGATAGTGTAACTCTAGATGAAAGAACTCACTGTTTAAAAGTGAGCCGACACTGTCTTTCCTCACCGCAGCCAAATGCAGGCTGTGGGAGGAGGAAGGTTGTTGTATGTGCACACAACATGTGACCTTTAACCTCCCCAGGAAATCTAAAATTTAGGGCTTTGCCACAAGCACAGCATCGGTCATAGCTGTATCTACTTTCAAGTGGGTCGCGACGGTGCGGTCACCTGCTTTCACTCTTCTTTTTGAGACAGTAAAGAGATTTGAAACAGCCTGTGGTGGGGTCCTTAATAGATTCCATCAGTGGGAAACTCTTCATTAGGACGAGTCATGGATGATGGACCCAATTGTTGGTCTTCCTGTTGAGTGTGGGGACAGCAGGGACATGGGCCACCTTACACGCTGCCTGCTGGTCAGCGTTCTCAATAGCCCGGCATCAGACTCAGATGGAGTTCTGTGTTTCGTCCTGTTCCGGGCTCCTCTTCCGTCTTCTGTGAATTCTTTCCCTCTCACATTCTCAATCTCCCCCTTTCCCCCGACTCCCTCCCCTGTGTGTGTACAGAATGCCAGACCTTGAAGAAAATTTTCTTGCCAAGCTACCACCCCATGGCTCCCTCTCCTCCCCTGCAGATCTTCTAGAATGCCCAGCCCTCCCTCACTTCCCCCTCTTCTTCCTCAGCATTTCAACCATTTGCTTTTCGACCCTCCCAATCCCAGTTCTTCACCTGTCACTTTGTCACTCTCACAGAGGTCACCAGCATCCTCCCGGTCCTAATCAAACCCTCTCTCCTCCTTCCCCCGACAGCTGCAGTCTCTGGCCATGGACAATCCTTGAAAGGCTCCTCTCTTCCCTCCTTTGAGATTTCTTGTTCTTGGTCTCCTTCCTCAGACCGTTATTTCTCAGGGGACTTTAGGGGTCTCTCCTTGGCCCTGTTCTTCCTGTCCCTTCTCCCTCAGAGGTTTCTACCCAGCCCCACACGTTCAGCCCTTGCTGTTGGGACGCTGGCTCTGCACCCGGCCATCAGCCTCTGTCTGTGCTCCAGGCGCAGCTTTCCACCTGCACGATGTGCCCACAGTGGCAGAACATCCTCCTAGCCTTTGCGTTTTGGCGTAAGTCCAGACTTCTGCCCCTCCTGCTCGTCCTGCCTCTTTGCCTCCTGGGTTTGCTACTTCAGTGAACTCTCCAGTGTCACGGCCATCTTCTCTTTCTCCCCCAATCATGTGAGTCATGTGAGTCACACTTATGCTCCTCCACTTGACAATCACCTCTCCTCCTTCCTCCAACTCCTTTTGATTCTCACTGGGACCCTCACTGCAGCCTCCTCCCCACTCTCCCGGACTCCCACCCCCCAGTGTGACCGTCCTAGGGCACCACGCCCAGGTCCGCAAATCTCGGGCTCCTCAAGAATAAAGTTTAGCCCCTTAGAATGGCACTCACCATTGGCTCCAACCTACCCACAGAGTGTTATCCACTACCAACCCTTCTTTTGTTCCAGAAGAATCTTCTCAACAAACTCTATGGACCTAAGAAAGTAAAGTCTGCCCTAAAGACTCCCTAGAGAGACTGGGAGGTTCTCTAGAGTCCAGAGATCGGAGACTCTCTGGAGACTGGGCTTCACCTGGTCTCCAGGCGTGTGACCCCCTAGGAAATAGTGACTTGCCTCCTTCACCTCAGGCCCTCCGCTCACCTCGCTGCTTCTGCCCGCAACCCCCCTGGGCCTCACTTCCTCCCACCCAAACCCTCATCCTCCAAAGGCACCCCCGGCCTTCTCTGGGCCTTCCAGCTGGAATTCCTTCAACTCCAAACAATCAAAACCCTTTTGATTTTACTTCTTTTGATATTAGCCAATCTTGTGTTGGGCACGTGTTTTCTTAATTAATCTTCCCAGCAACAATGCACGCTAGGCATTGTTATCTCGGTTACACTGAGGAGAGATGAGGCTCAAAGAGGTTAGGCAATTCCCTCAGGGTCTGCTTGGTATATATGAAAGGAGTAGGGATTTGAACTTAGCCCTTCTCATGTCCAACTGTGTGCTTTCTCCCGTTTGCCAAACTGGCTACCTGATTGTGCTTGTCCAACTCTGCCTTAAAGTGCTAGTAATGGTGGCAACAATTTTTGTTAATACCTTAAGGGGAAGAACCTCGTGTTAATTGCTATCTTTTCCAATTCTCCATAGTACTTAGTGCTAGGAACACGGGGGTCCTCCGCTGGGTGAATTGTGTTGAATTTTCCTGTCTTTGCCAGTTTGCCCCAAGCAGGTGCTATATTTCTCCTTCTATCTCAAAGGGTTGATATTTTCTTTTCTGCATCCCTGTGCCACCTTGGGTGCAGGGACTCTGGCTGGAGGATGGTCTCGTGGCTGTCCTGGTAAGGTTCCTTGCTTTAGCCTCAGCTGTGGCCCAGGCTGAGGAACACAGGCTGCCTGAGCCTTTGCCGATCTCCAAATCAAGTCCACGTCTCTCTCCCCTGACTTGACACATGCCATGAAGCATTTCCAAGTGACCAACAGCCCTCCAATTCCATCTGCGTGAACCCTTCCTAATTTAACTGTGGTTGCTTAGGAGGAGGAGAAGGAACCCAAACAGGGCTAATTTGGAAACACAAGAAAAATATGCAACAATGCAGAGTTACAAAAGCACCACCATGATGCTCCAAATTACCCAGTCCGAGATCTGCTTAATATTTCAATTGCACCTACTGGATCTACCTACTGCAGCCTGGAAGCTATTCTGTAGACTTACAAAAGCACAGCATTTTGAATAATTATATATTTACAGTTTTGAAAATTCGTTCTGGAGCGCTGTTTTGTCATCATTAGCCATTTCTGAGTGAGGATGGGCTGTGCCTTATGTTTTGCAAACATACAGGAAAGCAGATCTTCCTACCCAGGAGTATCCTTAACCTTTCTTTTCCTTAGCTCTCATCACTGGTGACCCCAAGAAAGTTATTTGAGCCTCAGTGTCCTTCTCTGTAAGGTGGGAGTAACAATACTTCATGCTGGTGTGAGGATTTACTGGCAAACTAAAATCATTTGACACAATGCCTGACACGTGGTAGGTGCTCAGATAATATGGATTTCTTCCTTTGTTTCCTGACCAAACATGTTTGTTTTTCTTAACCAGTAAAGCATTGTCTTAGGTGATTTCTTTTTCATACCCATCCATTATTTATTCATTCACTGTTTATTGATAACTTGGGCATGGCAGCCATTGCTCTAGGCTCTGGGGATACCTTAGTGAGCCACACAGACGTGGCCAGGACTTCACTGAGTGCCTTGGTTTTAGCACAGAGCTGTGGTTGCAATGTTTGAATTGGCCTTTGTCCAGTGTGTGTTCCCCGCTGGAAGAACCTCGTTTCAACTCCTCCATTTTCTTTTACTTCCATTTCTGGTGCTGTACGCCAACACTCGTAGCATGTGGCAGTATATGATTTGGAGAAGAAAAGAACTTGGACAAACAGACGAAATGCTTACAGATGCATAAAAGGTTGCAAAATTACCCCCACGGTGCTTGAAAATTACCAACACTGGAAAGGAAACATGGCTGAGAAATAGTCATGTTTAACTAAAGGATTCCTCCCCTTCAGAAGCTATTCGGCTCGGATAGCGAGAGACCTGTGGGCGTTTGGATCAAATAGCTGCATTGACTAACTTGCTTTCCTTCCTATAGCTCTCAGCCAAATTATAGTCATTTGAATTACTCTCAAATACACGAGTTTTGACCACATCCCCTGAATCCACAACCTTTGTGTCTCTAGCGTATACTTCGGTGCCTGGCACTAGATAGGTGCTCAGCAAATTCCAGCAATTGTCACTTCTTACTCGTCTTCCCTGCTGGGTCCAAGAGCTCCGTGAAGGCTGGGGCCACCGTCTTACTCATTTTTGCATTCCTTTTAGAGCACAGAGCCTGGTACAGAGTAGGCGTCCAATAAATGTTTGTTAAATGGACAAATGAATGAACAAAGGGACAAAAGGGTATGAGCAGGAGAGTTTTGGAAGCTCATTTTAGCACACGAGCTCTGACAGGGCAAGAGGGCAGAGGCCGGGCTGGGCAGGAGTCGAGAGTGCAATCGACGAGCTGTGGCTCTCAGAGGACCGAGGACCCAACTTCAGTGTTCCTGCTCTTGTGGTGGCACAGGGTCGTGTCTGTGCGAGGTCACCTTCCCTCCCCCGTCACATAATAGGAAGGCTTCTCTGATCAGCTTGCTTTAGGAAAACTGCTTGCACCTGGCCTGGAAGAACACAATTAAAAGACGCCGTAAAAATTGACAGATCCCAGTGCGGAGGGCTGAAAATACATTACAATTCCGATCGAACTATAAATAAAGCCCCTAAATTAAATAAATCTCGCACAATTATGGATTAAAACATGTTTAGTGTTAATGGCCTTGCACATGGACCCTGACTCCCGAAATTGTTGCTGAGGCTGCATGGCCAGGGGATTGCATCATAATTAACACCGGCCTGAGGTTCAACCGCGGGCCTGCAGGAGCAGAGGAGGGAACCGATCAGGCCCCTTCCCGGTGCTCGCCCAGCCCCTTTTGGGTGCTAGTGACTCCTCCTTGGGAAGACATGCACTGCAGGTGGCTGTGGCTACTTAGGGCCTGTCCCTGGACACAAAGGCTTACCCTGGGCTGGGTGTTCTGGCTCCCTTGCCTGCTTCGTCCCTCATGTGCCCATGTGCACAAGTAAATGACCCAACGCCAAAGAGGGATTGCTGAAGAAGTTCTCAGGTGGTTTAGTTATTTGCTCTCTCCTACCCTGTAGCTTTCGAGTCTGCCCATTGTAATGTGAATAACCAGCAATAATAGTGTGCATTAAAATGAATAGGTTTTCTATGGTAACCCTCAAACTTAAGTTTCGAGAACCAAGGAGATTTTTAACACCATGGAATTAAAGGAACCGGAGTTCCAGCTACACCAAACCAAGTAAGTGGTTGTCGACTTTGGGAAATGTTACAGTAGATAAGCAAGGAACCCGTGGCTTTCATTCAAGGCAAATTCTTGCCACTCATTGAGACCCAACTGATGGAAAGAGGCTACAGGCTCTGCCCCCTCCCTGGGGCAGGGTGTGCCGAGTGTGGCGGGCGCGGGCTCTGGCGTCTGGCTGCGCGGGCTCCGCGCCAGCTCCGTCACCTGCTGGTGGCACACCTTTCTCAATGTTTCTGCTTCCTCATTTCACAATGGTGATGATACTAGTTCCCACTTCTTGGCAGTGAGCGTCTGGCCCTCAGGAAGCACCTGGGAGTGTTGGCTGCTGTCGCGATTGTCGCTGTGACTGGGGGTGAGCAAGCCTTCTCTGACTCCCACAGCCCAGCTGCCAGGTGCTCACCTAGCCCACCCTCCCCACGTGGCAGGACAGGCACTGCAGAGGCACTCGGCCTGTTGCAGGAGTGGGAAGGGCATGGTTTAGGGCAGACACTCATGCAGTCGGCTAGTTTGTTACCTTGAACAGGTAGCCTATGCCTGGGGTAATAGATATTCACTTAGTTAGAGTTAGGAGCAAATGAAAGGAAGATTAAGAAGGACTTAATCCTAGCACCTGGAGCACAGTTACTGTGCTCAGAAATCGTTGAGTCCCTCCTGTCTCCTCCCCACTCCCATGTGGCTTTCAGTTGTCTCAACAAAACCCAAAGAGACCCTTGAACCCCACACTCCCTGAAGGAGGGGGGCTGCCTCCGCGGGGCCCACGAGGAACAGCCTCAAGCAGCTCACAGCCACATCCCCCAGCTGCCCTGGGGAAGCGAAGCCCCTGACCAGAAACGGGGACTCTGGTGGCAGGGCCTCCTTCTCAGGCCTGATTTGCCTTCTCTGACCAAGTTGTTGTCCTTGTCGGGCTGACATTTAAAAATGCAGATATTACAATGCCACTCCCCTGCTTAGAAAGACCTTTCGAGGGGTCCCACTTACGGTAAAGTAAAGCTCCTCACCTGTGCTTACCGAGGAGGACAGCTCTTTGCTAAGCCCTACACGTTGCACTCTGCATTTGGTCCCATTGGCCTTTAAGTCCTCGGACCACCTCATGCTCTTCTGTGCTCACCTGCAGACTGTGCAGTCTCTTCCCCGTGCACAGAGCCTTCGCCTGCTCCCCCGGGCGAGCTCGCCTGGCTGGCTTCAGGACGGGACGTAGGCGTGGCGTCTTGTGTGAGGCCGTCCCTGGTCCCTTCTACTTGAGCTGGCTGCCCCCCTTGTGTGCTTCGTAGCGGCCTGCTCAGACCCCACCAAGCTCCCCTGTATTCTAGTCGAATTACGCATTGACATTCCTCCGAGAGATGACAAGCTCCATGGGGACAGGGATCCCGTTTCCTTCGTTCACCACTGTACCCTTGAGAGAGCACGAGGCCTGACTCAGTAGGCACACGGGCAATATCGTCTGAATGGAACAAACATGTGAAGGAAGGAATGAACTGCTCATTCTCATTCTGTGTCCCTTGCTTGACCGAGCTTGTCACTTCTTGGCATCACCCCAGATATGATGATGCAGAAAGTTCAAGGGCAACAGGGTAAGCATCTTCCTTGGTGAATCAAGAGCCAGATCCGAAAGTCCCAGAGGAGAGGAGGTTCCCTGGAATGGGCAGAAACCAGCAAACCCTGGCCTGGAAGACTTCCTGTCTTGCCCATCCTTTCACAATGACATTGTAGATAGGTAGGTATGTAGGTAGATAGAAATATGGCTATGGATATGGGCATATGTAACATACAGGTCGAGCTTTATTGCAAGGAACTGGCTTATACGATTGTGGGCTGGCTACACAGTTCCACCACCCGCAGGGCAGTTCATCCAGGGAGAGCAGCCTGGGGCTCTCCAGGCATGAGCTGAAGCTGCCATCCACAGGTGGAATTTCTTCCTCAAGGAAGCCTCAGTTTTGCTCCTAAAGCCTTTCAACTGATTGGATCGAGCCCACTCAGATGATCTAGGACAATCTTCCTACTTAAACCGATTACAGATTCTAAATCACATCTACAAAATGCCTCCACAGCAACATTTAGACTAGTGTTTGATTGAAAAACTGGGGCTACCACCTAACCAAGCCAAAATAAAACACGGACCATCACCCCAGGGTCATAGGAGCTAGAGGTGCAGTGAAAATGCAGGTCTCCTGCCTTCTGCCAGCGCTGGTCTTTCTGGGCCATGTGCAATGTCCCCCTTGTGTGCCTTCCAGCTGTCCAAGGTGGAGACGACCAGCACACGCTGCTCTGATCCCTTCTCCAAAGGCTTTGTCAGGACACGACCACAGGACATTTCCAGATAGCATAATCTCAGGAAGGATGACTTGTCTCTTTTAATGCAGTGCAAAGAATCTGGAAAAAAGTGTAATTACTCATGGAATAATATGAGGAATTTATTCAACCCTCCAAAAGGGGAACGTGGGCAGCCCTTCCCTGCGGGCCAGAAGGTACTTGGAAGCTGGGTCCATCTTCAGCTTGGATGCATCAGTATGGCCACACGGTTGTTTGGGGCTGGCTTCCATTCTGTTCAATCAGTGCTAGGCCATATTGGTTGCTAAATATTTTGACTATCAACATTGGGCAGAGGTTAGACTCCCCTGAGCCATCGTGGTTTAGGAAGAGTAGCCATTTAAAATATACCAGACAGCTCAGATAGTCAAAGGGGACATTAGTATTTGAGAGTCTCTGAGACGCAATCCGCCCCATCAATTCCAACATGGAAGTGGGGAAATAGTCTTACCCTGGTGTGGCAAAGGTTAATGCTGCAGAAATCCTTCTGGAAGGATGCCTGGCAGGGGCTTCCTCATAATTGATCAAAGTTACAGAAAGACTGTGGAGACTGTTGCTTGCAGACCTGTGAGCTAGAAGCAGAAACACAGTAGATAGAAATCTCTGCATGCTGAAGCCGGAGATCTTGCAGAGTACTCAACTCCTCATGGCAAGAATCAAACAGCCCCTTCGAGTAGCTACTGTGTTAGGCACTGTCCCAGCTGCTGGAAACACAACGCTGATGCATTTATTGTGTCCACACCCTTCCCTACACTCCCAACAGGACAATAAGCTCCATGGGGACAGAGGTGGGGTCTGTCTTGGTCACAGATAACAGAACCCTGATTCTTTTTTTCAGGATGGCAATGTGCCAATCCCCAGGTGATGAATCAAGATCGTCCAAGTCAAGATTGGCAACTACTTTTTTGTTAAAAGGTCATATAGAAAATGTTTTCAGCTTTGTGGCCAGACTGTATATGTCATGACCACTCATCTCTACTAGTGCTGAAGCATCCGTAGGTAAGACACTCATGAATGGGCAGAGCAATGTTTTAAAAAACCCAAAAACTTTATTTACAAAAAAAAAAAAAAAAAAAAATGTGGTGATGAGCTGAATTTTGTCCCAGGCCCATTGTTTGCTGACCCCTGGTCCTAAGTCAAACATTTTGGTGCCAGGACCTCTTTATCCTCTTAAATATTATTGAAGACACCAAAAAGCTTTTGTTTATAGGGGTTACAACTTTCAATGTTTTACATATGAAAATTAAAGCTGAGAATGTAAAAACATTTTATTTTACTTAAAAATAACAGGCTGGTCCGAAGGTAGTGAGTTATCTCACGTGATTGTTCACAGTCAGTTACAGATTGAACTCCTTGTTCTACTACTTTCCCCCCTCCTCACTACTGCACTTGACTAGTCTTAAAAAAAAAAAAAAAAAAAAATAACATTAATAAGTTCATTATATGCCAGCAAAAATAACATATATTGCATGGAAAACAACTATGTTTTCCAAAACAAAAACAAAATTGGTGAGGTTTTGTTTTAGATTTTGTAAATCTCTTTAATGTCTGGCTTAATAGCAGACAGCCAGATCTTCATATCTGCTTCAGACGGGTGTGATACCTTGTTTTAGTTGAAAATTCAACCTCAGGGGACATGGGCAATATATGTAACCTTAACATTTATACCCCCATAATATGCTGAAATAAGAAAAAAAGAGTAAAAATAAAAAGATATTGCACAAATAAAAAAAAAATGAAACATCAAAAAATGAAAAAAAATTCAACTTCATTCACAGATGTAGTTGGAAAAGGCAGGAGCCCCCAAGAACCCCTAAAGGTCTTGAGGACACTCAGAACACTCTGAGAACACTGGTCCTTGGTGACTTTTCCCCCTTTGTGGATGCTCAGTTTCCCAGCCTGCCTTGCAGCTGCAGGGACCACGTGACCCAGGTGCAGCTTGCTTTGTGCTGGCTAGTGAATTTGGACGACCTAATTAACTGTAAGGACTTCATTTGCAAGATGGGAATAAAAATAATGCCTAATTCATCCAAGTGTTGTAAAGATTTAATAAATTATATATATGAAGCACATCTTTAATGTCCGGCACATAGTAAGCATGAGAGTTATCCTGCTGCTAATGAAATATAATTGATGATGAGCCAATTAGCTCTCAGGAATGTCTGTTTGGGGTCCCCCTGGGTAAGGCTTATTTTCCCAGTGAAAGGGCTAGCCCTTCAAAGTGTGGACACAGCCCCTACCCAGTTCCCCAAAGCAGCACTTATATCCGGCTATGAATAAAAGGAGACATGAGAGAAGAATCACAGAAAAGAAACAGAATAAAACTGGACCTCTGACATCATTGCCCTTGAAATCCGTTGGTCAAATGCAGTACAAAGATAAGCCTATGGTCGTGTCTCTGTCCTTAGGATCTAGATGACTGTCCTGTTGCTGGTGTCTACTTCATCTACTACATCTTCTGTGACAGGCAGAATTCTAAAGGTGACCCCCAGGATTCCTGTCCCCTGGCTATTTAATCAAACACTAATGTAGGTACTGCTGTCACAGGGCTTTACAGATGCAATTAAGCTTGCTAATCAGCAGACCTGAAAATAGGGAGGGCATCCAAGTCACCCAGGGGCACCCAATCTTATCACTTGCACCTGTAAGAGCAGAGAAACTTCTCCAGCTGGTGTCAGACAGATGTGGTGGAAAAGGAAAGCAGAAGAAAGACAAGGAATGAGAGAGAGCAATTTGAAGATGGGAGCAACTGGCTTTGAAGAAGCGGGGAGAAGAACAAAAGCCAAGAAATGTGGGTGTCTCTAAAAGCTGAGAATGACCCCGACAACCTGAATGAGCCGGAAGCAGATTTGCACCCAGAGCTTCCGGTGAGGAACACAGCCCTGCTCACAGCTTGACTTTGGCTCATTGAGACCCTGCAGAACTTCTGAACCGAAGGACTTTGAGGAAATACATTTGTATTGTTTCAAAACACCAAGTGTGTGGTAATCGTTACAGTAGCAATAGGAAACTAATATGCCCTCTCTTCCTACTTTTGGGTGAGGTCCATGCTGGTGGCCTCGTGTTACCACCGCCCTGATCAGAACAACCTGGCCACCTGAGTAGGACACCTTTGTTTATTATGCAGCACAGATCGGCTCCTGCGTATGTCCGCTTCCCCCTGCCAGAACCTGATAGACTAGAATAGTGCCCCATTCACGATGCGTCCTCTCACCATCTGGAAGGCAGAAATGGTTGCATTAAAAAATATTGCATTCTTCCTCGCCCTTTATTTTTTCCTCCCCAAATTATAACGGACTCCCTGCTTTTACTATCCAGGTGGAAGGGATCCAAAAGCGCCCTGGTGAAGCTGGCATGGTGCCTTCCTCGGGCAAGACTCTGTTCCTTCTGTCGCTGTGGGGGAAAGCAAGAGGGGACAGAATGTGAGTCAGAGCTGGGTGGTTTCAATACCTGTGTTGGGCCAGGTAGACAGAAACAGCCTGTAACCTGGTCAGGACTCACACACGTGTGTAGTTTCCTAACACAGAAAAGCAAGCAGAAAACCTCCCTAATTCTGACCTTTTCATTCATTTAAATTTAGTTGGCTGCAATCAGCAATCATCAAAGAACTTCCTCGTTTTTCTCACTTGGACCAGTAAGTATTGGACATGGATGCTGAACCTAAAAAACCAAACAAAACCCACACCAACTTGGTTTAAGTTTGAAAAGCCAAACCAGAAAGGAACATACTCATTAGCTCTCCCCCTTGGTTCCTTAGTGTTTGGTCCCAACTCTAAGCTTGTTCTAGACGAATTCTAACAAGAGGTGTGCTTCTTAACCTGTGTGGTCTTCAGTTGCCTGTCTAGGTTTCCTTGTCTTCTGACCTTTGTCATAGGGGAGTGGTTTTTCTAGAGCTTATGTCCTGTCGGGATTAAATGGAAAAATGTGTTTGTTTTCTCCTCCTCTCTAGTTCAATTTCCCTTTCAGAATGAAGGTAAAATCATGGAATAGTGTGAACAGGAAGAGAAGGGATACTCCTGCAGCTATACAATGTGTGTGTGTGTGTGTGTGTGTGTGTGTGTGTGTGTGTGTGTGTGTGTACTTATACCTTTGTAAAACGCCACAGGGCTCAGGATGTCTCCTCTCTGAAGTCCCAATGGCACCTGTGGCCTGAACCACACGCTATGTTGAACTATTATTTGTCTTTCTGCAGCTACAACTTACCTCCACAGCAAAATAGTAATTCTCTTATAGAGAGAGAACACATCTTTCAAAGGAAAGTTGAAAATTGTTTTTTCCAGTTGCGCAATGCTCCATAGTACGTGTGTACCATAATACACTTAGCTATTTCTTTATTGAACACTTTTAAGTTTTCTTTGTTTCTTTGCTATTACATAACTAGTACTATGGTGAAGATACTTCTACATGGAATTGTGCATATCTTTAATCTATTTCCCTAGGATGGATTTCTGGACTAAGACCAGAGCTATAAACACCCTAAAAGAGTTGTATGTATCTACATTGCCCTTCTGAGAAATAGGAACATCCGACCCTCTCATCAGCGCTAGCTGAAAATGCCAGTCTCAGGTTCTCAGTGCTGAGTAGTAGGACATCTAAGTCTTTGCTGACGTAATAGTAGGGGAAACAACAAAAGTGTCACCTTGTGTATTTTTTCCCTCCATAAATCACTGATGAGGGAGAATTTTAAAAATATATATTTATTAGCCACTTGTATTACCTCTTACAATTTACATGTTTCTGGCCATTTTTAATTGAGTTCATACTGTTTCTCTTAACATTTTCTATGAGCTGAGCCCTTCATGTATTAAATGAGCTTTAAATCTGAAAGCAAGTTTTCTAAACCATCAGTTTTTTCCTAGTATGAGTAATGTCACAAAATATATCTTGGTTCACATTATTGTTTAATCTTGTTAGGAATTTTAACCAGTAGTAACTATCTCTGGCAGAGTTGTGAAATATTTTCCCTAGTTTTACTCATGATGGTTTTTGATGTACAGAAGATAGTTTTAAATTTTTAATTAAATACAGACATCTTTTCCCTTGTAATTTCTTGCATTGCTCTTATGTTTACACATTCTTTCCTCTCCAGAGAGTACTCAATATTTACCCGTTTTCTAGTTTTTATACACTATTTTTATACCTAACTCTAATCCAAATAAAATTTATTTTAGTTAATGATAAATTAACTTGAAGAAGTTTCCCCCAAAGACTTTACTCATTTATGAAGTTATTTATTTTTTCAGCAGGGAATTATATGTCTTCTTGATTATAAAAGTAATATTTGCTTAATATAACATTAAAATAATTATATAAAGTAGAAATGGGAGGTTGCCTATAATTGCCCCTACATTTCCAACAATACCCACTGTTTACAATATGGTATGCATCCTTCTAGGTTTTTTCTATGTATAGACTTTTTTTTAAATGGTGCTATACCATACATGCTTCCATAAAACCTGTGATTTTGTTTTTATTTAATCATGTATTAATAAGCTTTCCTTCTATGTAGATACGTAGAGATTTAACTCATTTTTAAAAAGCAATGACATAGTATTTTATTGACTATTCTATAATATTTAATCAGTCCCCTATTTATCAAATTTAGATATTTCTAATTTTCTAATTTCGGATTTTCTTTGTTAATATTAGCAATCAGAAATGAAAAGTCATGCATGTGAATATTAGTACACCTATCCAATTATTTTCTTAGAATCAATTCCTAGGTAATAATTGATGAGTCCAAGAATATACATGCTTCAAGTCTTCCCACATATTTATAACTGTCCTCTCCATGCAGGACATACCATTTTGCCTTCTCACTAGTGATTTTGTGTTTTCACGGCTTTATCAATAGTAGATACTACCAATTTTTTAATCTTTACAAATCAGATTAGTAGAACTATGTTTTAATTTTCATTTCTTTGCTTATCTGTGGGACTAACATGTGATGTTTCCTCTAACATATATTACCATCTTCTACACATTAGGTCTGTTTAAAGACTGACTACTCTGTTCATCTATATTCGCTATCTCTCATGAAAGTTCTACACTTCAAACACATTTTGATATCTGATAGCAAGAATCCACCATTGCTCTAAAAATTCTCACTTATCCATTTCTTCCAATGAATTCTCCAATCTCATTGGTGGTTTTTGTTGAAAATTACAACCTGCCTAAGATGTTAATTTAAAAGAATTAGCTACTCTACAGTATGTAGTCTACTCAGGTTCTATCCAGAGAAAAGGATATCTTTCTCTATTTAACAAATCTTCCATGATAACTTGTAGGAAAGTTCTTTTGTCTTTTTTTTTTTTTTTAAAATATGGATTCTTCATATTTATTGCTAGAGCTTTTCCAAAGTATTTTTTCTTAGGTTTTATTATTTATTTATTATTATTAATTTATTTTATTATTAATCAAAATCTTCTTTTCCATTATACTGTATGTGTTCACATGTATTATTTTTGATATATTTTTAACAATCTGGCTAAACTACATATCTTTGTTAATTCTAAGAATTTTTAAATTGATTTTCTTATGTTATCTGGTTTTATAATTCTCACATCTGGAAGTAATGATTATTCTAGGCCCTTTTTTTCCTGATTATATTTCTTTTCCAAACCTTTCTTATTGGTCAAAATTTCTAACAAGATTAAACAATAACAGGAACCAAAAATATTTTGTGACATTATTCATACTAGGGAAAAATTGATAGTTTAGAAAAATTGCTTTCAGATTTAAAACTCATTTAAGATTATATTCATTTTCAGGACTGTTATTCAATTAAATATTATACCGAGTCTATTTTCTATATTTTCTGTAAGATTTGGAAGATTTTCCACACACTAGCTTCTGGCTCTGTGTATTTAAATTTTTATTTCTCCTCTACCCACATATCCCTGGTGCTGGGCACTTTAGGACACAGTTGTGTCTCAGTACGACCTCTGCTCCCACCTGTTTGCCTCAGGACACCAGGTGAGTGGCACAATGGGTGTGAGAGTATTTCTGGAAGCCACTCCTATCCCAGGACAGCCAGTAGTACCCTAATTTTACTTGAAAGTGGCTGAGAACCTCAAACATATATCATTTTATATTCGGCCCAAACTAAACGTATCTCCAACCCAACCTCCTCTCATCCCAGTCACCACACTCAGATGCTGTGGCTGCTCCACTACCACTCAACAGGCGACGAAGGGGGAAGGAAAGTAGATCAGGGTGGACGAAAAGAGTAGCTTAACCAATAATTGCTAAAATCTCTTCCTGCAAAATTTACCAGCTCGCAAAGGCCGTGCCCTGCACAGGGGTGCCGGACCTGAGAGGCGCCATTCACAACATGGGCGCCATGGAGGTGTGCGCTTACTGCATTACCACAGTGTTCTGGCACATGGCAACAAAGTGTCTCATTCTGACTGACGCAGGTCTGAAGGTTTTCTGACGGTTGGAAGTAGACTTGAGGAGGGGCAGCTGTGTGTTCCTAATGCAGGTGTGTGTGTTAGCTCTAAGTGCAAAGGCTCTGTAAGGCTCAGTGATGCCAGTTTTGGCGGGTACCATGTTTTCAGTCCGTCTGCCAGAGTTCAGCCTCTGTGTAGACGCTTGTCCTCCGAGCCACCACTCTTTGTGGTGGAGGACAGCCATGTTCAGCACAGTGTCATGGGGCCCAAGGCCTCCCACCCCAATGGTCCTTTCAAGCAGTTTTCCCCCTTCTCTGTGTTCCTGCCCACTCACTCCACCCAGTCGCTCTTCTGTGGGAGGCGGGGGGGGGGTGGTGGTGGTGGTGGTAAATGCTTAAGGTTTTGGGGGCAGCGGGTACCTGCCTCCCCTTCTTACAGCTGCGCTTCCATGAGTAGGAACTCAACCTGCCTGAGCCTGCTTTGCTTTTCTCTACAATGAGGGTAAATAACATTTACCTCACAGAGTTGTTCTATGGTTTAAAACAATATTCTCTATAAAGCACTTAGATGATTCCTGATGGGAATCGGCGCAAACGGTGTTAATCATCCTTTCCCCTCTGCCGCGGCCTTCGGTGCCTGTCCTTTCGGTTTCCTTGCCTGCCTTTCCCAGCACTCTGGGCTGGCCACCTCTCCCTAGAGGCTTTGCTGCCTGGGGTGCCTGCACCACCTTAATTCCTGCCTGCTTTCCCCCGATCCCTGATGGATTTAAGGTCCCCAGGGACATCGTTCCATAAGCCTTCGTTTCCCTCAAAGGAAGCAACGAGATCTCCTCCAGGGTCAGAATATTATTGCTTTTGGCCAAAGCTATTGCAGGACTAACAATCGTTGGGCCTTCAAAATACAACATAAGATGAATGTGCAATAAAATCAGTGTAGATATTAGAGGGAAAGAAAAGACAGTGTGTTGGTATTTGTTTCATCAGACAAATCATCAGGCAAATGCACCAGATTCGTAAAGGAGCTTTAGCTCAGTTTTGTTGAAGAGACATGTGCAAAAAGAGAAACCCGAATTGTTCTATACCGTTGGCAATTTCATTTCTCTCCATGTTTCCAAGAGCTTAGACTTGATGGAATCGCATAAGCATCTCCCACGGTGGTTCCGGCTGAGCAGCGCGGATGCAGGTGGCAGGTGTTACTCACACCGGGTAGGAGACGCTTAGCTCAGAGATCTCCTGAGTGCCTGTCAAGTAGACTGGGGAATGCCAGGCTTTCTCCCTTCTCTGGTGGCTTTTGACATAGTTTGGATGCGACTTGCCATCCCTTTCCCATCACGTCCTGTCATTCACATTCACTCAGGATCCGGCTCCAAACTGCTACTCTGGGCTCTTCTCTTGCCCCACCCTGCACCCCATGCGTGCATGCCTCGGCCTAGGTGACCTCCTGCCATTCACATTGTCTCTTCCTGTGTTGTTTCTGCCTGAACTCCCCATTCTCATTGTCCCTGATGCCCATTGCTCCTCCCATCCAGGGCTGCAATCACCATCATCAATATGCAGGTGTCTTCCAAATTTATCTCTTCAGCCAAGAACTCTCCCTGAACTCCTGGCTTGAATAGACAACCGCCTCCTCTAGACTTCTCCTGGATACTAATCGGCATCTCAAACTCAACATGTCCAAAATGATCGCTTGAGCTCCCCTACCCCAACCTGTACCCCATCTGAGGAAAAAGAGCCAGCACTCGCTCAGTTGCGTAGGCCAAAAACACGGGCTTCCTCCTTGACTTATCTCTTTCACATCCCTCTGGAAGCAAATTGCTCTGGCTCTGCCTCCAGATATACCCAGGGTCCTGCTACTTCTCAGTGCTGTCCCCACCGCCCAGTCTGTAGTCTCCCAGCCCACTCACCTCTCCTGGACTGTTTTCAGTAAAGCAGCCAGAGGGCTCCTGATAAAACAAAAAGTATGTGCATGTCAGTGCCCCACCCAAAACCCTCCAAAGTCTTCCCGCCATGTACAGAAGGAAACCTCCATTGTTGGAGACTAAGACCCTCCACATCCCAACGACTTGTGTCCTACGCAGGGGCCTTGCCCCAGAAAATAGCCTAAGAAGAAAATAGCACCCAGCCCCCCAGCTATAGTTCTGAGAAGAATGCATTCCATGACATGCTTGCTCCAGGGTCCTGCAATTGTTCCCGACCCCCTGCCAGGTTGGGGTTGAGTGATCCATCACAAACAGCTTCCGGTGCCATTGGGATGCTGATTGGAGCTGATTAGCCCACGCCCAAGCCTCATCATCCCCTCCCCACTCTATTTTTCTGTTTCTACTTCCTTGTTTCTGTATATAAAATCTACTAAAAATCCAAGTAAAGTAGACCTTGACAACCATTTGCTTGGTCTTGTTCCTTTCTCTCGCCCATCTTTTTCAGGCACGGTCCCCCTCGCCCCCCGCGAGTAACAAAAGGTCCCGCGGGCCGGGACACTCCATTCCTCCTCCCCTCCCCCCAGGCCCCATCTCCTGCCAGTCTCCCTGCGGTCACGTTGGTCCTCTCTCCAGCTCTGATTCTGCCTTGGACACACCCAGGGTGCACCTGCCTCAAGGCCTTTGCTCTTTGTTTCTCTGCTTAGTTTCATGTTTTGGCTCAAATTCACTTCCTCAGTGAGGCGGTTGACGACCATGCCTATTCAGAGCGGCAACTTGCCATCTCCTTCACTCACCGGCCCCATCTTCCCTCACAGCGTTTTCCTGAAGCTGGATGTGTACTCGCTCAGTTGTTCATTGTTTCCTGTTCCCCCAACCTCCCGTAAGCGTGTAAGCTCCCTGAGGCAGGGACTTGGTCTGTTTTAGTCACTGCTGTGCCCCAGTACCTTGAATCATGCCAGTTGTATTCATGTATAGACTTGGACATTCGAGTGACTGAGGAGCCTGATCCCAGCTCGCCGGATACGACAGCCTTTATCGTGCACGCCTGTGTGCTCTCCCTTTCCTCCCCCAGCAGCTTGAGGACAGAGGCCATTTCTTACTCCTTTGGGTGGCCCGTGCTGTCACCGGCCTCCCTCTATGCTCGTGGACTGGGGGTGGAGAGGCTGGTCCAGCTCCTGAGAGGTAAGAGTAAGTGAATTCTCTCCAGGGGCTGCCGGGCTCTCTCGGAGGCCTTGGGCGGTCGGGCTTTCCCTTTAGGGGGAAGATGGCAAACGTGGGGGGACCCTGGCTCTGGCATGTTGTCTCAGAAGCCGCTGAGCCTCGGAGAAGGCTGTGCTAATGCTTTCCCCGCGCCATTGAACAGGGCTTCCCTCGGACCAGCAGGCAAATGAGAAAAGATGAGCAGCTGAGTTAATAAAAGTGAAATATCTGCTGCATCTTGCCCACTGCTCGAGCTGTGGCGACGCTGGGTGAAAGGAGGTGAGAAGGGGCGTCTGTGAAGCCACTCTGAGGGGCCTGGGGCCGTCCCTGGGTGCTGGACAGCTCCTGGAACGAGGCGTTGCCACCCATAGTTCAGCAGGGCCCTACCCTTGGGGACCACACAAGTGTAGCCAGTGGCTGGGAGTGGCCGGCTCCGGGGAAAGAGTGTCACCGGGGAAGACTGTCGCATGAAGGCTCCCTAACACATGCTCACTGGCCCACCATCAGCAGAGCAGCCCAAGTCCCTGTTGACCCGGCAGTTAACCCCAGGTGACATGTTCCGTTTCCCGCCGACCTTGTTCCACCAACTGGACACAGAGCTGTAAATCTCAGCCAGGCCCCCTGGGCGTGGGACTCCTAAGCAACCCTGACGCTGATTCCTTAAGAAAACTCATTTCTTGTAATGTGAGCCCTGCCGAGGGTGGCCGCGCGCAGTAGACTTTTTACTTGGCTGTATTGATTGCGCCCGGCCGCTGCGCCCGGTGCTGGCTAATGTTATTGACGAGCCATCAGTCTTGCAGGGAAGTGTGGGGCTCGCAGCTCTTTCCCAACCGCAGAAACCTGCCGGGGACAGTGATGGAGAGGAGGAGGAGGAGGAGGAGGAGGAGGAGGGCGCTGGCGGCTCCTGTGGGCCGGGAGGCATTAATGAAACACACGCACTTGGTGGCCAGAGACAGATGCGCCTCTCCACAAGCCATTTATTTATGAAATAATTATGAACGTGCAGTTGAATCATGGATTTTCATTACTGTGTGTGTCCAACGCTCTTTCTCGGTTCGCATTTCGTTGGAGATGAGGTGCTGGTGGTGGTGGGCCGGGGGCGCGAAGGAAGGACGGGCAGGGGGACACCTCCAGGCAGGAGTCCTAGGATGTTTCCTCTCGCTCTTCCGCCTAACTGGTGATGACCGGCCCTCTGGCCACCGTTTGCTGAAGGGAATTCATCCATCCAAGCTGGACCCGCCCGTGTCCAGAGGGAGTTCACTTTCCATCTGTTCTCAGAAGGGCCCAAGTTTGTACCCTCCTAAGTCTGCAAATTAAAGCTTCACTCGAGGAGCTCAGCCAGAGGGGGCTGGCAGAGTGGGAGCCCGATGGCTCCGTGTGGTGTGGGAAGGACACCTTTGATGAGGGTATTGAAGAGGGAAGAGGGAGTAGAGGGCTAAAGACTCCCCACCCCACACACCCTGGCCCCCAGGGTGAAGGATCATCTGCAAACTGGAAGCAGGGGAGGAAGGGAAGGTCCTGGGCCACTACCCCTCATAGCTGCCCTGGTCAGAAGGGACACCTCAGTGACGATTTGTTTTCTCATGCTGCGTGTGTCTCTCGTAATGAATCCAGTACAAATGATATGAATTAAAGGATGTCAGGCTTTCACTCTGCATTGGCATTCGGGCTACAGAGTAATGAGTTGTGTGGATTCTCTGAAAGTGTGAGTAGAAACTTCTAGAACTCTGGGGTAAGCGAGGTCGGCCGTGGAATTATTCCTGACAGGGCTGCTGGAGAGGCACGTGCTCACACCGGGCGTTCTGGAGCTGCTTTCAGAGTTGCTTTAATGAGGGTGAGGCTTCGCCCCCCTCGGGCCTTCCCAGCACGGCTGTACCCCACCCGTGGCTCTCCCGTGCCTGTCCTCCCTCTGGCGGTGGCCCCCTGAAGAGCCGGGACATGGCAAGCCTGAATCTCAGCACACAGCGAGCACTTCCTACACACTTCCTGGATAAACGAAGATAACGATTTTATTACTAAATTTAGGTCTTTACCAGAGTCTACTACTTGTGACTATTTGCTGCCCCACACTTAAGAGTCTGGTTGGTCAGAATGATACTTACGGCAGATCATATGCAGAATCTGTGTCCACAGGAGATTTTAAAAATTTGTATAAAGCAGTAGAACTCTTTCTTCCCCAGCAACCTCTAACTGGAGCCTCCAAAGCATAAAACGGATAAAAAGGAGCTATTTTAGAGGGAAAATAGGGTGGTAGTGAGACGAGGGACTTGGGGATCAAGAAGACCTTTTCCTAAGGGTCTGGTCACCTGTACGTGGCTGCAGACAGAGGAGCAGGAGCAGAGAATGTAGAGAGACTAAAGTCAATCAGAGGGTGTCACCACATCCCTGAGTCACCCCATTCCCATTGTACACACTCGCTCACCTTTGCCTCAATATCCAGTCTTCACAGATGGGGAGTGTCAGGGATGTCCTGCCTCTGCCATCCCCTCCAAGCCGGTCCCCTTTTTAGACTCGAACCTTTTGAAGCTGTGGCTTCACGCTGGGCTTGCTGGATCAGTTACTAGTTATTAGCAGAGTGACCTTGGGCAAGTTACTCTCCATTTGGTTTCTCAGTTTCTTCCAGTGTAAAATGAGGAGAATAATACTTGTCTCAGAGGTTTGTTGAGGGGACTCAATGGATATAAGTACATGGAATTGTGCCTGGCACAAAATAAGCACTCAAATCCTGTTCAGTATTATCTCATCCTTACAACAGCCCTGCAAGGTTAAGTATTTTTTAGATGAGGAAACTGAGACTCCTGGACAAATAATTCACCCGGAGTCCCCCAGCTCCCAGCCCTGCTATCGGAGCAGGAATGTCCTGCAGCCACACTGCCTCTGCTTGGTGATGCTTTGGAGTCCCCCAGCCCCCACTGCCAGTGATCTAAAGTGGACAGTGTCTAGTGGGCCCTTTGCCTGGGGTCTGTGGCTTCCTTTGAAGCCACCACACCTGTGTTTGCACCTTCTGTGAACGTTTGATCCTGAGGCTTGGGTGTCACTGTTCACCACTGTGAGGTCAAGTAGGAGCCTGGCATCAGGCTTTCCATGCAGCCAGAGCTTGGGGGGGAGGGTGCCCAGTCCTTAAGGAAAAGGCTTTTGAAAATAGATACGGTCAATATAGACCATTAATAGGAGCTGCAGAGGCTGCTGCATTCTTCAAGGTAATGACCTCCCTGATGGCACGGAGCGTGACTGCTTAATCACCTCCTGTGGACTCACGGGCACATTTGTCTTTAATCAGTCCTTTTTTAGCTAATGGCGGCAAAACTAAGAACTTCCCAACTTTGAGTTTTTCTTATGAAAGTAATTTCTTCCCCTAGTGAAAAAAAAGCAACATTTGGAAAAGTATAAAATATTTTTATTTTGCATGGAGACCTTTGGGATGACTGGGGGTATAACGGGAGCATGAAAGTCAGCTCGCTGGCCCTGGAGATGATCGCTAGTCTTAACACACACACTTCTCCATTTTTTATGGCAATGTCAGCGTAGTTCTTGCCTTTATTTAGGAAGTTCCTGTGTCTCAGTAAAGGAGCACAGTCTACACTGGGAGGAGATGTGTAGGCTGAACGGCAAGATGGTGCCAAGAGAAATCGGGAGAGCACAGGGACTAAGCAGAGGTTGTCCGTGGTGGTCAGAGTAGTTCAGACGTCTCCTGGAAGTGGTAAAACCATTGCTGCCAGGGATAAGGAGAGAGTGGTTGGTGTGGAGGGGGCAGACCAGACATAGTCGCTGCCCAGGAAGCAACCACAGAAGAGGTCACGTCCAGGCCCCAGCTAATGCCACTTCATTCACGTGGGCATTTCCAAAGCACCTGTTGTGTCTGCATGGACGTGGCACCACGATGGCTGGCTGGAGGAAGGGGATTCTGTCCCTGTCCTCCAGGTATTTACAGTCTTGGGGAGATGAGACCTACATGCCCCAAATCATCCCATAGCCACCAAAGGCAGAATCTGTATCTAAATGGGGCATGTTTGGGGCAGTCTGGGAGGAGAGGAGTCAGTTTGTGATCCTCCAGGGATAAATGTGGAGGCCCTGGATAGATGGCAGTCGGGACAGAGGGAAAGGGAAAGACGTTCTCAGGGGCATGAGCCAATGCATCTCGAGGACCTGGAAATCAGAAAGGGGTTGAGGGTACTGGTGAATCTGGATTTCAAGCCAAGTTACTAACACTCAGGCTACCTCTGAGAGAAATGCAGATGTTTGGCAGGAAAGCCGATTGGGCTGGTGCTAAGTCATTAAGTTTGAAACTTCTTGGTTTGATCTGGTCATCAGAGGCCAAGTGGAAGTGTCCTAGAGGCAGCTCCAGATTGGAGAGTTGTGGGACTGGGAAGACCATTGAGTTGTCACTTCTGATCCCTGAAGAAAAGGGTCCTGGGGCTTGGAGTAAGCTCAAAAGAACATGACAAAGAGCAGTTGGCAAGGTAGAACTGGGGGAGAGGAGTGGCTTCCGAGGAGTGTGTGTTCATGGGGCATGTACCTTGGAAAACTCTGGAAGGGGAAGCACTAGGGCATGGTCACCTGGTTTGGAAGTGAGGGTGTTTCTGAGGACCTTAGGGAGAGCATTTTCAGTTGTCATGACTCAGGAACCAGCTGCAGAGAAGGCTATAGGGAAAGAATGGAAGGGGTGGAGGTAGAGGCAAGAGATACCCACTTCTAGAGCCAAAGCCTTGAAACTGGAAAGAAAATAATGAGACAGGATGCAGGCTAAACAGACAGTAGGGTCAGGAGAAACTCTTCAAACTGGGCCTGAGCGCCAGATGATTGCAGCAGATGGAAGAGAACCAGAGGAGGGCGGAAGAGGGAAGACAGAGTGGGCAAAGATGAGCCCAGGAGAAAACTGTCTTGAGTTGGAAGGGGTGACCTGGAGCAAGAGGAGGGAGCTGTCTGGGTGGTGGGAGGAGCATGAGGATGATGAAGGAAGGGGCACAGCAGGCGTTCTGCGGACAGAGCTTAAGAGGCTGGAGGATGAAACATCTTGTACCGTGTGACTATGTCTTTCTCAATAGTAGACGATCAAGTCAACTTCTGGTAGGAAATTCAGAAGGAAGAGGCCTAGAGGAAACCTGCGGGATCAGGGTCAGAGAGAGAAGCCACAAGCTCTTTGTCCCCACAGAGTCAGGCGGGGAGGGAGGTGGCGAAGTCCTAGGGGAGAGGGTCTTGGAAGGGAGCTCAGCTCCTGCAGAGTCCAGGAAGACAGAGAGAGAGGTGTCAACTTGGGGGGAAAGATGAGGTTCACATTAGAAGCTTTAGGGGAGGAGGGGTAGGAGTGCAAAAGAGGGTTCTCCCAGGATACCTCAAAATGTCAGCGCTGCCAACGGCAACTGGTTTCTAAGAGAGACCAGCTGTGGGCACAGACGGGAGGGGCTGGGAAATGCCTCGGCTCAGGTTGCCCTGCATCAGGTCTGCAGTGAGTCCTCCAATTCCTCCTCTGACATAGGTCTTCTGTTCCCTGTGTTCTCTACTGCATTTTGTCCCTGTGCCCGAGTCCAGCTTTGATTACCTCTGAGTGGTGCTGGTATAATAGCCTCTGAATGGACACAAGCCAGGGCTTTGGAGTTGGCTAGATCTGAATTTGATCTCAACGCTCCTACTTATTTGCAGTTTTAACCCTTGGGCAAGTTTCTGGGTCTGAGTTCAATTTCCTTATCTGCACACAATATGGAAAACAAGCCCTTACCTCACAGGTATGTCGGGATAAATGGAAGTGACCATATCAAATGCCTAGTATAGGATCACCCCCGACAGGAAGTGACATGCTGTTGTAATTGTGAGTACTATTATGAGATCTCCCACCTCCAAACCAGCCTATATGTTGCTGCCAGATTAATTTTCCCCAAATACAATTCTGACCATGTCACTTCCTATCCTCTGCAAAAGCCACAGTTGCCAATAAAGCAAGGGGAGTTACTTACCTCATTTTTCCCATTCTGGATGCCAGAATCTTGACAACTATGACAGTCAGGTAGCTCCTGCTCAGCCCACTCTCTCTATAAAAATACCTGGAGAGGTTCTTGAATTTACAAAGGCAATACAAGGGCTTGTTAATCATGGCTGAACTCACCCCATGGGATGAAACCAACATAAGTTTCACTGTTCGGTTAAGTTATGCATACTTACGTGATGGGATAAGAATTTTTGGACATATCCACAGAGTCCCCACCCCCATTATAATTTCTCTGGCCCTTTGCCCCTTCAATTAGTCTGATCATTCTATGTTCATTGCCACATGGAAATAATGCAATAGGAGAAAGCAAAGAAAATAGGGACTTCTTCCTACCTGTGGAGTTCCAAAGCTGAGCCCCTTGGGGAAAGAAAGAACTAGTTGACAAAAGATAGAGGAGAAATTTGGGATTAAGAGCACATGATGTGGGGGGAGAGCTGTAGGGCAGGGCTCTGCTCGAGGGGGCTGGACCTCAGGTCCACATGAGCACTGCAAGGCCTCTGCTACCTCTTCTGTGCTCTACTGAGGATCTCCCTTCACAGCACCAGAATGTTCTGGACTAGCCCACAGGGAGGATGCTCTTCCATGCCCTGAGATCTTTCTCTGACTCATTTGACTATGTGTGAACTGCCCTCAAGATCTCCTCCAGACCAGCCAGGGTTTGGACACACCCTGTTATAATTGTATATTACAAACCAAATACGCACAGCCAGGCTCTGATTTATATTAACTAAGAATGACTCTATTCCAGCTAGACATGGATTTATCCCCCTGCAAAGAATGAAGCACTACAGGAGAGATGGCAGAGAATGGGACTATTTTTGGGATGAGGGACCTGTTTGATGCCTCTTAAAACTCATGCAACATAGGTAATTAAACAGAAGGTAATTTTTTTACTTTAACAAAGGAGAGCTTCACCCCTTCACTTCTGACTTAGGGGTCTGTCCTCCAGAGCCACCTGCTGGGTTGGAGATTTTGGAAGGTGGCTGGGTGCCAGGAACATCACTGATGCAGTCACCTGGAAGTAGCTGTCAGTGGGTCAGACATCCTGTGAGGGGTAGACTGTCCATTGGTGACCCTCTAGTGGACCATGCCCCCTCAGTGTGGGCCCCTCCCATGTGGACTCTGGGCTTGGCCAAGGAGACATTAGCAAGCAGAAACTCTATAAGACTTGCACAGTAAGACCTTCCTCTTAGGAACCAGCTGCCATTTGGTTAAGGAAGCCAATGGACACTACTAGAGAAAGGCCATGTGGAAGAAGATCAAGGCACACCAGCTGTCAGCTGGCACCAATTGACAGATGTCAGTGACACCTTCATGAACATTCCCCCACCTGAGCTCCCTGCTGAATGCAGCCACCTAGGAGACTCCAGCACATGGAACAGAGTTGAGCCCTACTCAAGTTGCATAGCCATGTGCAAAGAAATGATGGTTGTCATCTTAAGCCTCTATGTTTAGGATAGTTGGTTATATGGCAATAGATGGCCAAAATGCCCTCTTCTTGAAGGTTGCTTTTCCTTCCAATTGCAGGGACTTCTCATAGGATGGGAACCTTGTCCAATTTGATCATTGTATCCTCATCCCCTAACAGCCCATAATAGGTGTCCAGTAAATATTTGTGGAATTCATGGCACAAAATTAAGTCCCACAGCATCTATATTGCATCACAATGCTCTATTTCCTGGCAATTTATCTCCCTTCTTAGCCATGAGCTCCCTAGCCTTGAAACTTCCATTTGTTGCTGATGAACGGCTGGCAAAGTTCCAAGAGATTTATAGACATAACAGTACACTCAATGGCACTTTGACTATTGTCTACAGAATTTTGGTTGACTGAGACCTGAGCACAATGAGCGATTCACACCTCTACCTTCTAAAGATTGGTGCTAAACTCATTTACAGCACATGCTAGACTCATTTACAGCACTCACTTACAGCACAAGTAAGAAATGACTAAAATTTTTCTGACACTTTAGTCCATTCCTCAACTCCATAGGTGAGAAAGAGAAGAACTAGGGCTCTGTGAGTAGGGTCCAGAAGTTAAACCCAGACTACCTGGGTTCAAATCTCTGCTGTGCTACCTACCAGCTGTGTTAGGATGGCATCCACCCCATAGGATTACCGGGAGGATTAAATGACTTACTATATATAGATCAGGCAGTTTTCTGTATAGAATTCACCAAACAACGATTAGCTCAATGTAAGGGACTGCAAGTGTCAGCTGTCACCAGTACCATCAGAGCGGGCGAAGATCTCTTTGACGGGATTGGCTGCCTGATGGCAGGATATACATTTCCTAGTAGGAGAGCACCAGCCATCTGTGAACCATGAAGTAGGCCCTCACCCGGCACTAAGTCTGCCACCAGCACCTTGATCTTGGACTTCCCAGTCTCCAGAACAGCGAGATATAAATCCTGTTGTTTATAAGCCACCCAGTTTATGGTATTTTGTTATAGCAGCGTGAAAGAACTAAGGCAATCCTTTGCCTTCCCACCTCCCTTCTTGCCCCAGCCCTGGAGGGGCCAGAGCCAGCGGAGGAGGGGCTGCGAGTGCAGAAAAGCCCCCACTTCCCAACTGCAGGGGGCTGAGTCTGGCTCAGGCCTGGGCTGGGGAAAGAGAGGGCCTTTGACTTGGATAAGAAATTGAAGTTTTGACTATGTGTGAACTGCCCTCAAGATCTCCTCCAGGCCAGCCAGGGTCACACTTTATCAATTTCTGAGAACAAGACTTTCCTAATCCCTGAAAGTGACTGGCGACAGTCTGTGCTCAGCCTGAGGCACCATCACAGGAAGGGCGCGGTGCAGAGTGAGTGAGCAGAGAGGCAGTGGTTGAGAAAAATGTCATCACCACAACACATCAGTTATAGTAACATCATTTTATCCTCCCGGTAGCTCTTCCAGGGCAATTGCTGCATTCCTATCTTATGGAGGCTTAACAAAGCCAACACACCTGCCCAAGGTGCTGCGCGTGGCAGCAGCGAAGCTGGAGTTCGGGCCCAGGCTTTTCTGATTACAAGGTAGAAGCTCTTAAATGCTCCTTGGAGTGTATGCTTCTTCTCATGCCTTTGTGTCCACCACACTTAGCCCTGTCCCCGACATACAGGAGGCGTTCCCTCCCTATTGTGAATGAGTGCGTTTTGTCATCAGCAGCTCACTTGAGCCCTGGCTGCAGCTAAAGCCCCCAGTGGGGGTGGCAAAGCAGAATTCTTTAGATCCGAGCTAACGGGTCTCTTGTCCAAACCAGAGCCGCATTGCTCTGGCAGACCAGGGGAGAGCGGTTGTACTTTGCTGTGTCTGGTCTTGGGCTCTTCTGTCCTACCTCCTGCCACCCCCACCACAAGAGCCTGCCCTGGGGGTGGGCGGCGGTAGCAAACACTGTGCCTGGCTCGGGCTGCAGGAAGGAAACCCAGCCTTAACCATCTTCCCGGAAGGGCTCACAAGGGCAAAATTGTTTGCTGTCAGGGAATATCCTCAATGGCCAAAAAGACTTGAGTTAATTAGCAAGGACGCCTATGTCTGTTTCCTTTCTTTTCCTCTCCATCAGAAGCGGCTGGGTGGGATAGGTGGGGGTTCCAGCTTTGGCGGCTGGCAACGTGGCGGTTGCGATTTACTGTATAGGCAGCGGATTGCATGGGTGGAAGGCAGGCAGGCAGGCAGGCAAGAAGCAAGGGAGGCAAGAAGGCGGCCCTGGGGCGAATAACCCTGAACAGAGCGGGGCCAGGATTCCCAGCACCCTTGGTTCGGGTGTGTCTCGTACTTACATTTCACCGTGGGTGTGTCTGATGTTCTGGGAATTCACATCATTTCAAACAAAAGCTCAAAGCCACACACTGAGAAGATTGTCTCTGGAGCTTTGAAAAACTGTTCAATTTCCCTGAGCTGCCCCCAGAGCAGCTCCTCCCCAATTTCATTTGCTGTTTGCAAAGTATTTTCACAGATATCCTTTCATTAGAGCCCCATAACAACCCCCCACACACACAAAATAAATGGAAAAATATCATTATCCTTATTTTACAGAGTTCTCAGAACTTCACTGTGATCAAAATACTTGCCTGGGGTCAAATAGCCACAGGTGACAGCACCTGGCCTAATTCTGGCCCCTTCTCTACTCTCTTCCCTAGGAGGGTCCACCCCTAAGGTCACCCCTATTTCTCAGTATCCAGCCTCGGCTGGGAATAGGGCCCCATTTGCTCTGGACGAGTCATCAGGTACCTGTGAGCGTTGTGTGTGAGGTTTGTTCACGCAATGTTATTATTTTCATCTCCCTTTCTGGTAGACCTTAGACTTTTCCAGGGCCTTTGACCCAGCAGTTCCATTTGTAGGGATTTATTTTTAAGGAGTATTCAGACCTGGTCACAAAGATAGAAGTCTAAGGTTCATCTCTAGACCGATGCCTATCGTGTCATTCATTAAAGGGATACACTGAAAATAGCTTTAATATCCAAGAAGGAGCCCTTTTAAATAAACTAGGATGACACACTGAATCAATGCCATATTACTCAGAACTTAAAATCTTACATAGCAGAAGGACATTGAATGACATGGAAAGATGTTCATGGTCCATTGTTAAATAAGCAAAACAGGTTACATAAAAAGTGTTCTGGGATGGTGCCATTTTGGTTTAACAAATATTTATATCTCCATAGACATGTCGACAAGTGCCCAGAAGGCTGTAACGGTAGCTATCTCTGGTTGGCAAGATTCTGGATGGTTTTAATTTCCTTCTCTTTGATTATCTATATTTTTAAAGTACTCTATGTTAACTATGAGTTAATTTTCAATTTTACAATATGAAAAAAGTTATTTAAAAGATAGCAACAAAAGACTCTCTATTGTTCTGGTCATACATTAATTCAGTCACTCAGCTTTTTTTGTTTAATGTGTTAAGTGCTGTAAACTCAGAAATGCATCCAGAATCTGTTGTGCAGTCACTGTGCTGTTGCCCATTTCCGGGTTCACAGGGTCATCCGTTTGGAAGGACGTCAACACTTACTGTGCATTTACTCCAGGCCAGGCATTCTTCTTTCACGTGCTTTATCTCAGTTAACCCTCAGTGCCATTCTGCAAGGGAGGCATTACGATTCCTGTTTTAAAGATGGGAAACTGAGGTTTAAGAGGCTAATTAACTTGGTTAAGTTGGTTGTGCAGCTAGTTAGTGGAGGAGTTGGGTTTTGGACACAGGTCTGCCTGAACCCACCTGCCCTGCTTCAAGCCCTGGTTGCCTTTACCTGGGTTGCCTCTGTTTCAGAATGATTGATCTCATGGGCTTGACTGGTTTCTAATGCCTGCCCCTGGTAGGAATTTAAGGGTGGTGTCTGTGGTACTTCAGGAAGTGGCTGAA
The DNA here is from genome assembly GCF_040939455.1 of Microcebus murinus. Classification (NCBI taxonomy): domain Eukaryota; kingdom Metazoa; phylum Chordata; class Mammalia; order Primates; family Cheirogaleidae; genus Microcebus; species Microcebus murinus. The sequence continues at coordinate 43,240,762 of NC_134115.1, read as the reverse complement.
TTGCCAGGAACAAACCTGATGACCTGTTTTCCTGAATTCTCCGTCACCTGGGGGAAGCCAAGCCAATGAAAAGACACAGTGACCCACACTGTTCCTGCTCCTTTGCAACTAACCTTCCCTACCTGCTTCCCACGTGCAGTGTGTTTAGATCACACACTGCTATGCGTTAGGACTAATGATTCCCTGCGATCCTACTGGAGTGGAGCAGAGACCTTTTGCTGAAAAAGGAATTTTCAAGTTGACATTTAAAATTTTGAGCTCCAAAAGAAAGCATAAAAGAAACAAAAACCAAAAACAAAATAAAAATCCACCAGTGGACTGATCTTTGGGGATCAAATATTCTCTTTGAATTGTGCAGAGAGAGGCTTTCTGCAGCCTGGGCTGGAGTTTTCAGTTGGCCATGCAGAAAATGCTCCTGGGCACTCCCTTTAAAAACTAAATCAACATTATTTTAATTTGTGTTCCCTGCTTCCTCATTCACAGTGGAGGAGAAGGTGCGAGGCCAAGAAGGAGCATATTTCTCTTACAAGTTAACTTAACATGCAACATGCAGGGGATTACTCTGTGCACACTCAATACCACAGCCCAGAGCTTTATAGAATTCTATTGATCTTAGCTAAAGCTGTTTAATTTTTTTTGCTTTAATTTTCTTTCCTTATTTGCTCATTAAGTGGAGGTGCAGAGGGGGCGGGGAACTGATGGCAGGCAATATTCGTTGGATTTAAGGTTGGTTTGAGGGACCAGGGAGCTGGTCTGGCCTTGGCCACTGGCAGCATTTTATCCCCAGTGGTTTGGGATGGAGGATGGCACAGGGAGAGGGGAGATAGAGTGCCCAGACCCCTCTAGATATTTTCTGCTGCAAATACTCAGAATAAGGACTCTTCGTGCACAACACAGAGGCAAAACGGGGATGACTCTGACTCAGAGATGACCCACTAGGAGTTTACTGTCTAGTAGCAGAGGGAAGCACATTATTCCAAAGCAGGACACAGATGTGCCAAGGTAATCAAACGAGATATTTAATTCTGCTGTTGCAGCAGGCACAGGAGAATGAACATATCATTTTCCTCCACCAACCCATAAAACTTTTCACTAGGGAATAATACCCACATAAGTCATCAGGGACTTAAGTCGGACATGCCCAGGAGGGGAAATCGTGGATGGAACTAGGGCAGGAAATGTAGGAGGTGGCAGGGCGGGGCCATTGAGCTAGGGTTGGTGGTCTGAGGGTCAAAAACTTTGGCCCACTCACTGCCTTGCTGTCCTGGGCCAGGGGGCAGGACTCCTGAAAGGGCAGCCCGTGGGTGTGTGGACTGCGGACGAGGCTCCCATGCTCCAGGAGTTTGGGGTGGGAGTGGGCTGTGGCTGCACTGAGCCCTATGGGACACACCTCTGCAGCCTGGCCCCTACAGCAGGGCCTGACTGGTGGCAGGGGACTGCTGTTCACCTGTGACATCCTATGGTAGAAAGGGCCATGAAGATGACGGCCACCAAAGATGAAGGACCCAGACCACTTCTTATTTCCTTGGTACAATTTAAGTCCTAAGATTCTTGTAGGACCCAACATAGTGCAAGAAGGAAGCCCAATATTAATAATATTCATAATAAATGACATCTGTTGAGCTTTACTATATGCCAGGCACTGTGCTAGGATCTTTATGGAGATTATTTTCGTGAATCTCCACAAAAGCCCTCTGAGATAGGTGCCATTTATCATCCCTTTTTTTATAGATGGCAAGACTGAGGCAGGAAGGAGGTAAGCCCCTTGCCTGAGGGCTTATGGGCAGTAAGGAGCAGAGGCAGGACTTGAACCTGGCCACGCTGGCTCCAGGACTCCTTGCCCCCAGCCTCTGTGCTAGCGCCCCCTCCCACAGGGCCTGCTGGTCCGGGGGCACATCTCTTCACGGTCATTTGCATGGTTTTATTTGGGGGACAGAAAGAATTAAGCGTGATGTCCTTTGCACTCTGTGGAACAAATTCATAGCTGGTGCGGAAGTAATAGGAGAGAGAAACGCTGTGGGAGTTTAGGGCCCCAGTCGCTTACTTCTGACCATGGAGCCAAGTGTTTTCAGCGTGGCTGTGGGTGGACAAGTGAACACGCAAGAGAGAAAGAACAGGGTTTGGGGGCAGATGACTGAGAATCAGGCACATACCTGGGGACAGTGAGTAGTTCCACTGGACGGCGGCATGGGATAGGAAGGTGGCGGGAGAGGGGATGGAAAGGGAGGTCGCTCCAGGTCATAAAGGGTTGAGGGGTTAGACCTCGCGGAAGGTTAGTAGCAGAGTGTTTCATCTCAGGGGCTGGGTGGGATCGGCAGTGGCTTTCTGGACTGTTCTGTAGGAAGGACACACAGAGTCAAAGGGAAAGAGAGCTGGGTTGGCCAGCAATGTCTACCATGGGCTGAGATGCACTAATCCCATTTCTCACCCTGGGGCTTAGCAAACGACTCTGAAAGAAGACAGTGGGGTTCAATCCCAGTGGGGTCTACATGCCCCAAATTCTTACCAAATATCTGGTCTTTCTGAGGTACAGAGGCTGATTCCTTCATTTTATCAATTAGTCCTTCTCTCCCCTCGCCCAGCACCAATTTTATTGGAAATGCCTGGAAACGATGAAAGCAAATATGCTTGGGGTGCACAGAGCACTCTGGCTGCTGAAGCTTCTGTCTGGAGCTGTCTGGAGTCTGATCCAAAGTGCAGAATGGGATGGGATTCTAGAATTCAGAGTTTTAGGCTGGGCTCTGCCAGTAACAGCTGGGGGACTTTAGGCCACACCTGAACCTCTCCAAAGTCGTCCTACAACACAGTTTTTGTGAGGAGCAAAGGAAGTCACCTATTCGAAAATACCGTGACAACTGAAATGTACCCCCCTGGTTTAATTTGTAATATCATATCAAATAAAAAATGCCATTGGTTGTGAGGTATTTTATCGTTTTACATACCACTAAGAAAAAATGCTGCCAACGCTAGTACCGCATCTGCTGTCAATCGCATTCTATTATCAGGGAAGTTACAATGCCGTAAAAGCAGCACCTTAGGATCATTGAAATATGGTAGGTTTTGACAAAGATCTAGCTCGTAGTTATTAACCCCCTATTTATCCAAGTTAACAATGTATTTGCTAGGATTACAGTTCAGTTTCACAAAGCATGAATTTCCATATTCAGAAACAACTCAAGTTTTGTGCTATGAAAATCTCCCATTTTCACTTTGTAACTGAGAGTTGGAGAGATGGTTCCTGAGGGGAGGCCGCCCCCATTTACCATGACTATGAAAACACTAGTTTGACGGCTGGCTCAGATGTAACTGGCTCTAAATCATATAAGCTGCCAAACAGCCCTGATTAAACACTTGCTAGAAATATTCCAAGGTCAGGGAGCCCCGTGATTCTGCCGTGTGACATGGTAAAGCTGTGTTAGACGTCAGTCTGCGGCTGGAAATGCCTGGAATTCACCGCTCGTCTTTTTATTCTTGGTGCTCCCTCGAGAAAGAGCTCTGTGAGCACCGATGCGCTCCTAACCCAACAGGCGCCTTCGGGGGACACACGTGCAGTTTCCCTGGGGGAGCTTTAGGACAGTTTGTTGACTCGAGCTTATACTAACTTGGGGATCTTTGAGTGAGACGTTTTTGAGGACAGGTAGAAGCGTGCACTAGGCAAGACTCCTTTTGCCAGTGAGAGCAACTCCAGCTGGCTATGGGGGGATTATGAAAGGTGTGAGAGACACCTTGAAACCTGGCGACATGATGCTGCCAGGAACACTTCTCTGGCCCTTGTCTTTGCTTCCCTCCATGTTGACTCCCCTCCTCCTCTGCAGATGGGGCTGAGAACAGCCCTGCTCACAGCTCCCAGGCCCCCAAATAACCATTTTTCCACCAAAGAGGGCCTGAAAGTCTTCATCTCACTCCGCGGTGTGAAAATCCCAGGAAAGAATTCTGATTGGCCTGGTTTGGATCATAAGCCACCCCTAGACCCATCAGTTGTGGCAAGAGGCTAGAGTACCATCATTTTAGACTCCAACTATGAATGAAGAATTCAAGAGAGGAAAAGGAACCACTTCCTACAAGGGGTGGCCAGCTATCCCAGAAAGACAGGAAAAGTCCTGGCGGACAAATGATAGATGCATTTCCGTGATCACACCGAGTCTTGGAAAAGCCCTTTCATTGCATGATACGAAAAGTAAAAGACCTTAGAATTGTGGCTGACAACAAAATAATCTTATCATCATTAGAGTCAGACAAATGTAACCCATTAATCCATAATGGGGTACTGGGGTTGCCACAAAACCATGACCTTCTTCTTGGTGAGGGCTAACATGCTTTTCTACAGAGGACATGCTCTGAAAGGCAGTGTGTGTCTATACTACAGAAATTCCTGACTTTAAAAGTGTTGTTGGAGAACTCAAATTCTATCTGTCCAACTGCATCTGTACTGGGTAGAAGAGTGTGTTGGGGGGGGCTATCACGCTGAGAAGGACTAGGTCTGATTCTACTGCCCTAACGTATAAGCAGACCTCGAAAGCTTCTTAGGAAACCCAGTCACTTGTGTGTCTTTGACCAAAGACTTGGCTGCCCTGTCTCATAAGAGACAGACTATGAAACTTATTGCTCTTATCAAGGATGTGCAGATGATGGAGTTTATTACTTACAAGGATCCCCAGGAGAACTATTTCATTGGTCTTAGTGTCAGGAATGGCTATGTTACATCTCTGAAAAACTTGTTTATTTTTACTTTACAGACACTAAATCTCATGACCTTTCATGTTTCCCTCTTCATGGTGGCTGCTAGGAAGCTCAGAGCCAACATTATGACCCACCTGTAGTTCAAACTTGAATCCTTAATGGGAGGCATTTAGTGAATGAACCTCTTTATTTCTTCCTTCTTTCTTGACCTTATTTTCTCTTTGCCTCAAAGTTTAAAACTTACATAAGAGTTATTTAATCTTGTAGCACCATTTGCTTCTTTGTTAGCCAACTTAATTTTTTTTTTTTTTAGATTAAGGTGGTGATATAAGTAAGTATTTGACCTTGGGCTCAGAGGTTTTAAAGCCTCTTTCTGGTAGAAACTGTCTTGATGGCATGTGAAAGTGAGTATTCATTGTGCAACTCTGCCTCAAACCCTGCCCAACTTTTAGTTACAAGCTACGTGGTGAATTTGATTTGCTTTTGAACATTTTTGGCCATGAAAACAATATTATCTTGGGCTCCTTTCTAAGATCTGGGAGTAAATATACTTCCTCATGGTCATGAAGTCCAAAAGAGAATTCACTTTCATTCTCTACAATGCTGTTGCCTGTTTGAAAATATCTCCGAGCTTTCGCAAATCTGTAATTGCTGAGAGATTTGTAGTTAATAATAAATCTCAGATATTCGGCCGTAGGCATTTAAAATCCCAACAATAATGACAACAGAGAAGAAACAATTACTGTTTGCAATAATGGTCCATAGCAATGACTTTTAGAAGAATCCTTGATGAGTGGCTTTTATTTCTGTGATCGGGGGTTGGGGTTGAAAGCCAAACGTAAGTGTGGAAAATCGGATAATCTAAATGAGTCACTCATTTCCCAACTGAGACACGTGGCAAAGGCACCTCTGGAAGACTGGCTATTCTTTTCCATCATTTGCTGCAGGATTCTTCATTTCTCTCCTGAGAGCATTTCCAAGCTTATATCCAAGGTGGACATCTGCACAGGCCCTGTTTTCCTGAAGTTTCTCCAAAGACATGATAAACAAGGCAAACTCTCTCAATGGAAACTGCATCATGTTCTTCTTTGTGCAAGTTCGTATTTTGGTTGAAATGATAACTATAAATATTTAACATCCTAAAAGCTGTGGCTTTCCAGCCCCGACCATCTGATGGGAGGCGAGGTTGTGTGCATTAATTTACAACCCACTTTCATTTCAAGCTGATCGATAATATTTCATAAGGTAGGAAACCAGACGACACGATTTTGGTGGAGGGAGGAAAAGAGCTGAGGGTTGGCTTAAAGGCCTGAAGACCAAATTCTGAGAGCGGGGAATGGAAATCGCTTTCTACTTGGAACTCAATCTTTTGTTTTTTCTTAATCTTGATGTAATTTTTTTTTTCTCAAACTGAAGAAATTGACATTTTGAGAAGAAGAAGAGGAGAAGGACCGCCTTGGGCTGACTCCACTTCCTCATCTCCTCTGTCTCTGTCTCTGTCTCTCTCTTTCTCTCTGTCTGTCTCTGTCTTAGCCTCAGCCCCCACAGAGCACGGATGTCCTGATGAGAAGCATTGCTGCTCGAGGGACCGACAGCAAGTAAGAGCAGCTCTGTCCACTAAAGTCGGACACAGCGTGTCTGTGCGTCTGAGCCTTGAATAAAGGTGGTGTTTTGAAAACTGACCCCCACTTGACATTTACATGACACTACATGATCTCTTAGAATGTCATTATTTAAGTGATTGCTTTTACAGCTTGCAGACAGTCTAATTCTCATCAATTTCACCTTTAATCTAGGAGAGAAATGATAACCAATAGTGGGAAGAAGAAGAAAGAAAAACGCCCACAACAGAGGCCTGTGTCCTTATGTTCCAGGGTGGGTTTTCATTCAGAGTAATTTCTGTAAATGTGATTTTGAATAAACCCCAAAGTGACAAGTAGAGGGTTGGGTAGAAATAAATTCTTCCTTCTTAGTTGGGATTGTGGGAAAACTGGTGACTAATAAAATATTTGAATTAGGAAAGTGCTACAACAGGATCTGTTAAAATACATACATATAAATTCAATCAGATGAAAGTAACTGTATGTCTATATGCTGATGTGTGAGCCAACCGCTTTTACTCTAGATAATTCAGTGGGTATTGATTTTTTATTTTATATGTGTAATAACATGCTCCTGCGTTCAAAAGGATCAAAATACTGATGTTCAGTGATTTTCACCTTCAAAGACCTTTACCAGCGTAACTAATTAAAGCTCAGGCCTCATTGCCCAGTGCCCCGGTGAGGTCCAGACGCTGAAAGCAGAGCTCAAGGCCAGCCTCCCAGAGCCACCCAGCTTGTAGGACCGACTTCTCTCTGCTTCCTTTCTCTCCCAGCTGACAGTCTCACTCAAGGGTAATGGCAACAGAGACACAAAGCTACACAATGTGCCCACAGTTAGCGCACCTATGGACTCTGGGCTGGGGCTAGAGCCTGAACCACTGTTGTTTCTGGCATATGCTGGGGCCAAATGTCCCTGAATCTCCATTTTCCCTTCCAAGAACTGATAGAACTTGTTTTATGGAAAATGACTAAAGCATGTACTTATACAATGAAGCAAAGGTATTGGTTCATGTAACTGAAGAGTCTAGTGGTAAGATGGATGTCAGGTCAGGCTTGATCTAGTGGCTAAAATGATGTCCCAGGACCTGGCTTCTCTCCCTATTGCTGGTTTGTCTTTTGAGGTGTTGACTTCCTCCTCTGACTGCTTGGAGTGCCCCCCTCAACTGCTGCAGTTTCTCATCTTGGGGTAATAAAACCATTCTAGCTGGTCAGACTTTACACCCTCCTGTTTCTCCTAGGGGGAAGGGAGACAGTCTTCCTGGAGCTCCTAGTGCCCTGGGACTCTCTCTCATTCCTGTCACCGGGGAGATAAGATAAGCTGTATGACTTAAGCCAATTAGGGCCCACCCCTGGAATTGGGGGTGTGATGAGGATAAATGAGAACAGAAGAGAGGTGAATTCCTGAAAGAACAATCAAGTTACTGATGAAGGGAAGACATGGAGGCTGGAGATGAAAACAGCACCGTTCACTAGGACAACTTTTTAGCGTCTCTTTCCGTAATGCCTTTTACTAGACATCTTGATTTTATTTTCTCTTGCCACAAAGTCACCTGAGGAAGTCAACAGGCAAAGTGAGTTCTGGTTGCAGGCTGGATTCAGACTCAGATGATCCTTTGATCTTCATCTCCAAGTATTGGTCCCATGTCTCCATCACAAGGGCTGGCAATGATGGCAGACACCTGGCACGCAGGCTCCGCATTCCCCTCTCGGTCCCACGGCAGACATCATCAATCCATCATGGGGCTTCTCCCTGTGAAGTCCAGATGTGGCCCCAGAGACCTACTTAAAACAATCCACTGGAGAGCCCCTACCAACGTATTGGTGTTGACAGGTGAGATAAAACGCACTAGCCATTTCTGGAAAGAATTGCACAACAGCAACCCAAACTGCCCATGCATTCTCCCTCGTATACCAAGAGCACTCACAAACACATGCACACGTTCACACACCTCAGTGCTTCTCGGAATGTGGCTTATAGATCTCTTGCAGCAGAATCCCCATTGTGCTCTTATTAAAATCTCAAGAATGGAAAAACAAGCACCACATGTACTCACCAGCAAATTGGTATTAACGGATTAACATCTAAGTGGACATATAGGAATAACATATGTCGGGCGGGTGGGAGGGGGGAGCAGGGGGTGGGTATATACAAACATAATGAGTGAGATGTGCAACGTTTGGGGGATGGTCACACTTGAAGTTCTGACTCGAGGTGGGGGGCACGGGCAATATACATGACCTTAACATTTGTACCCCCATAATATGCTGAAATAAAATAAAAAAAGGGAAAAAAATGTGTATTCCCAAGACCCACTCTAGAGCTGTAGAATCAGAACTTCTAGAGCTAGAGTTGCACAAACCCCTTGGAAGTGGTTTCTAAACCATATTCTTAAAATAGCAGTTTTAAATACTCAATAGGCTAATACACACCATAGAATAGTAAGCTTTAGTCCTACTAGGTCTCTGAAATACTGGCTTATTCTTCATGTGTTCTTTCAGCAGAAGTGTATTGAGCTAATGCCTGTAGGCGCTGGGCTAGTTTCCGTGAATTAGATGAGAATGCTGGAATTAAAGGTTTCTTAGGCTTACTCAGTGAGACACACAAAAATGCTCTGTGATTTATTATCTCCTGCACAATTGTCTGTAAACACCGTTCCTCCAGCAAGAGTGTCGAGGCCGTCATCTTTGCTGGTTCTCCCTGGGCACTGTGGAGGAGGGTAGATCTGTATACTATAAAAACCAGAAGAGGAAGTATCAGGGGTTAACAGCCACAAAAAAGGACCTGGGCTGTGGGACTTAACATAAGGGCAAGATGTCTTCTATGTGAGGGGACTACAAAGAGAGAAAGTGTCACAGAGGACTTGGCCCTGGACCCTTTGGTAGGTTAGAAATAGTTGAGACATGGGATGAGGCGAGTTGAGCCTTCTGGGAAAAGGAAAAGACGGCAATGGCTAGAGGAGAAAATGTGCAGAAAAATGCAGCAAGGGATCATGGGTAGAGAGTCATTTAAGTCATTTGTGCTGAGAATGGGGATCTGGGAAAAGAAGTTGGAAAGACGTGGTTGAGTTTTCATCATGGAGGGTTTGTGGGTCTGGCTTCAGTGTGTATTTTGTGGACACTGTCACAGTCTGTGGGCCTGAACTAATCACATGGCCCCATGTAGCTGTAGGGGGCTGGGGCAAGTAGGGGAGCATATGGAATATTTGGGGAGTGCTCACGTTTTCTACTACACTAGGATGATTTTAGAATTTCCAAAATTCAGAAGTCATATACATGAGTTACCCCTAATAACTTGGAGGGCTCTAAGAAATTGGTAGGAGTAAGGGACTGGAGACTGATTTCTGTAACCCACCCATTCACTCCTAGGGTGGTTGTTATACTTTTAGGTGCACAGGTTGATGTATATCTGAGCCTGATTGGTTCTGACTTAGAGTTTTAGTCTTTGGCAGTTAGCCAAATGAGTGTCTGACTAGGATAATCTGTAGTAGTGAACTCATCTCATAGAAGAAAAAAAACAGTGCTCATACACACATATGCATATACATTTTTAGGTTTTAATCAATACATTTTTGTATAAAACAAATACAAAAATCTGAAATCCAGACCTATTTCTCTTCCTCAGCAACCTCAGAGGTTTTCTAGAAAATACAAATATCTGCATGGAATAAGAAGTCCTCAGCCCTCAATTGCTGTTTGAAAGCACTCTAAGATAAAAACTCTTCTTCCTGAATCTGGAGCACGCTTTCCTGCAAAAGAATCATTCCTTTTGTCAGACAGACACGTGTGTGCAAGCAACAACTATTCACCAGGTGCCCACGAAGGCCCTGGCACTCTTCTAGGCCCTGGACATCCAGCAGTGGGAATGCTGCCTTCCTGGAACCTACATTCAGGTGGGGAGAGATGGAGCTACTCATTACACAGCTGGAACTTGAACTGGGACTTCTTACTCCAAATCCTTTGAACTAACGTGTCATGCTAAAGACTCGCTTGTTCTTCAAGCAAATCTTTCAGCTTTCCATCATTGCCACCTCCTCAAGCATGAACTCTTTTCCAATTATCCTTAAAAAACGCCAATCAGCCCAAGCATATTGAGTGGCATGCCAGGCTGTGGTGCTATGGGGGATAGAAAGATGAATAAGCTTCTCTCTCTCCTCTTGCTTTTGGAGGAGCTTCTGGTCTCAATATGGGGTGCCAATCTATCTTTTCTGATATGCCCACTGAATTCCCATTACTGGTCTTTGGTTTAACAAAATTTCAGCCCAGCGCAAGAGCAGTTGAGCAACCGTGACTGCAGCATGGCCGAGAAGGAGAAGACCTCTCTTTGCCCGGCTTAGGGAGGGGAGGGAGATGTTTGGGAATAAGACAAGAAGAGTGCTTTCTACCTCTGCACTACTGCCAGAACCGCTCTGTTCATCTAATAGACGTGCTTTCAGGGCAAATCCAAAGCCATCTCCTTTTTGCTCCTGGGGACAGCGGCTCCCCCAGAAAATACTTGGAGTCATTGGGGCAGAAAAGAGAAGGCTCTCTGGGAACAGAATGCCTCTGATCCCATTCCTTTTATGCCCCAGGAAAAGAAAGGAGGCCCATGCAAAAGCCCCTCCGGGGGCTTCCCAACCAGTTAAACATGAGTGAGAGAGAGAAAGGGGAAAAAAATTCTAAATAAAAGCAAAGTCTTTGAAAAACTTCAAAGAAACCTTTCTCCTGTTCAGAAGTCAAGAGCACATCTGGCTGGCGGTGAAAAGAGAAGTGGTGTCATCTGAGCAAAAATGTTCTGTTCAAATATGTCCTTTAAGGAGGGCAAGAAAGGAGAGCGAGAGAGATGGAGAGGAGAGAAATAATGCAAGGAGGGAAGGGAAGTTAAAGGCAAAAAGAAAAAAGGAAACAAGAAAAAAAGAAAAGAAAAGAAAAAAAGAAAAAACCCTCCTAAATCTTGTAATGTTTTAGGAGGGCTTATTAGAGCGAAAATTAAGTGTCATACAGAGCTCTGCTCCAGTATTGATGGCTTTTATTCAAAGAGCCATCACCCTGTAAACTCACTTTAACAACTCCCTTCAGATGAAATATAAAAATTAAAGACATTTACAACACAGCTTAGTAGCAGATGTAGTCATCCTGTTGGGGCTTAGATCAAATAGTGATGTAAACCCCAGCAGGATAACAGGTCTTATGAAAAAGTCCTTAACAACAGCCCCCAAAAATCTTGGAAATCTTACAAAACATGTTTCCCATTCTCTCCCCAACCTCAAGCCTCCCCCCCATCCCACTTTTTTCCTCAGCACCTCCCCTGATCTGCTAGACTCCTTTTCCATCATCATCTTTGTCTAGAGTTCTTGTGAGTCACTCTATACTTAGCAACTGGACCAACAAAAAAAAAAAAAAAAAAAAAGGAAAATCTGGTTGGGCTTCTGGTTATCTTCCCCAGCTAGTCATCTTCCCCGTCACCTGGGGGGTGCCAGGGCAACCATGTGCTCAGCGGTCTGGGAAAAGGACTGAAATGCACAGAGAGCTCAAGGGGGTGCTGAGGTCTGACTTTCTCCATGGCCCGCTCTTCCCTATTTGCCTCTTGTCCTCTTTTACCCACCCAGAGGAGGCTGAAAGGAGTTTCCAGTTGAACGTGAGTTTCCAGGTCGCTCAACAGGGCGAGAGACATTTATGTCTGTTACAATGCAGGTCATGGGCTTTTCCCCACTCATCCTTTCCAAAGGAGAGTTTCTTGGGGATTTGCTCTGGGAACCATCTTCACCCTCCCCCAGCACACCGACCCATTCATTCACCATTTCAGAAGGTGTGCTTGATCGCCTACTACAGACCAGGCACCCAGCACAGTGCCAGAGATGGGCATGATCGTCCTGTTGGTCCTGTTCTCTTTGCTCTTGACTTGACATATCCATGGCCTGCCTTTGGAAAGAGAAAAGGGTCAGGGGAGAGAACGGGAGAATAAAAATAGGCTCCATCTGAGAATTTCTGGTTGTGAGGTCCAGTTTCTCCATGACCGTGGCTCTAACAAATGAAGCCAGTGACCTGTCTTGCTCCCTCAGTGTACAAGAAGGGTCAAGGTGCCCCCAGGCCCAACTTGACTCTTTTGGTGCCTGAGCTCCTCTTTGCTGGCGGATGCCCATTCAGCCAGTGATTTGGGAGTGGCTGCATTAGATGTTTGGCTGTAGCTTGACTCTTGGACCAGGCAGAGGCCAAGACGCTGGAAAATAAGAGAGAATCCAAAGGGCCTCGGTGAATGAAGGAGCAAGGCCCAGCCCTGTAATGAGCAGATAAAAAACCAAAATGAAATGTTACCACCTCAAATGACTGAACGAAGGCCAGTGAGAAAATTGTCTTAGAAAGCCCTGAAAGCACTAAACGAGAGGCTAGCTCGGATGTCACAGGGAGTTGAAGGAGGTTGGAGACGTTCCAGGGCTGAGTGGGGGCCTGCTAAGGTCATGCAGTCTGGAGTTTTCCATCGCCCAAGCCAGCAGTTACAGCTTGCACTCATGCCCTCCCTGCCCTCTTTTCTCTTGCTTTACCCAAGAGATCTGCAATAGGATTGGGTTGCAAATATTGTTTGGTCCATCCCCAAACCTCCTGGAAGGCCTGGTTGGATTTTTTTTCACACGTGTTCTAATCTGGAAACAAAGGTTGAACGTCAGCTGCTACATTGGGAGGCCACATTGATATGTCCAGTGACCAAGGAAAGTCTTCTGTCTGGATACCTGCAAGAAACGACTTCAAAAGTAATTTCCTCACTCACACTCGCATACATACCCTCCCCTCACACTTGCATCCTAGCACGTACTCACATGCACACTCACACTCACACTCACACTCACACACAGATACAGACGGCCTCAATCCCAGTGGGTCACTTGGCGATGCTCTGGGCCATTTGGCCAAGGAGAAGGCAGCATTTACTTCCACTGATGCAAGGTCTGCTCTGTGAAGGAAAGGTGTGCTTATGTAAAGAACCACAGAAGATAATAGTTACAGCCTATGTCACAGGCGTGGACTAATCTTTGATTAAATAATGATATTCAGATGACATTTCTTGGCAACTGGCAGACCAGCTGGAAAAATAAGTCAGAATTTCCACAGAGAATAGACTGTTTTGCCATCCAGAGCTGGCCAAGTACAAACAGCAAAGGTTCTAAACACACACGAATGAAAGGTCCCAGCGCTCTGGCTTGCAAAAGGGGCTCCCTTTTCTCTACTCACAGATCCTGCACACACTGGTTTGCAGATGTGTGTAAAGTGCAGATGGAAAGGTAGCGTCTGCTGGCCTGTCCTCTGTCTCCTGGGATGTACGACCTCTAAAACCACGTAGTCCAGCTCCTCATTTTTCAGATGAGGAAACTGAAGTCGCAGAGTTGGAGGGACTTGCCCAAGGCCACGCAGCGAGACGTTGCATGACTGTCCTCCCAGTGCTCTCTTGAGTACGCTCTGACCTCCACAGAGCTGACCGGTGGGACGTGGGAGTGCCCATCATGGGAGGTGTGCGTGTGCACAGGCGCCGGAGTGGCTGGAACTGGCGTGTGAGAAGCGCACGTGTGTGCATAACATGGCGTATTGGGGAAACGGGCAGGTTGGCGCTGGACTGGTCTGTTGTCAGTATTCCAACAGGAAAGAGATGGAGCCCCACAGCCTAACGTGTGGGCTGCGTACAAAGAGGTGGGCAGGGTCAAGGAAGCCAGCGAGGGGTGGTACGGGAACCTGTGTGAGCAACAGCAGGGAGCTCTTTCTGTCCGTAGACTCGCAGGAAGCACGTGGAGGGAGAAGCTCCCCAGCCCAGGAGGAGTAAAGTTGATCTTTGCTCAAAGCCCTCAGCCCACGGGGCGGGCTGCCAGGGAGGAAGCTGGGCAATCAGCGCTATGTCCACACGCATCTCCATGCTCAACTCCTGCCCCTGCCTCCCACTGGGTGACCCCAGCCAGAGCCAGAGGTGACGGGGCCATAATGGGGTCCTGTGTGAGTCCCGGAGTGAAAGAGAGTGTGACTGAGCATCTGGTTCAAATCTCAAGTAGCTTTTCCACTTACCAGTGTGGTGACTTGGAACGAGTGACACAACTCGCAGACTTTGGTTTCCTCACTTGCCCGCCACCCACCTTAAGGGGTGCACTGACTCTTGGGGCTGGTGTGTGGGGCGCTGCAAGCTCAGTGCACAGCACGTGTGATCCGGTTCCTCCTCACAGCAGCACCAGAGGCCCCTGCGTGAGTGGCAGGGTCAGCCTGAAGCCTGACGCTCTCGCAGACCTTTTGACCCAGCAACGAACTAAATCAGGCAAATGCACAAAATTATAATGCCGTCCACACCATTGCTTAAAAATGTGAAGAATTGGAAACAACTTCACTGTCTGTATCTATCAGAATTCTTAGTTGCAAACAATAGAAACGGATTCTGGTTGAGTTAAGCAGAAAAGCAATTTAATGAACAAATACTGGGTGATTCACAATAACCAAAAGAGGCTGTAGAACCCAGCTCAGAAAAGGTCAAACCATAGCAGACGCAGACCCACTTGACACAGACGGGGTGCAGCAGGCAGCACGTGTGGAAAGACGTGGAGGGCTGGTCGCCAGCGAGCTGCACGCCCTGGGTCAGCAGTCCTGGGCCCCCTCACCCTGCATGTGTGGCTTCAGACACGGGGCTTCCAGGAGCCTGTCATCTCGCCCCTGTTCACAAGTGTGCTCTATAGAGGCCACGGGTAAACTGAAGTGATCTCAGGGGAAGGTGGACCTGATGCTGGTACCGCTGACTCTTACCTGCCTGCACCTGTCCTGTGGAGCCCCACCTGGATCCCCTTTACAGTCGCTGTGACTGGTGGCTGCTGGCAGCTCACGGCTGCCTGCCTCTTGGCTGGGCTGATGGAGGGAGCTGCCTTGCCAGGGCAAAATTTCTCTATCCCCTGTCCCTGAGGAGCAGGTGAAGATGAGAGCTTACCTGAGCCCGTGTACTTGCTCAGCTCCTCCTCCTTCCCTGACTTTCTTTCCTCCCTCCCTTTAAGCTTTTCCCTGAAGAGCCACACCCTCTATTGATCAGGTGCACGCAGTCCCTGCCTCAAGCTCTGCTTCTAGGGAAATGAATCTGAGCCACAACCTGACTTAGACTCATGCCTGGCCTGGCACGAGCTCCTTTTTGCATCTAGGGGTGGGGGAACCTTCTAGTTTAATGAAATCCTTTTATTTTTATTAATACATTTTGTTCATCTTTTATATTTTTATTTTATTTTTAAAACAAATATAGGATTTGTTCTATAAAATTTGGACTCAGTCAAAATGGCCACACTCAAGGACCTGGAAGGCCACACATGGCCTTAAGACCACAGGTTCCCACCCCTGGCTGGCCCTGTCCCCTGCCCTTGTTTCGCCTCCAGTCTTCACCTTCACTGTTGGCCCCAAGCCCAGTGTGACAGTGAAAGAGGAAAAGTGTGCAGTGTTGGGGGAGGACTGGCGTTCACACAGGGCCACCAATTGGTTTTGACCTTCTCATGGAAGGAGCCAGGTCTGTGTGATCAGAATGGGGGGCCTCTCCCTCCTCCTGCCCCCCCCCAGGGCCCTGGGTCTACTTCTTTTGTCACATGTGTCACACTATGTTACAATCTGCTGTATTCTTGTCGTTCTCCATGACAAGACTGGAGCACTAGAGCTAGGCAGAGACTGGGTCTTCCTAGGTCAGCTTGGTGCCTGGCCTCAAGAAATGGGAGATGGAGGTGATTGTCATTGTCACCGATCGGTGCACAGGCCATCTTTGTCAGATGAATGAAAGAACCTTCAGAGGACAGGTCTCCTCCTGCTCAGTACCACCGTTGGGGAGAGAGGATTTACCCAAGAGTCAGGCTTGGTTATCACAGCAGCCCATAGATCAGTTTAGACTGAGAAAAGAATGAGCACAGATTCTCATTATCTAGAAGTCATTAAGCTGTGATTAGGAAAAGGGAGAGGGGAAGGAGCAAATGTTTGTAAGGGGATCCGACATCTGTATTCATCTGTGCACAGATACTACACTGGCCCACGGGGCCACCTTTAATGAACAGCATATGCTATAGTTTCCGGAGGCTGTATGTGTACCTGCTTTGTGCTAAGTGTTAGACAACACAAAGACAGTTTCCGTTGAGGTCCCTGTCCCCAAGGACCTCACAATTTTATTGGGAAGAAAGACAAACAGGCAGCTATAACAATGGATAGCATTTGTTGAGTGTTCATTTTATAACAGGCAAGGTTCTAGACACTTCACGTATATTAGATCATGCAATCCTCATTGCCACCCTCTAAGATAGGGAATTTTACAAGTATAAAAACTTAGGCACAGAGAGGTTGATTAACTTGCCCAGAGTAGCAAGCTGTGGCTCCTAAGTGGAAGAGTCAGGATTTGAACCCTTAGCCTTTTAGCTCCAGAGCCCCTAGCACTCCATGGATCAGTGAGTATTACAAGAGTTATGAAGCAAGAGGCAGGAAGAGCCTGCTCTTCTGACTGAAGACCTTTAGCTGATGTCCCACTGGGACACGTGCCCCAAATAGGAAGCGTGCCTTCCTTCTGTCCATGGTCTCCCCTTTCCCTCTGCCTGGCCGACGGTGTCCATGCACACGCGAGACTGTCCCATGATCTCAAAGGGACCTGGCAGCTATCTTTGCTCCTTTCTTCCCCAGCATCTCCTCTAACAGCTACCTGCTGGGCAGGTCTGTTGAGCTTTCATCAGACATAAACCTCGCTCAGCCTCTTCTCCCCGTGCTCTAGGCCCCAGATCTAGCTCAGGCCCTTCACGTCTTGCTGGGATCACTGCAGCAGTCTCTGACTTGTTTCCGACTCTCGCTCATCCCCCTCGTCAATGTGCCCTGTGCACTGCTGCCCGTCTTCACCACGCCCGCCCGGCCCCGTGCAAGCCCTCAGGAAGGGACTCGCTCTGCTCACATCCATCGCGGCAGGCTTGGGCTCTACCTTTTTAACCACTTCGGTGCCGGGCTCACTCATTGCGAAACCTTGCCCACAGCCGGCACTCACAGTCCGCACGACAGTTCGCGCCGTGCATTGACCATTGACGACGAATCCGTTTTGCTCTTGTGTGATGAGGACAGCTTTAAAGCACTGAAAGCTTGTTTTACTTTACAGGCAGCTTTACTTGTAATGCAAATCAGAATAGGTAACGTATACACGTATGTTTTCATTACGTTATTTTTAAATGTTCACAATTTTATTTTGATAAATGAAAAATTAGAAAAGTCATATCACGGCTGTCGGCTAAAGTCGCTGTGAGCGTTCATCTGTGGCTGTTGAATATAGTCGACGCTGGTCCCGAAGTGGTTAAGAACCATGGTGGCAGGGATTAGGAGGTGACTCATACCCCCAGGGTGACAAGAGAGGCCAGCTGTGCGTGCGCGCTGGAAATCACAGTGTGTCTCATCAGTCCATGCCCACATGCATCTCCTGGGCATCTGGTGAAAGTGCGGATTCTGGTTCTGTAGGTCTGGGGTGGGGCCTGAGCGCCTGCATTTCTCAGTTGTCACGTGAGGCTGATCCTGCCCGTCCGTAGTTTGAATAGCAGGGTGTTACATGGCAGCTTCAAACACAAAGGCAGAATTTCTCCAGCCACAGTCTTAGGCCAGGACAAGGGGAGCTGTAGAACAAAACTAAACAAACACAGCCCTTTACTGAGCATTTGCTGTGTGCTTATTTTGCAGTCTCACTTCATCCTCCCAGTAGCCCCGGGAGCTTCATACCATTATTATTCCCACTTCCCACAGGAGAAAACCGAGGCTTAGCAAGATGAAGGAACTCACCCAAGGTGACTCAGGGCTGGAAAGTCCAAGATCAAGCCTGTCAACAACCCAACCGTGGAGTCCCCATTTTGAGAAAACGGGAAGGTGTTGCATTTATCGAGACAAGGGTGGCGGGGAGGAGGCAAGGAGGGGGTGGCTTCACAAAGAAGGTGTGCTTCCCATCTGGGCCCCCGGGCTGCCACCGCCCACACAGGTCCTGCAGAGGCCCACCTGGGGCAGGCGAGGCCACAGCATAGGGGCCCAGGGCTCAGGAGGCCGGAATGGGAAGTTCTTGCCCCAAACAGAGACCAACAGCAGAGCTGGACTCAACCTGTGGTGGAAAAACACCCGATTGGGAATTCTCCCCCTTGTCTAAAGCAAATGAGCAGTGTGGCCCTGAGGAGCCACTTCTCCTCTATGGGCTCCTGCTTTTATCTGGAAGACCATGGGCGGCAGGGCGGGCTGCATGTTACTAATTTGCAGGGCCCAATGCACAATACAAATGTGCACCTTTTGTTAAAAAATGATTATGAGTGTCAAGATGGCGACAACAGAGCATTGAACCAAGAGTGGGGCCCTCCCGAGTGTGGGCCTGTGTGACTGCGTGAGTCACACGCCCACGAAGCCAGCCCTGGAGACCGAGTGAGCCTACGGGTGTCCAATGCCTTTTAAGCTCTACTGCTCAGTAAAGTTGGTTTTCTTCTGTCTTCTGCTATTAGTCCTGCCTTGTTGGCTTACCATTTCTATGTCTCCCAGGAAATATTTGAGGCAATCTCTCCACCTGGCTGTGTCTGGTATCTCACTGGGTCGTCTCTCTCCCCATCCTCTCTGCTCTGCCATCCAGAGACCCTGTAAGGACTGGTGGGTCCTGAGTGCATGAAGCTTTTTCAAGAGCTGTGGCCACCTTGAAGCGGGTGAGCAGCGGCGTGGCCTGAAGGAATGAGAACATGTCCTTTCTCTGTGCTGACACTCATCCTGCTCAGATAGCTCCTGCATTTCCCCATCCTCCCCCACTCCTCAAGAGCCGGGACAGAGAGTCAGTGAGAAAGAATGAGTCAGCAGCTAGTGTCCTGTCCTTGCCCCCACCCCCAGGGAGCGAATACCTCAGTTCCCAAACTGTCTGAGTCAGGGAGGTCGCCCTGAGGACATCTGCCTGTTTGTCCAAACCATGCCAAGCAAGCAACAGCTGCTGAAATGAGCCCAGGGGGCATCACTTCCTGTCACGGGAGACCAGACCAGGTGGACTCTTGGCCCTCCTGCCCGGCCCTGCCACACTGCCCAGGTGGCCCCAGTACAGGGAGGGCACTGGCTGCCTGGTTCCGTTCCACAGACTCAGCCTAGAGTCCAGGGTGCCCCTGCCAGCATCTTCTCTTGGCATCAGGATGATCAAAGAGCAGACGCAGCCACGAAGGACCCAAACCCTGGGGTAGGGGCAGACAGAGCGACTGGCCTGAGTGACTGCAGTCCTGGGGTCTCTCTTGGGCTTTGCCACCTTGGTACTCTTTGGGCCTCAGTTTCCTCATCTATAAAGTGGGACACCTTCTTTGCCTCCTTCCCCATGCAGAGTAAATTGGTCTTTTCCTGGGAGCCCAACGTATGAGACACATAACTCAACACACTGTGATATGCTTGGCTAATTACGTACCTGACTCCCCCTCTAGGCCATCAGCTCCTAAGGACAGGGAGCAGCATATAGCCTCAACCCTCAATTATTCTGCATCTTAGATGCTTAGACTGCACTGGGAGCACTAGCGTACAGGAAACAACTGCATTTCCAACATTGATTAGGGTGACAGCATTGCATACCCACCCCTGCAATGCCCGGGGATAGATGCAAACAAAGAGAAACCACCTGCGATACAGGACCAAGGAACAGTAGTTGGAAAGACTCCATCCCATCACTCTGTGCCCCATGTCTGCCACCCACCATTGCTAAGTTTTTGGTCTTCTATCATCTGATGACTACCGCCCTGTGTCCTGTCCACACACGAACCGTGCAACGCCCAGAAAGGGTGGCCCCAGTCTCTGAGTAGAGAGGTCAGGGTCTTGCTGTGACTGGTGCAGTGGTTCCTGCCGCTGGTCATCGGGGAAGAGCTGTGGGCTGTAGACTAGACCTCAGGGAAGGGTCTGCGGAGTGAAGGGAGCTGAGGAAAGTCACGGAAGCATCTGCCTCCCGGGGAGGAAGCACCGTGCAGACTCCTGGTGCCCTCGCCTGCTGGGGAAGGGGCACTTTTGGGGAGTTACAGCCGTGGGAACCAATTATGGGCTGAATCCACCCGAAATCATATGTTGAAGCCCTACCCCCAGGGGGACTGCATTTGGAGACAGGGCCTTAAAGGTAATTAAGGTTAAATGAGGTTCCAAGGGTGGGGTCCTAAGCACACAGGACTGGGATCTGAGAAGAAGAGGAGACACCAGAGACCCCTCTCTCATGGCTCGCGCACAGAGAAGAGCCTACTGAGGACAGGGTGAGCAGCAGCATCCGCAAGCTGGGAAGAGAAGCCTGGCCAGAAACCAGCCCTGCTGGCTCCTTGATCTTGCACCGCTAGCCTCCGGGGCTGTGAGAAAAGAAGTGTGTGTTGTTTAAGCCACTTAGTCTGTGGTGTGTCCTTGTGGCAGCCCGAGCTGACTCATGCAGTTGGCCTCTTCGCAGGCACTGTGTATCACACACCAGGGTGGACACAGATGTCACGGTGCGTTGGCTGAGGAACAGGCTTGATCAGGGGACAACTGTAAGGTGTCAGCCATTCTCTCTTTGTGTCCCTGGGTGAGTGTGAAGCTGGAGATGTACATAGAATCCATAAGGATTGTCCTTTCTGGGGACCTCCCTGCTTACATGGCGAGCAAGAGGGGCTCTGCCAGGGGGCAGCACGCAGATCACTCGGGGTGGGGCAGGCGGGCGTGGGGCCGGCGTTACCCGAGCTGTCTGGGAACACCAGCACCTGGAGCCCTGGGCGGGCATGTGGCATCGCAGTCTCCCTGCTGGGGAGGAGATTTATCCCGCCTGCAGCTGAACAGGCCCTCCCCCTGGGGAGGCAGCCCAGAATGAGCAGGGGGTTGTTCTAGACAATCCAGGTGTTTTTGTTCAGGCCTGGACCAGGGCCGTTAGAACGATACGCCCTGGGGTGAGCATGCCCGTGGAAAGGGGACTCAAAGGCAGCAAGCCCAAGAGAAGGTCACACTCAGGGACATGGGGTCACTTGGTCAGCTGTCCCTCCCCATCAGGAGACTCCTTTCCAGGGCTGACTTTGCTCTTGTTAAGGGAGCCGGCTTCCTTCCACAGATGAAGGGACAAGATGTCCAGGTGGGACACTGCACACCTCCGGTGAGACCTCACGGCTCCACGTGCTCCCTAGAAGGCCGTGGCCTCCTCCATGGGGGAGGAGACCCTGGGCCGGGGATGAGGAGCTACGGTGCTCATCTGTGCGGGGGGAGGGCGGCTTGGCTGCTGGGGGCGGGGGAGGCGCACCAGCATTCTCTGCCGGAGCCTTCTGGGGTAGGAGGGATGTGCCAGGCTATTTTCTTCCCCATCTTGGGCTGCCTTTGCCAAAATGAATTCGTCTTGCCCAGCGAGGACTTGGGATGTAAAACATAACGCCTGTGCTGAGCTTTGGTTCTTTCCAAAGACCTCGGTAGCCGGAATGAATGCCACCTGTAGCGTGCGCATGCTCACGATCATATACATACATGTGCGTGTGTGTGTGTGTGTGTGTGTGTGTGTGTGTGTGTGTGTGTGAGTATCTGAGTCTGTGCTGGATTCAGAGATAACGGAGACAGAGGGGACCTGGTGGGCTGGTGGGGCAGGTGGCCAGGTAGGTTCAAAAGCTCCACCTGCAGCCCCAGATTGAGGACCATCTTGCAGCAGAGCCGGAGCCCAGGCTGGCTGCACTGGCTGCATAGAAGGTTCGTGCCTGTAGCCCAGGCAGCTGCAGATGCTTATTTGCTGGTACGCAGCCCTCCCGGGCTCTTCATGAGACGCGGGTCCTGTAGTGCTACGGAGGCACCAAATTCGCAGCACATGCCACAGCCATGTGAATACAGTCCTGCAGCATATGCTTGCATATACGTGCCCTGCTAAACCGGGGGTCTGCTGGGGGACGGACTGCAGGGACACTGGCAGAGTGTTTCTTGCTCTGCGTGGTGGTTGACCCCAAGTGGTGTTCTCTGGATGTGTGCCACTCTGGCGGCGACATCTCTGCCTCCCACGCCATCATGTCCCCAGTGCTGGCCACCTGTCTTGCTCCTTTGGCTTCTGCCACCCAAAGGGGTTTGTCTCCATCAGTGCCTTCTCTGAGGCTCTACCAAGAGCTGCCAGGCTCTGCCTGCTCCCCTCTGGCTCCCTCGTGGCATCTGACGCTATGGGAATCGAGCAGGAAAAGCAAAAGCAGGACTTTATGTGCTTTCAGCACTGTCTGTCCTTCCTCTGCCCTGGGCAATGGCTCAGCGTTGGTAGATTTCCTGGTCGCTGCCGTAGTCCAATCGGGCTGCTATAACCCAGACTGGGGAGCTTATAAACATAATTTGTTGCTCACAGTCCGGGAGGCTGGGAAGTCCAAGACCAAGGTCCTGGCAGACTCGGTGTCTGGCGAAGGCCTCCTTCCTGGTTCTCACTATGTTCTCACAGTGGCAGAAGGGGTGAGGGAGCTCTCCCAGGTTGGGTCACCTTTAAAAGGGCACTAATCCCACTCAGGAGGCCTCCACCCTGATGGCCTAACCATCTCTCAAAGCCCCGACCTCCAAATACCATCACACTGGGGACAAGGATGTCAACATATGAATTTTGGGAGAACAAGAAGAGTCTATAGCAGTCACTTTCCTATATTAACAGTTACAAAATAGGTATTAAAAAGCCCAGTCCAATGTAATACCAAAGCTTCACTCTCTCACCTAATTTGAGGGCTTCTCCCCATTGTCTGCTTAGCCTTGAGGGGCTGTGGCTAGCTGCTTTGCCGTTTTCCCTTTGCTTTCCTCGTCTACTGCCGGTGCAGCTTCTTGCTCCTCAGGGTGGGAACAGGGGAAGGGAGACAACAGCAGAGAAGGTCCTTCCTGTCTGGTCTGCTGTAATCTGGCCCTGGGGACCCCAGGTCAGGGCACAGGTACAAATGCCGGCTCATTTTCTCATGATGAGCTTTTATAGATCCTCTCAGGGCTGCCCTGCTGTGCCTTCACTTGGCATGGGAAGTACACTCTCTCCTTGACATCTTATAACCACCCCCTCCACTTCTGCACTCTCTGGGCCACCTCCAGCCTCCTGCTGCTGGGGCTGCCTTGTCCCTGCCAGGAAGCCTTGGCTGGAGACCTTGTCAAGACAAAATCAAAACTGCTGGTTTCTGTGGGTCGGCCTGGCCTGCAGAAATTTGCGTGTCTTCTCTCTGCCTTTGGTGGAAGCACATCTTGTTCTCGCCGCCACCTTCTCTCTGTCTCTTGCCTTAGATCTTGTTTCCCCAGCGCCCCCCTTCCCAACCTTCAGAATTCTCCAGCTAAGTGTCAGGCATCAGCCCAGCATTCCTCGCGCCAGGGGACTCACAGGAGGCTCACAGGGCTCTCATTGATGACAGCAGGATGCAGATTTCTGTGACTCAGCAAGCATCTGGTCGGAGGGGTGAGGCCACTCCCTCCCCATGGGATCGTCCTAGTCTGTCCCATTCCTTATGTGTGGTTCTCCCGAAGTCCCCCTCATCTTGCTGGAGCTAGGGGGAGCCCCTCTCTCTGCCTCCCTGCCCTGAGGAGCAGTGTTGCTGGCAACTTACCGCCTAAGGACATTATCTCCATCAATCCCTACTGATCAATCTTCTATGCCTTAGAGAAGGTGGGTGGAATAAGGGAATCATCTTCAAACTTTTTTGTTTGAGGATCTCCTAAAAGGATTTTGAAAAGCTATGTAGTCTCTTGAACATTAGTTGACATTTAAAAATTTTCATCATGAGCTTAAATAGTTACCAAGGATGTCATTTCTAGTATACTGAATATGATACATGATGATATTATGTACTTTAAATATTTTTCCTCAAAATCTTGAAGCTTCAGATTTGATTCCTTCAATTTATGGAAAATATCCACCAGATAACATAATTGGCAAAGCCAAGTAGCTAAATCAGAACTTTTTGTAACAAGAGGGAAAATTCTGATTTTACTTCTCAATTTGAATGTATATGTTTGTCTCTACTCCAGACATCTGTGTTCTGATCCCAAGATACACAGGTAGCTGGGCAGGGGAAGCGCAGAGTTTTGAAATAGGCTTGTAACTCACATTAAATATATATATATTTTTTGGATTTTTTACTGGACTCTTTTCTTGGATTTCTGTGTTTGGTGCCCCGAGGATTTTACATCTAAGGGAGATTCAACACAGCGGGATTCAAGATGGGCGAAACCTGTCTTTGTTTTGTGGGAAAACTGGAATTCACCATATGTGCTCAGACGGGCTGGGAAGGGTGTCCTCAAAGCTGTCTGTGCTGTGTCCCCAGGGGAAGACTGCCGTGTCTTTTGTGGCCACAGGTGCTCCAACAGCCCTAGGTAGCATGGGGGTGCATTAGCACCGTCCGTCCCAGAATCGAGGTCTCAGCTGAGACGGGCGTGACAGGCAAGTCCCATTTGAACATCCTGCCTGACTCATAAGGGGCTTGGGTCGCAGTGAGTGCCCAGGGAGGGTCTGTGGACCAGTGTCTGATGCCGGTAGAGCGTCAGTCCCCACAGTCCCTGCTGCCGCCGTCCCCACCCCTGCTGCTCCCTGTGTGGGAAGGGGTGTGACGGGGAATTCTGGGCTGAGCAGCCATTTCCGTGTGGTCAGGGCTTTGGCGTGGGCCGTCGTGGGAGACACAGCTGGCCGGCAGGGGCTGGGGGACACCTCTGGGGGATGAGGCCCGGGCCAGGGCAGTGTGTGTCAGCCAAGTGGAATCCCCATGGCCTCATTTTCAAAGCCATTTGCAAGGCCGAGCTATTCCTTTGTCTGTGTCTGAGGACCCCCCACTTGCGGCCACAGCCTGGGAAAATGTGTGCAGTCAGGGCCACTGTGGCCTCTGGAAGCGGCGGCAGTGGAGCAGGCAGCTGTTCTTTCTGCATCGAGCCTCCAAGGAATCCGTCTGTCTGGCCCGTCACCAGCCTTATGCCGGAGCTGGCCTCTGCCTGGGTGGCGAGATTGGAGGACACAAGGATGTACTTGATCCAAATGTCTCCCACACCAGCCTGTCACGGTGGCTGACGGCCACCAACAGAGGGGGAGGGGGAGAGAGAGGGGCAGCCTGGGAGGTGACAGATCCCATTTTCCTCTTTTATTCTTCAAATACTTGCCATAGGACCCCGGGTAAGCCCCCAAGCCCCACTCTTCTCTCTGTAAAATGGGGCTAGAATTCAGGGCTGGGTGGGTAAAATGAGGCCGGGAGCGCGGATGTATCCGGTGCATCTATCTGCGTGGAGATGTCTGGCTGACACACCCAGAGTGCGGACCCCTTGCCTCCTGGCCAGAGCCTGCAGGGCCTGCGGCGACCCCTGCCCGGGGGTGCCAGTGCACAGGCCGCTCCCACCCAGTCTGCTTTGCTTCCTTGGGATCTTCGGTGAAGGGAACAGAGGGGACAGGAGCTGAGCTGTGGGGTGGCTGAGAACAAGAGGGAGGGTCTGAGACGCCGGGTGCTGAGCCCCAGGCCCCCCTGCCAGGTTCAAGCCCACAGGTATGGTCTAACGCAGTCGTTGTCACACTTCAGTGGTGGACTTAGTGCAGATTCCTGGGCCCCACCCCAGAGGCAGGTTCTGGAGGCCCCACTCTGTGGGCCTGATCAGGGAGGTGGTCCGGGTCACGGGTGGGGGCAGATCCCTGCTTTGAACTCCACAGCCATGGCTGCTTCCCAGCCAGGTCCTGCGGGGGCTCGGGAAGGGGCAGGGCGAAGGCAGCGAGGCTGTCCTCAAGAGTGGCACTGTCAATGACAGCATCTCATGATGGGCCCGGCCCCTGCGGGGGACCAGGGGTCCAGAGACCCAGGACAGAGGCAGGAATGGGTGGAGGAGAACTGTGGACTCGGTGCTGGACCAGGGAGCAAGAGGTGCAAGCTGGGCCACCGTCACAGGGACAGCCAGGACTCGGCCTAAGGTCGGACTCCGTTGTTGAGTTTCTCCTCCGGAAAGGCGGCGAGCTGACCATCTTTTGTGGGTGGGGGCGGGATCACCGCTCACTCCCGTCTGTGGCGCTGGCCCAGGCCCTGCTGTTGACCATACAGAGCTCCTGGTGGGGACTCAGTCACCTGAAAGACTAGTTGTCACAGACTCAGCTTCTCTGACTCTTTAGACTTAGGAGCAGCCTGGGGACTAGAGCCCTGGGTCACCAGTGGCTGAGAATGGGCATTAGAGCAGCTGAGGGCCCCATTTCTTTCCCTCTTTCCCTCCAGGGCTAGATCAATGCCTCCTCCAGGAAGCCTTCCGTGATTACTCCTTCCTTTAGCTTTTCCCCCACTCCCTCCATGCCTCAGTTTATCAATCAAGCCTTGTATCATGGTTCTGCTCCCTGAGGGTACCCGTGCATCTCTAGGGACCCCATCCTCCCTGTCCTGGGCTAGGATGGAGAAGTCAGTCTGGTCGTGGGAGGTCAGATAATGATGTAGAAGTTAAGAGTTTGGCTTTGGGGTCTAAGAAACCTAGATTCAAATCTAATGCTGCTAATGTAAAACCCTGGGTTTGCTGTGAGGGTTAAAAGAGGTAAAGAGATGATACCCACAAAGTCGCAGGACTTTACACTCAGACACCTAGAACACACTTGGAACTCAATAAATGCAAATTGTGATGACGGTTGTTATTAATGATTCACCCTGCTCCCTCCTCCAAGGTTACCTGTCTGCAATGCGTCCAGTGCTCAGCTAGGTTCTGGGGACGGCTGGGTGAAGAAGACACCTCCCCACACACCATAGGACAACTGCTGTGACAAGTGTCATGATGGAGATATGGCCAAAAGACTCAGAAATCAGGGCTGGGGGTGATCGTCCTAGGCTGAGCTGAGGTTCGGGGCAGGGGTGGCTTCTGTTAGGGAGGGTGACAGGAGCCAGTGGCTGTGGGCAGGGTGCACAGCTTTCTGCCAAGCTGAGGAAGAGGAAGATAGGCGTTCCAGGCAGAGGGGAGAATATAAACAAAAGCATCTCCTGTCGGAAGGGAGTTCCCAGTCATGCTGGGGAGAGACAGGAGGTTAGGGAGGGGCTGAAAAATAGTTCGGGGAGAACCTTCCCTCTCTTCCCCTGGAACACAAGAATTCAGTTCCTCAAATGCTGGTTCAAAGTTGTGTGCCAGGCCTGGGAAAGGCCCCCAAAATGTGAAATTTCAGGCAAGGCTCAAGGAACTCCCGGGAGACAAGAGAGGAATCTGTATAGAGTGAACGTCTCCCAACTGACAGGTACAACCCGAAAGCCCCCAAATGCACAAAAAGGGGTTCTTGGCACAATGCCCTATCTGGACCTCCAGACATTAGACAAATAGGCAGAGGGCCATCTGTGGATCTTAAAAGAATGGCAGTGATGGGGACATGTGGAGGCTCAGGTCACACGTGGGGAACTGGGTTTTGCTGCCACTGTGCACCTCTGGTCCTACAAGTCAAACCCAGCTGTGCCTAGCAGTGGCTGCAGCCACAGATGTGTCCGGCAGTGGGAGGAGACAGTCCTCACCATCCCCAAAGCATGTCTTATTATTAAAACTCATACATCACACACTGAAGCAAATACCAGGCATAGGGGAATTGGAATCCTTCAGCGTGGACTAGATCCATCACATTCTAAATCAGGTACATCAGCCCGTGAATCAAACGCATCACCTTTGGATTCGATGGACTCCCAGTCGGATTAGATGCATCACCTATTGAATCAAATGCAACTCTGATTGAATCAGAAACTGCACCTCACCTAGTAAATCATCTAAATATTACCCACATTACTAGTTTGGAATGGCTGCCTCACCAATACATTTTAACAGACGACGTGTTAAAGCTGCTGTAACATTTAAACAATTACCTGCCGAAACGAACTCAATACATCCGTCACTCCGGATGATCAACGTTTTGAGCAGAAGTCGCACCCAGACGCAGGGGCTTTCCTTTTCCCCTCCCTTTCCTACCACCCTGCAGTCCTTTGTGGTCCAGATGCTGCTGAGGTGAGGCAGGTGGGAGAGGTGGGGGCTCCCGACCACAGCGGGACAGATGGGGGCCCAGCCAGCGGCAGACACATTTCGCATAACCTGTGCAGTCCTCGAAAAACAGGGACTATTTCACAATCAGAGAATTCACCATGAAAACCTGGATGCTTGGCTTTTCTTAACAAAATGAGGTTTGGCAATGAAAAGCCTGTATGCCCGCTGTCAGGTAAACCTAGAAATAGCAACTATCGCCAGCTGAGGTTGCACACACAGTTCTGTGTTATGTCATTCAATGCTCAAAACTACCTTAGTATGGTCCGTAATAATAAACTATCATTGTTTCCATTAAAGGAAACCAAGGGCACAGAGAGGGCAAGCAACTTGCTCACTCAAACAGTGGGGCAGGGGTGCAGGCAGGTGCACGGCAGCCCGCCTAAAGTGGCATGGAGTGATGGCTCACAAAGTGTGCACCGAGGGCTCACCTAGACCCCAGCAGGCCTGACACTGTCCTCTGGACATTGACCCCCAGTGTCTGGCCTCCTGATTTCCTCTGGGACATTACCTAACTGGCCCTTGTAGGCATTTGCATTTGTGACCCTAGCTTCCGATGGCATGTGCTCCCAGACTGTGCAGGAAGAAGAGACGCTCCCCACTCTCTGCCTTTGGGCTCATTCTGAGCAAGCCCCCCAGCTCACAAGTGCAGATCTGGCATCAGTGAAAAGATGGGGAAAAAATCCCACAGCAACCCACTCTGTCTCATGCATCTGGTTTTCAAATGGTGGGTCGTGGCCCATTAGCTGGTTGTGAGATTAATTTAGTGGGTTGAGGCCAGCATTTTAAAAAGTATAAGTAGATTAGAATGCAATGCAAGCTATCAGAGTATGTTAGAGATAGTAAAAATAAGTATTGTTCGTGAAACCTGTTTCATTCATATGCATCCAATTTACTCTTCCTGTGATTTAGGATCACAGTTGCTTGAAAGTGATGGCCACATTTCCAGTGGGAGCATGGGCACCACTTTCTCGAGGAAACAGGAAGCATGGTTAACAGCTGCAGGAAAGCGCGGGGGCGGGACGAGGCTTTGGAAGTTTGAGAAGAAAGTAGGTTTGAAACGATCATCAGGGAGAGTGGGGGAGTTAACGGCTTAGAGAGCCACTTCAGGATTGTCTGCTTGTTGGTGCAGGCTGTGAGGGTAAATGAAATCATTCAGGACACCTGTACAGGTGCAGACCCGGAGCAGGTGGAGAGCTGGATATTACCAAAGTTGGGGTTTTGCCAGGTAAATCAACAGAGGGGAGGGGACATGCACGGTACCGAGTGGGCAGGGAGAGACTACCATGAGGGAGCACAGGGGCCAAGCTGGTAAGGAGGAGAGTGAGGCCAGGAGGGGTTCAGATGGGGGGCGGCAGGCCCAGGGGACTGGCAGCCCCACTCCACACTGCAGCCACGGGGGTGGGAGGGAGCTGGGAACAAGCAGTGGTTGGAGAATATGGTCCTTGAAGTTGGATTATGGAGGGGTGGACCTGCTGGTGGTGACAAAGCCTCGTGGGTCACCATGGAGTGGGTGGCTGAGGCAGGTTGAGAACAAGATTATGGGAGGAAAGGAGAAGGAGCTGAGGGGCCTGGTATTGGAAGGATTATCTACACAGACATTGAAAGCACCAATCACAACAGTAGGGGTGCTAGAACAGCCACAAGCTATGACCTTCATGGAGTGAGGGCCAGGGGGCAGGGCTGCTGATGAGATGAGATGAGTGGGTGGTCTGGGGGGTCTGGGACTTAAGCAGGGACAAAGGTCATGATAGGACTGGGCCTTGGTGGGGCTGTGCCTTTATGTCCTGATCTCAAACATCACACACCGTCATGTGGACCACACTCTCTTATCTTATAAATAGACAACACCGTCTGCAGGGAGCAAGATCAAAGGCTTTGTGGACATATATGGGGACATATTTGCATCCTCCACTTAGCTGTGCCCATGGTGAAGGGAGGCTCTGACAGTTTCACAGGCAGGGCTGACACCGTTGGGTTGGCATTTTTTGAAAAGTCACTGGGCGGCCACATGGAGATCAGGGGAAAGAGAGTAGAGGTGGGGGTTGGGGAGATTCTGAGGGGAGGGGGAGGGGGAGGGGGAGGAGAGGCTGCTTGCAGGGGTCCTTCTTACTTCATTACACCCCATGGCATTGTGTCCTATCCCCTCCCCATCAGCCAGTGCCCACTCCCCATGGTAGGGCCTATCAGAGAGGACCTCTAGCCCAGACCTGCGTGTAACCTATAAAATGTTCATGCAGTCAGAGGGCTGTGTTGGCAGAACTGGAAGAAATGTTTATTGTACTCTATTAAAGTTGCATCACATTCACTCTATTACCCTGAGTATAATCCTATCATTTGATATGTAATTTAAAAAGTACATCCTGCCATTGCATTGCAAATCATACAATTACACCGCACTGTATTTGTGTGCATGTTGTCAAAAGTGTTCATTTCTTAAAAGTAAATGCTACAACACATAGCATGGTTTCGAAATGCTGCTGTGGTCTTTCTTCTTTTTTTAATGTGCCAGGACCTCAAGAAAGGAAGTGGCCCAGCCTTCTCTTCCCCAGAGGCCATGCCCCAGCTGCTGCAGTGGTCAAGGCTTCTGTCCCAGGCTCACTGGACATGTGTCCCCTGTCAGGGGCAGTCCATGCTCCTGCCCCCAGCCTTTTCCAGCTTTTGGATTAGAAACAAACCAAGTAAACCAAAGATGACAGCTCTGCATCGCACGGTCTTTGCATGTCACCTGGCTCTGGAAAAGCTTAGTGGAGATGACAGGTGGGTTTTCAAAGGAGGGCCTGGGAAAGGCCAGGCTCTGGGTTCATGGAAGCTCAGCCACAGCCCGAGGCTCTGTGGGTACCGCTGTGTCTGCATTGGTCACCGTGAGGCCATGGATCAGGAGGGTACTGGGGTGCAGCTTTCAGGCCACCAGTCAAGCCTGAGGCCTCCCGGAGGGGTCAGGAAGCACAGGAAAGGTCTCCTGCATCCTCTGAGGGAAGCTCTGCAAACTGAAGTGGTGACTGTCTGGTGTTCAGGCAGCAGAGCTGGCTCTCGGGGTGACAACCAGGACCCCTCCGTCTCCCAAGAAGCAGACACTGGATCCTCCCCCTCCACTTGCTTTCCCCCGAGCTTGCTGGGCACTCCCCTGAGAAGTGTACCCATGCCCAGGCCATACCTTTTCTTGCTTTGCATGTGTGCCCTTTGCTTGGTGGGTCCCTGCAGAGCTAAAGTCCTTC
The DNA here is from genome assembly GCF_040939455.1 of Microcebus murinus. NCBI lineage: Eukaryota > Metazoa > Chordata > Mammalia > Primates > Cheirogaleidae > Microcebus > Microcebus murinus. The sequence goes on along the minus strand of NC_134115.1, from coordinate 43,209,375 downwards.
TGCAAAGGACACCTCCTCTCCCTGACTGGGCGGGGGCTTTCACAGGAGGGGTAATGCCTCACACTTTCCACTAAGTGGATCCTTTATAAGCTTCAAAACTCTCTCTTAGAGTGCCACCAGCCCCCAACCATACATTGATCCGGCGGGAGTTGCACTTTGCATACTTGTGATGAGAAGAGGAAAACTGACCCCGAAGTTGCCGTGGGTGAAAAGCGCATACCCTTAGCGTGCTTGCAAAGGCAATGCCTCGCAGGTGAGCAGGACATGCGTTATTCTGTCTGGCGCTGCTGGTGGACATTGGGCATGGCAGCCCTTTGTGATCGCTTGGAGACCCAAGTCTAGAAACTTCCTTGGCAGTTAGAGGCAGCTCATTGAAGTGTTTGTTTTTGCTTTCTTTTTTTTTTTTTTTTTCCATCTGGTATTCCTCCTGGCCAAAGGAAATTAAAATGCTGTAATTCACAATCTTATCCTTCCAAAGCATACCGTTCTCCTTCCTGCCACTTTGCCTCAGTGTCCTTGGGTTTGGGGGATGCTCAGGAGCATGTCTGTGCTCCTCTGTGTTTCCATGGATCACAGGTGGGTATAGCAGGTGAGTCTGTTTGTGGCTGGGGCTGGAGGCAGCGCCCAGGAGAAGCCTCTGGAAGCTTCCCCGGAAGTTTAGCACCAGGACAGAGGCCTCAGGTGTTTGGGCTTCTCACAGGCAGAGACTTAGGTGCTCTGGAGGTCTGGCTGTCCCTGCGGGCTGCCCTGGGTCACGCCAAGTGGCCGCTCAATCTTGATATTGGGTTTGGGGCTGGGGTCTGGTCCTCAGCCCAGCGCTGCTGCAGTCCCAGGGTCCCCAAGGGAGCCCTTGTAGAGAGCTGGTCCTGGAAGCCTGCACATGCATGCCGGGGGCACTTCCCAGACCTGGTCACTGGAGACGACATGTAGGCCAGCGGGGATGGGGAGTCGGGGCGCTTAGCTGTGCAGAGGCCCAGCGCTGGGCGGAATGCTGGGGAGCTGATAGGAGAAGTAGGCGGTGCGGCCGCTGGCCAACGTCAGTGAGGAGGAAAGAGCCCTAGAGAACATCCAGATCGTCATCCTAGTGATCGAACTTCCTGGGGTCAGGCACATCCTAAGCGCTTCTCATGCATTATCTTATCCAATCCCAAGGGTATTGATATTATTTTTATTTCCACTTTTATGTATGAGATAACTGAAGCACAGACAGTTTAAATAACTTGTCCTCATTTTACAGGATAAAAAACTGCGGCTCAAAGTCATTCACTTATCTAACACAGACCCCAGAGTGAGCAGAGTGGTAGAGCTGGGTTTGAATCCAGACGTGCCTGACTCCCCAGTCTGTGCCCTTCAAGGTCCTTGCACTGAGCGTGAGACCGTGTGGTTGGTCTGCGACTAATCCTCCGAGAGGAGGCTGTGCCGCTTCCCACATCACTTACTGCACCCTGAACACCCCCAGTTTCTACCTGGGACTCATGCCCGTGAGTGCCTGGAAATGGCTCCAGTCAGTTCTGGGCAAACAGGGTGACCCTGGCATCTTCCATGCAAAGCAGTGTCCAAGTCTCCTCTGAACAGCCCGAGAGGGTGCAGCAGATGCCGCTGGAGGCTGGAGTGGGGTCTGCCGTAGCCCGTAGTGCCACACAGCCCCTGCCCTGCCTCCCTGCTCCCTGCCATTAGCAGTCTCACTAGCCCGGACACTCAGCTGACAGCCTGAACTTTTCTGCCCAGAGTAGCCTTCAATGCCTGAAGTCCCCAGAGAGTCTCAAAGGTCATAAGGAAAGAGACGCTTTTGTGGTCTCCTTATTGGATGCAAAGATTCCTGGCTTAACATTGCCCTGCTTGTATTCAAGCAGCTTCTCCTTTTGAGGCCACGGGCATGTGATTGCAGGGACATTGAAAGACCTCCTGGCCCCATCTGAAATGCCCCCGTTTGGCACTGCTGTAGGTTAAGTAATTTTCAAACTTTCTTTAGCTGCAGAATTTTTTGCTCAAATGAGATGTTATGCAGAAGCCCAATTGATGCAATAGATAAAAGTGAAACATCTCTGATTGAAGAAGGGTAGATGTTAGGGGACCTGAAGCCCTTATCTGCGGGGCCCTCCCTTGCCCCAGTCGCAGGACCAAAGGTCCCCAGCCAGGTTTCCCAGCACAGTTTGAAAACCTGTGATCTAGTCTAAACCCTTTGATTTCCCGGAAAGGAAATTGAAGTCCAGAGAGGTTATGTGACTTGTCTGCTATTTCAACAGAAAATTTAGAGCTCGCTAGATTATCCTGGGTTGGATACTCTAGTTCATTTTGCAGGGTATGATAGTCTAGTTGAATCCATTGTGCTTTTTCTTCCTATATGCTAATTATTAGCTATTGAAAATGTAGTTAGAATCATATGCAGGTGAGTTAGGTTTAATAAACAGTCACTAAGTGCTTTGTCCAAGGCACAGAACGGAGAACAGAGATGGTGTGTGTTGTGAGTGGGCCACCATCCCGGAGGTTGGGACACAAGGGATGGGGAGGCAGCGAAGGACCCTGGGCCTTGCAGGCCACGTGAAGGACCTCAGGTGTCAGCCCCAGGCAATAATGATAAAAGGTTTTAAGTCAGACTACACAATATAGGATGGGGTGTTCTGGCTTCTGTGTGGTGATAGATCTGGGGGTGCAATTAGAAGCCTAATTTGCATATCATTACAACAGGCCAGTGAGCCAAGATGAGGGGACTGGGTGTGGCCATCCAGGAGGAATTCCTGAAATGTTTTGGAAATATTTTAGGGAGGCGAGCGATTGGATTTGGGGAAGTGGCACTGAGGGAGAGGGAGGCACTGAGAACATTTGGCAGGGACCTAGAAGAGCCTGGAAAGAACAGGACGTGGGCTGGACGAGTGCTCTCGAGAGAGAGAACAGCTGGAACGTGGACAGTCAGGGGGGCGTATGGCTGGGACAGGCACCACCAGGAGAGGCTCTGTGTGGTCAGTAGGAACGTCAGGCCCTGACTGTCCCCACTGTCCACCCCTGCCAACTTACTGGCACACTTGCAGAAGCCTTTTGAACTTAGGCAAACTCTCTTTCCCCCCACAGTGAGAACCAATGGAAAAGTCCTAGAACCAAGGGGCAAGCTGGCGGTGAGGCCTGTGCTCTCTGTTGGCCACCTGGGTGTCTCCTAGTGATGCTCTCTGTGGTGTCCAGATGTCCTGGGCTGTGTGTCTGCTGAGCTCCTAGTCCGCATTGTGCTGCTATAACAGAGCACCACGGGCTGGGTGGCTTATCAACAACAGACATTTATTTCTCACAGTTCTGGAGGCTGGGAAGTCCAAGACCTAGGCTCTGGCAGATTCAGCGTCTGGTGAGGGCCTGCTTTCTGGGTCATAGACAATGGAAGAGGAGAGAGAGTTCTCTGGGGCCTCTTTTATAAAAGCATGAATCCCCATCATAAGGGTGGAGCCCTTCTGACCTAATCACCTCCCAAAGGCCCCACCTCCAAATACCATCACATTGTGAATGAGGCTTCAACAGATGAATCTGGTGGGACAGGAGCATTCAGACCACAGCATGGGACACGCAGAAGAAAAGCGAGCTCAGGCCCAGGTGCCTAAAGCCAGCTGTGGTACGGAAGGCGGCACCAGCAGCCCGGCCAGGAAGCGGCTCACTAAGGTCGTGCCGCCCCCCATTGCCCTCTCCAAGCAAGGGGTTAAACATTTCTTTAAAAACCCTACCGTGCCTTGGAAATCAGCTGAATAGCCTTTCTGTACAGCTCCAAATGTCCCCGGTGCACTACCTGGCTTTCTGACGAGATATAAACGGTGGATTTTATGGGCAGCGGCATGGGCCAGTGGGCTAAGGACAGGCCGGGGAGCCAGCAAGGACGCAGCCGTGGCGCCTGGTGACCGCTTGACTCAAGGTGTGACCTTGGACTGGTTGCTTAACCTGTTTACACCTTAGTTTCCTTGGCTGAAAAATGGGAGTCCTGATACCAGCAGGCCTCACAGGGGGGCCGTGAGCAGGAGCTAATTGATGGCTGAAGTGCACCCTGGATGTCTGCGGCGCTAGTAAACTGCTAAGTAATTACGCGGCGCCTCGGAGCGCTGGCAGCCGACACGCAGGGCACTCTTCCCAGGCCGGGCCGCCGAGCGAGGCTGAGAATGCCTGGCTCAGCGAAACCCCAGCCATCCGCCTCCCCGGCGAGCCCTCCGCAAGGTCATTCCTCATCTCCTGGAGATCTTCCTCCTCGGGGTGCTGACATCTCTTCTGTCTCAGACCTGTGTTTAACCTTCTTTTCTGCAAGATGGGGCTTTTTCTTTAACTGACAGTCCCGTGCACAACTGTGTTTGTTGAGCAGCCACCAGATGCAGGCTGTTGTGCAAAGCACTTCCTGGGTCTTCTCTCACGGACTCCTCCCGGCAGGGACATTTTAGGGGGCCCTGTTGTTCCCATTTAACAGATGCAAAAACCAAGGGCTCAGAGCATTTAGGTATTCACTCTGTGTGTCCTTTCAGGGGAGCCTGTCTGTCACTGTGTCCATTTAAGGGATGAACCTGGGCAGTCCCGAAGAGGCAGGAGAGGGTTCAAAGCCAGAGTTTTCTGGCTTCAAAGACCTTCCCCTTGCTCTGCACAGCCTTTCCAGTTAGCTCTCTCTCCGTGTCCTGTAGTGCAGTGGGGCGGAGCACGGAGCAGAGGCATCACTGCACTGAGCTGCAGGGAACCTGGGTAACCTTTTCGTGTCTCTACTGCAAAACTACTGTGAGGCTTGGGGCAAGTCACTTGACCGTTTGGAATCTATTCCTTTCCACCGATGTCCCCTTTGGCTCTACCATATTCCAACTCTACACCGTGGCTGGATAGCACAGTCACAGATACCTCCTCTCTGCTTGTTCTAATATATAACAGATATTAGCATTTCTGCCATGGCCAGCTAGGCTAAGTGAGTCTTGTGGTCAGAGATTGTGCTTATATTTAGTTATCTATAATAAAATGCATGTACAGAATGTGCCAGGCTGTGTGTTAGGACTGTGTCATTGGCCTGAGGAGCAGAGTCTAGTTAGCAAGACAGATGCATGAGCAGGAGGTTCTAGGATAATTTGGTCCACACCCCAGCAGCTGTGGCCTCCTTCTCTCTCGGCTCCACCTGGCCTGACTTATCAGTGGGAAAGAGCCGTGGAGCTGAGCCCTGGGGGCTGCTCCTTGAGAAACCAAGTGATTCCCATCTGCTTCTATGGGAAGGGGACAGTGAGTGAAAGAAGAATTGAGCCCACCTTGCGTTAGGACGTGGCATCTATCTTATAGTGTGGTCATCTTACAGGATGGGCATCTCATAGGGTGCACCTCTCCGGGGTGCACAAGGATCCTAGAGCAAGCCAGTGGTCCCCACTCCTGGGACTGAGCAATGACACCAAATCTCCCACCTGCCCCAGAGGGGCCCTGATGGGTCACAAGGAGTAGTGAACAACACTATAATTAACTAGAGCTGGCAAAGTGATGGTGACACTGTTTAATTTTGTCTTCCCCAAACTGTTGACGAAGCTGTGGAACATTTCACTGGCCCAGGCAGCAAACTGCCCGAATCCAGGCAGGCTGAGCAGTCCCTGTTTGGGCGCCCTCAGAATGACAGCACTGAGCCCACGAGCCTGCTCCTCCCGTCTCTGCCCCCCTGTGAAGGCTTTGCTGGCCAGACAGCACTTTTCATCCTTCCCAAGTATTTCCCCTGCTCCCCCCAGTTCCTGGTCTGAACAAAGGATGTGCAAAAATAGCATAATCCTTGGTGACCCGCAGGCCCCCAATCCTCACCTCTCTTCTTCCCCAAATCACAAGGCCCTACTGCGTTTCTGTACCCATTCCTCCCTCATGCCTGAGCTCCCAGGAGAAGTGCCGGAATGTGAGCCTTCTTTAAATCCTGCCTTTCTGGACACTTCCAAGCAAATGGGATCCAGCACCACTTTCTATTAGCACAACCTGGCCTTTACAGCACGCGCCATCATGGGCTGCTCTGTGGATCACTTAGAGTTATGAAAACCGCCCTGGGCTACCCTGGCATCCAGAGGGCTTCAGGGAGCAGCCCGAGAAGATTGGGGAACAGAACACAGAAAGCTCTGAATTGTCCACTAAATGCCATCTGTGCCGGCCACTCCCTCAGGCCCAGCCTCCCCGCCTGGTCCTGCCCTCTCTCATCGGATTGGCACCGGGACAAGGACATGGAGCCACAGTAGGTAGCATGAGTGGCTGCCACCTTGGGCGCCTGTGCCGGCACTGTGCTCAGGACTCATTTAGTACTGGCAGGAAGCCTATACTGCATTTAAACGTGAGGCCCAAAGGAATTAAGTGACTTAAGAAAGGGCAGAAGTGGGATTCCACAGCTCATGCTCTTTGTGCCTCCCCAAAGGGCCTTCCGTTCCACCTACCGGGGAAGATGCTACAAAGGAACTGGAGTCAGTCAGTGAACTATGCCTGTAGAGAGACAAATTATTTCCAGAAGGGCCACATCTCAGGGCAGAATAGTGTCAGCTGGCTGGGGTCACAGGGACCATCTCCTCAGGCCCACTCAGGCGCTGGATGGTTAACTGTGAACATGTAGGACTACCCCTCTGCCTCCGAATGAGTGGGGACACTGTGTCCCTCCAAGGAACCCAAGGAACCACCCATGATTGAGATTCCAGCCCTGTTCTGACTCCCCTGCAGGGAGCATGAGGCAGGGCTGAGGTTTGTAAAAAACGAAACACAACAGCTGGGCATTGTGGCGCTTGCCTGTGGCCCCAGCTACTCAGGAGGCTAAGTTGGAAGGATTGCTTGAGCCCAGGAGTTTGAGCCTGCTGTGAGCTATGATTGTGCCTGGGTGACAGAGCAAGACCCTGTCTTAAGAAAAAAAAAGAAGCAAAAGCAAAACTTCACATAAACCCAGTGTAGAGTGCTGTGAACCTGGCTTGAAAGCAAGCTCGTGAGAACCAGCCTGCAGATCAGTCCCTCGCCGGGCTCTGAAGCTCGGCCACCATTTACGGTTCCCAGGGCGGGGCCCGCGGGGACGTGCACAGCGGTGGTGGAGGACACCCAGCCCGGCCTGCATCCCATCCATCCTTCCCAGAATGACCCTTTGCTCCTTCATTCTTTTGGTACAAGTTTCTGCCAAAGGAACGCAGATGGGGAGAGAAAAATCAGGGCTGGGTTTAGATAGGGGGAAAACATTCTCAGAATGTTAGTATGTTCCTTCTGGAGGAAAGACTTAAAATAATATCAAGTCATGTTGCAGTTTTTCTGGGCACACGCACACACGCACACACAGGTGCAGAGCGTGGTCGCCTGGTTCTCAGCTTGTGCCTCTGTCGGTGCTCTCTGGAGGCCATCGCAGAGGTGTGGGGCTTTCAGTTTTTCTTCACTCCGGTCCTGGGGCCTCTCCCCGACCTCTCTTTTCTGTGCTCTTTGCTCCTGCCAGCACTGCCACTCTCTCCCTTCTCTGTCCTCCCGAGTCCTCTGGCTCGTCTCTCCCTCCCCAGCAGCTCACTGTCTCCCGTACTGGTATCACAGTGAAAAGGACTGACACAACTGTAGGCGTTCCCTTCCTGGAGTGTGTGCATTTCTGGGAACGAATAGCTGTGAAAGTGAGGTTTCGTGCCCCAGGGAGCCGAGGACGAGCACTGGGGGGCTGCCTCCATGTACCCCAAAGGTCTGCTTTGAGTATAAAGTCTTCTCAGCTGTTCCTTGCTCTTTGAAGGCTGGGCAGGAGCTTGGTGGATAGATGTCTTTATCACTTGTTCCTTCTCCTTCCAGACAACATTCCTGCCTCCCCAAAGAGGCACACAGAGAATGGGCATGGGTCCCGCTCTCGCTAACTGTGTTTGTGGGGAGCAGGGCTGCTGACCCGGCAGAGGCTGTCTGGGTGCCCAGAGCCCGGGTGGGAGGGCCGTGCCGATAAAGGGCTCTGGCAGCAGGGAAGGGCAGAGGGAAGGCGAGAGCGCGATGCTGAGAGGAGCTGACAGCAGGAACCTGCCTGTGCCCTTTCCTCTGCTGAGTGACCGGGGCCTGGAATTTGAAAACCCCCAAATGTGACATGGCCTGACCTTTGGCGTCTGGGTTATAGGAACCAGTAAAATGAGAAGAGAAATGGTTTGGACCGAGGCATGCTCTAAAGTGGACAGAGCTACGCTCGTACCATCTCGTGAGGTGCTCGCGGGTAAAGCGGGCAGAATTTCTCCCCTCTCGAGCATCAGCCTTTCCTTCTAGGAAATGGGGGTGAGGGTCATTGCCTTCTAGGAAATGGGGGTGAGGGTCATTGCCTTCTAGGAAATGGGGGTGAGGAAATGGGGGTGAGGGTCATTGCCTTCTAGGAAATGGGGGTGAGGAAATGGGGGTGAGGGTCATTGCCTTCTAGGAAATGGGGGTGAGGAAATGGGGGTGAGGGTCATTGCCTTCTAGGAAATGGGGGTGAGGAAATGGGGGTGAGGGTCATTGCCTTCTAGGAAATGGGGGTGAGGAAATGGGGGTGAGGGTCATTGCCTTCTAGGAAATGGGGGTGAGGAAATGGGGGTGAGGGTCATTGCCTTCTAGGAAATGGGGGTGAGGAAATGGGGGTGAGGGTCATTGCCTTCTAGGAAATGGGGGTGAGGAAATGGGGGTGAGGGTCATTGCCTTCTAGGAAATGGGGGTGAGGAAATGGGGGTGAGGGTCATTGCCTTCTAGGAAATGGGGGTGAGGAAATGGGGGTGAGGGTCATTGCCTTCTAGGAAATGGGGGTGAGGAAATGGGGGTGAGGGTCATTGCCAAGTGGCAGAACCAGGATTGGAACCCAGGTCTTCTAACTCCTAAAGGCTCATCCTGCTTGTTTTTCCAGAGGTGTGGGAAGTAATCCCAAAGGTCAGGACAAAGTTCAACAACAAATAGCATGCAGGCCCAGACATATTAATGTATCTATATCTATATATGGTTATGTGTGTAGACATTTTATATTATACGTATATGTATATATGTTATGTGTATGTATGTATTCAATATATATTCTCTCAACTGCTTCTACTAAACCAGTCTGCTAGGTAACAGCTGCTCTTTAGCCCTTTCCTAAAATATATTCACTGATCCCAGGATTCGATGAAGGGCCCAGGCTAGCAGCAACCCTCAGGTACCCTCTTCCCCAGCACGCCTCTCTCCAGCGTGTTCTCCCACTCCTGCCGCTTAAGGCACGCTAAGAGTCCGTGGATCTTTGGTTCCCACACTGGCTTCATGTGTGCTTTGCTTGTCTTTGTCAAAGCTTCTCGCAATTAAGTAATTTAATGAAATGTTCTGCAAACAGATAATATAATGAGAGTGAAGAGAAACTGTTACTCCTATGCAAACTAAGTTAAGTACTTTGAGAAGATTGAGCATGGGTTGCTAGAAAGCGTTACTGATGGGTTACATGCGGGTGAGGTAACATTAAAGATTGCAGGATCATAATGTATTGTGTATTTTTCAAAACTGCTAACATAGATTTTTTAATGTTCTCACCACACACAAGACACGATAAATTGGTGAGGAGATGGGTATCTTGATTAGCTTGATTGACTCTTTCTATAATGTATACATAGATCAAAACAGCACATGATTCCCCATAAATATGCCCAATTACGATTTGTCAATTAAAAATAAACTTTAAAAAAGATTGGGGGGAAACGAACACATCTAGCATGATTCTTCATTCAGATTACTTGGCAAGTGCAGATTTTTACTCCACTGTAAAGCAAGGGGAACTGGAAATGGTAGGGGAAGGTTTGCCGAGGAACGACAGCTGGGTACGCCCATCCGTGGACCCGAACTCAAAGGAGAGGTGTTGGACCTACATCAAAGGACTGTGCGAATGGATGTACATTTATGTGTTTTAAGTTAAAATGTTGAAGGTATATAGTATGATTTTCTCTGATTTCTCTTTTTAACCACCATTTTTCCATTAACTGACCAACACCAGTCCATATCGCGTCAGATAAAAGGGATCCTGATCTAACAGCTAATAGTTATTGAGCAATTATTTGGTGCCAGACCCTGTACTGAATGCCTTTTATGTGGCACCTCTTAGTCTTCACAACCTACCTATGAGTTAGATACTAATATTATATTACCCCATGGTGGTACATGGGCCAGTTTTTACAGGTCCTGGTCACTCTTGCCTCCTATCTACCTTCTTTTCCCTTGCCGGCCAGTGTCTTGCTACTGAATGGCATCTCTATAAACCAGCACCCTGCCTGTGAAAGTCCTCAGGCTCCTTGGGAGGACGTGCCCCTGATGGATCCCTGGGGAAAGGGGTGTGAGGGGGTTGGATATGGTGACTTCACAGTGGCCCAATCCAGGTTTCCTGCATGGATATGAAGAAGCAGACAAGTAAATCCATAGGGTGGGAGCTGTGAAACAAAAGCTGGTGCAACGTGCTCGGGCAGGATGAAGCCCGGCACTAGGTCCTCTGCTGTGAAGTGGGGTGGAGGGTGAGGGTGGAACTTTCAGCAGTGACACCCTGGGAAAGCCCACCTGAGGCACCCAGGAGGAAGGGGCTGGGGGTAGGAAGGATATGGGCAGCATGTGGGCCAGGAGACAGAGCTTCCTGACTCAAGCTGGGGTCTAGAAAAGGGGACGGGGACAGTAGCAGCAGCTGAAGGACCACCATAGGGAGGAAGAGAGGAGAGTGCCTCCTTCCGGGAGGGGCATCGTGGAACCTGTGTCTTCTACACTCACATAGTCTCAACAGAAACACTTTGGGTGAACTGTTGGCGTTGGGGCGGAATGCCAGAATGCTCTCAGGGCAGTGAGATCAGGATTAGCAGGTGACAGAGAAAGGAGAGCATGAAGAGCCACAGACTGGGAAGGGAGGAAACGTTTGCTGCACATATACCTGACAAAGGACTCACATCCTGGATGCATAAAGAACTCTTCCGACATGATAAGAAGATGGCAAATAGCCCAATTAAAAATAGGTAGAAGATTTGAACAGACACCCCACAGAAGATGTTTGCGTGACCAATATGTTTCACTTCATCCGTCGTCAGGGAAAGGCAAATTCAAACCACAGTGAGACACCACTACCCGGACACGAAGGCAGCTACAATTTACAAGACTGACCAGACCGAGTCTGTGAGCGCAGCGCTGTGCCAAGCGCAAGGCAACACATGCAGTCTGAATAAGGGGTGCATTGTCTGTAGAGAATTTAAAACAATAGTAAAACCACTGAGAGTCCATCTGCTTTTTATTATCACCATGCATCGGCAATTCTAAACAATGTCAGTGATAAGCTATTCCTCCCCCGCGGCCCCGCCCTTGGCAGCCCCCTCCTCTTGGCCCGGATGTGTGTGGGTGTGTGTGTGTGAGGTGGTACCACCACCTCGGAGAATCGCTGGGCATTTTCTTTTTAAAATTAAAGGAAATACACTTCCACTTCTTTACCCAAGAGAAATGAAAACACATGAAGCGAATGTTTATAGCAGCTTTATTTATAATAACCCCCCAAATGGAAACAATCCAAACATTCATCAGTAGGTGAGTGGATTAACAACATGTGGTATATCCATACAATGTAATACTACTTAGCAACTGAAAAAGAATAAAGTCCAATACTCATAACAAAGTAATGAATCTTAAAAACATTATGCTGAGCAGAAGAAGCCAGACACACAAGAATACATGCTGTTTGATTCCATTTATTTGAAGAACAAGAACAGGGAAATCTAATCTATAGTGACAGAAAGCAGAACAGTGGTTGCCTGGGGTGGGGGGTGGGGGGTGAGAGGGGTATTGGCTGGGAAGGGTACAGGGGAACATTTTGGTGTGCAGATAATATTCATTAGATTGATTTTCCTGGTGGCTACACAGTTGAATACATTGGCCCAAACTCCTCAAAACTGTATACTTAAAATGCATGTACTTTATTGCATCTAAATTAAACTTTCATGAGGTTGATACAAAACAAAAGTTTGAAACAAAGGAAAAAAAAAAAACCTAGGGTTAGGAACCAGGATAGATATTGATTAATTCAATAAGGTGTTCCAGGCTTTTTGTGATCATTCCTGAGTGGACTCCATCCACGGCATGGCAGGGACGTGCCTGGAGACCACACGTGCAGTGTCCAGTCTGGATGTGGATTTACACTAGCCGTTATGAAAAGCTGTGCATATGCATATTTGAATCCACAGAAATTTTTATTTCTTTCCTCTAAAGTGTTTCTGTGCTTCTCTCAAGTTCCAATACGCTTAACACCTTCAGATGTAGGCAAAAACTATTCTTGGAATTATATGATAGTAACAGTAATAGTAGCAGCAATAGCAGCTAACATTTACTGAATATATACTGGGGCCAGACGCTATGCTCACTGATTTACCTGCATTATTTTACGTACCCTTTATCCTGTGTCCCATTTTCTAGAGAAGGATGGAGATTCAGAAAGGCAGAAGCTCTTGTCCAGGGTGCACAGCTAGTCAGCCCAAGACTGACCTTCAGGTCTGTCTGATTTGGATGCTGCGTTCTTGTCACTGCAATCCAGGGCTTCCAGGCCGGGACCAGTCTGACCACACAGTCGTCAGTGAGGTGGCGCTAAACATGCTCACCGCTGTGGAGCACACCCGGTCCACTGAGCTGCCCGGGTGAGCCTTCCTGAGCTCGACTCCCCAGCAGTCAGCATGGTGCCTGGCAGATGGACTCACACTGCGTGATGAGTTCTTAGTAACGTCACTTATGGACGGCAACCAACTGCAAAGTTGAATTGCCTTATCCTCGTGGGCTTTAGAGGGGGAAGGGGGAGATTCCTCCTTGACCTTCTACTTCTTCCCTGAGCTTTACTTTCTCCCTCTCTTCCCTCCCCCAGGATTCTGTGAAGTTTATTCTTTTGAACTGTGACCGTGACCGTATATATCTCCGGGTGTATTCTAACAGGAACCTGTGCTCCTTCCACCGCTGAGCTGGCTAAAGAAGTTATGCAGGGCTCAGGGGAATCCTGGAGGAATTTGTTCAAGTCTGCCGAGGTCTGCATCCTGACGCTCAAGTGCACAAGTGCGGCTGGGCCTGTTTGACAATCAAACCCCGGCATGAACAAAGGGGGACGTGCTGGGGTCAGTGTGGACCCCAAGCTGAGCCAGCGTCTTGTTTGAGGAGGCCCATGTGGAGGGCCGGGGCGGGGGGGGGGGGGGGGACATGACAGGGAGGAGGAGGGGGCCCTAGCCGGGAAGGGTACATCTGTAGAAGAGAGGAGAAGATAATGGAATCCAATAGAGCTCCCGAAAACGTGTCATCTTGCTGCCGCCGAAACCCTTTGAATACACTAAATCCTTAATCAGAGAAGCCTAAAACTGCAATGACTGCATGCAGACATGTTAGTCCAGATAAATCCTTGCAGGTTTCAAAGATCTGAAGGGCCCGGGCACTTCTCTCTGCAGCGCTGCCCTCTGCCCTCTCCTCCGTGATGTCATTATTGAAGTCTCGCTCTCACCGCGCATGGTGTAAGTTGACATTGACAGTTGTAGCACTCTCACGCCGACTCTGGAGGATTATTAGCTTTGAAGCTATTTGGCCTTGAGCGGTAAATTCTTTTTTGAGCTCGCACTGGCTTACAATATCTGAGAAGGCTTGCTCCACTCTGGCCCCAGCTTGAATTAGGAGAGGAGGCAGCTTTCCAACTTGGAACTGAGACCAGCAGGAACAGAATGGGGAATATTATCCATTTCTGATGGGCAACAGAGTTAGTGTTCTCAAATCCTGCCCCCACCCCCCAGCCTTCACACCAAGTTTCCACTCTCACACCAGAGTCGGGGCGGCGGCCTGGGCTGGCCCGTGCCTGCAGCCGCGGCAGAGCCGCGCAGCTGGACGCGGAGGAGGACTCGAGGAATACACGCTCCTCTGGCCTCTAATCTGTTTGTTATTAGGCTGTTGGAAACCCCTCAGTGGGGCTGGAAGCTGATGTCAGAAGAGTATAATTCAAGTGTATGTGTAAAGAAAAAAAAAAATAGAAGGGGAAATAAAGCACCCTTCTGTGATAATTTGCATTTGGTGAATGTAAGTGTCTGGGGGGATTAATTAGCTGAACACAGTTGAGGAAGGGACTGCCAATGAATTCGCAAAAACAGTGACCTGAAGAGCTTCTGACCTGCTCTTAATCTCCTCTCAGGATTTAAGCAAACATCTTGCAAAGCTTATTCCAGGGAAAAGCACCCCCCCACTGCCCCCCAGGCTCAGCCTAGGACAGCTTTTCCATGCAAGAAAATGTGTGCTCATCACTCTCCACAAACTGTGCCAAAATGTTCACAGCAGCTTGGGAAGTGGCATGGTAGTGTCCCGTCCAACAGGGACCATCCGCTGGAGTACGTGATGGGTCTGTGGAGGAATTCTGGAGAGTTTTCTTAGGCAAGAAAGAAAGAACTCCCAAGTTTTCAGGTTTCTGATTTAAGGAGAGCAAAAGTTTTCTTGAGATTATCACTTATTTATCTCTCTGTTCTTATTTGTCTAGCTGTTATCACTTATTTATCTATCTGTGTGAAGGTCAATCTTCCCCAATACTACTTATGTCCATAATTCATGGGCTGCCTCTGTCATGATGCAACGGGTTCTTGGGATGAACCAGCCTTGGAGCTTAAAGAAACCCAAATCAGATACCTTCAGATTAGAGCTGGCTCGGTTTTTCAGATGGCGGGAATAACCTCAGCACCACTGCCAACATCAAAGCAGAAGAAATAAATGTGCCCAGGAGAAGATGCTAACAGAGGTGAAAGCACAACATCCCCCAAAACAGAGGAACTGAGAGAGCAGCTGGAGGTAATGGGTTAAGTTATAGGACGCAAATGCACTAAGCAGACCCAAACCCATTTCTCTGTACAGTGGTTCAGTTGAGAAATTTCTAGCATGTTGTTTCTCTGATGCACAGATAAGTGAACAGTGCATGTCCTTAACTCTAACAGGTACTCCCCACCCACCACTCACCATTTCTGAAATTGAAACATCTTATAATTGATATGGACTTTAGATGTACCAGTGTCCACTAAAGGTGGTATTATAATTACATGATGGTGTGTCTCCCAGTGTGTGTGCAAACAAAGAAATATGGTAGGAAAGAAAGCATTTAATCTTTTACAAATGCTATTGAGACTTGCAATCATTTGTTCCACAGTATAAGACAAAGCGTGCATGTAGCTAGAAGCCTACAGATGTATGATTTGGATATATGTGAGGTGAGAGTCTATGAACTGGCTGTGTTTGCCTATATGATAACTGGACCATGAATGACTAGTGCCTTGCTAACATGCCTATTATTAACTTACGCAATTGATGCATGCTCACCTCATCAGGGTTTACTTATTTTGGCAAAATGATAAATTGCACTCATATTTTTTTCTGTCTCAAGACAAATTGGTGAGCTTTTCAAAAACAAAATCTTTTTTGGGTCTGTTAATAATTTCCAAAGAAAAGAGCAGCCAGTGCTTGAATAAATAAACCATTCTTGATGACAATTTAAGAACTGGAGTGATAATATGTGTGCATGGATGTGTTTGTGTGGGTGTGATGAACACACAATAGTGCAATCTATTTCTGATTAATCCAGTTAATTTGGGAAGTACTATACTGACTATTCTATGTTTAAATGTGTTCATTTATATATACACATATAATAGCTTGCAGAGAATAATAAAAGAATGAGGTAAAGCCCAGTGTTAGAGGGGTTAGCCAATGACAGATAGCTAACCGAAAACAAAGCATAAGAAATTTCCAGGAGGAACTTAGTGATTTATAGCCACAATTTCAAAGGTAGGACGGGCTGCCTTAGGGGTACTCAGTTCCTGGTCACTGGAAGTGTTTGAGTAACAAGTGTTGAAGGCCCACACGGTGGGAGTGTTTTGGTTGGAATCTCTTTATCAAATGTGGGGAACTGGACAGATTGAATTTTTTAGTCCCTTCCAACCAGGGAATCTGTGATTCTATGACATAGAATATGCAATGTCATCTTAAGTTAGAGTGCAATGAAGCCAGGGGTTACATCTTATTTTGGGCCCAGGCCATAGGACATACAATCAATGTATATGGCAGCATGGATGGGTGGGATTAGATGGTTTCTGATACCCCTTCCAGCACAAAGATGGGAAGTGTTGGATTACTGTGTATCAGCCTAGGACAATAATGTATGTGGAATGCATGACATCCTTCCTCAAGAATGTATTTTACTAAGTCAGTGGTTCTCTCCCCTTTTGCAGACTGTGCTCCTTGCATCTGTATTTGTTGGTGGCACACCTGACAGGATTAAGTTATATCCACAGTTATTTCACTATTTACTTGCCTGCCCTTCAGCACTGAGTTGCCTTTGAATGGAATTGCCTGGATCACACAGCGTTATACACCCCCAAGGAGAGTTCTCCCAGGTTCCTGCAGACACCCGTTTGTCCTGGGCACTGGCTTTTTGTTCTGCCTCGCCTCTTACCCTTTCTCCCAGGCAGGTGGACCCTGCTTCATGCTCGTGCAGGGCTGGGTCAGCTCACCTGAATAGAATGTGTCCCTGTATCACCAAAAAAATTTTTACACTCTGAAATTTGGTGGCACTCTGGTGAAAAGCAGCAGAACCACTGTTCTAAATGTCTTGTGCTGTGGAACATGACGTTCAGCAGTAAAATAGACTGGGTCATGCTCTAATCCTCCATGCTCAGGTCTGCCGATAACCTTTCGTTGCACCTTTCTGATGCTCTGTGTGCCTTGTAAGAAGCTGAGCTTCTCCTGCACTGGGCATGATTTTCAGACTACTCTGCTAAAAAAATCAATGAGGGTTGGCAGAGGCAGGGTAGAGCAGCTTCTAAGTATGGGTAGCTCGATACAAACAGTCCGTGATGAAAGCAAAGGCATTCAACAGCTGTTTGGCACCTTGGAGCTGACCCAGCATGCACAACTGCTTTCCTGTCTCTGTCCCCCAGATTCAGCACTGCTCCTGAAGTTTAGCTTTCTCATGTCCTTGAAAGGGTCCTTTGGCTGTGCCTGGGCCACCATACTCTGTGCATACAGCCATATAAGCAATGCCCTGCACAACTAGGGGTGGTGGTGGTGGGGAATGGCCCACCGGGTATGGATGTCAGTGGAGCCCTGCTCACCAACTGCCGCTAGCTGCCTCTCACCATAAATTTTAGTCTTTCTTCTTGTGCAAACCTTGGTTTGCCTGGTTTGCTTCACCACATCATAGGTTCAGTCGAGACTTTGTAAGGGAGATAGGCTCTTGTGATTTTTCATTCCACACCTCCCACTTCCTCCCAACAGTTGGCAACACTGCCTCTCCCCAGAGAATTCTGACCTCCGCTTTTACGTGGGGCACAGTGGGGCTCAGCAAGCCTTCCCAGCAGCTTTGATTTTAATGCAAGTGATGTGAGCATTGAGGACTTCTCAAGAGGATATCTTGCAAACTTCAAATTGCTCTTGCCTTTTTGGGACATTAAAGCAAGTTTCTTGTGCCCCTAGGCTTCCCGGAGGACACTTCCAAACACCAAATTTGCTTTGACTTAAAGGAAGTCGACTTGCGCACACTCAACAGAACGGCAAGGAGCAGTGAGGAATGAAGATGTAGCAGGGTCGCAAATTCACGCACACTCCAGCCCCATGTGTCATGTCAGACAGCTTCTGTGTTTCCTAGAGCTGACGTGACCTGCCTCAGTCACTCCCCTACTTGCCCAGTAACACTAGATGAGTCTCCTCCAAATTAAATGTTCTCCTTTCCATTTAAATCGTTTCTTGAGTAGACGTTCAGTTCCCTTCCAGGGCTGGTTTAAATGTTCTCTTTTAGAATCTCATCCTCTTTAGGCAAAACCTCTTTCTCCACCCCAAGGTAGTTTCAGGTGGTTGAGGAGGCTTCCATGTTACCTGGAGGGTGGGGTGGGGGGAGAGCGGGGACCATGTGGGATCCCCCAGATTCCTGCTGGTCTTTGCTGCAAAGTGGCCGTCTGGCCTGCTCCCTGTGCTGGTGACCACCGACCGCCGGGCTTCCGGGGCGATGTCCCCACACCCGCTTCTGGCCATGTCTGCTCGTCTCAGGGCCCCTTCTGGCCTCTTCGTCATGACCACGGTTTTCATCTATCCTACCTGTCCCTATCTTTTTAGCACCTTCACATCCCTCTACCCTGGATCCCTGATGCGCCATCTTTAGGGCACGAGGGTACCTAGGAGCCCCATTTTAGGCTCCCAGGCCAGGTTACCTTCTGCTTCCACTGTTGCCCCATTGCCTTGTACCAAGCTGGCAGTGACCACGTACAGGACTTCTCCTTAAGGCTTGTGGCCTTCCCTTAGAATCCTTAGAGAAATGTGTCACTCGTCTCCTGGTGTTCTCAGTCTTCCCCTCAGTCTGTCTAACGTGTCTCCCCTTTCTAGGACTTAGGACTGGAGAGAAGGGCTGGGGACCCACCTAGCTTCCCTGGACTCCCTGCCCTCTGCCTTCTTCCTCCAAGCGCTCAGGCTAAAGCAGCCAGCTTTTCCCTCCTCGACAGCCTGTCCCGATGGCATGTAGTAAATCTCTATGATCTATTCCACCAGGTATGGCTCTTTATATACTAATGGGAGCTAAAGGAATTTAGAAAATCCCTTTCCTTCTCAACAATGCCTGGCTTTGAAGACTATTTTCTTGCTTAAGAGGTCAAGAAAGTCAGCTTTGAGATTCAAACTGATCAATGGCCTCTTTGTTCTAGGCGGTATCCCTGGGGCCATAAGCCTTGTGCCTCAGCCTTGGAGGTGGAAGACGGCAGGGGAAGGTGATTTAAGAGGAAACCGAAAAGTTAGAAGTGTAATATTTGCAAAATATTATCCTTGTTCCAGAAATATGGGTCTTAGCTTTCATGGAGCACAGTTAAACACTCCTCTTTTAGGAAATGTCCATTTATACAATTTTCCTGTTGGAAACATCCATAATTTTTGACTTCCTTCCTAAAACACTTTCCCCAGAGTCATATGTACTTTGAAAGACTGTCTTTGAAGGATTTTATTCCATACTTTTTCTCTATTTTTCTGGCTAACAAACAACACTGAACCAGCAATACATGTTATTTCTACCTACTTGATCTTTTTCTACAACCTGAGATTCACCCTTCATAGCCCTCTTTCCACTCTTGGGAACTCCCACGCGTTAAGGGCATTGTCCAGAACAGAATTACAGTCCTCGTGACTGCAAGGAAGTAGGATGGTTTGGTAGCAGCGTGCTGGGTGGTTGCTGTGACCATGAGCAGGAAGGAACTGCCAATTTGGTTTTCATTAGGGGAATAAACTCTAGTCCTTCTTTGCGTGCCACCTCCACAGTGATGGCCATGACCCCACAGAAAATGGACAGAGCGTGGAGAGGAGTACGTTTCGCTCATGCTTGTCAAAGCATGTCAGTGTTCTCCCACAGAATGTGGCACAGTTCTCCTAATGCAATTAAGCAGAGCCTTCTTTTTCCATGGAAATGCACTTACAAATGTCAGACAGGCTTGCGGTCACCAGGCTGGGAAGAACTGTTGTTATGGAACCTGAAACCTGGCCTGATTGCATGTTTTGCAACAAAACCCAAAGTTCACATGAACTTTTCAACTGGTGAGCTTGGCTGGGGGTTCATGGTGGATTCACTCAAGATTTTGGGCAGAGGATTTTGACTCAGTGGTGCTTAATATGGGGCTGAGTATTTGGGTGTCTCGTCAGTCTTCCCGAACTTTCCTGGCAGTGCTTGCATCACCGTTCTTTGGAGGGAACAAGAAGCCATTTTTTGTTAACAAAACTCGTGGAAGGGACGTGATCCCCGTGAGCAGTTTCAAGTGGAGAAGAGCTAGCCTCTGCTCATCGATAAACCGCCAGCCCTGCCCGTTGGCTCATCCTATGAGCTGGTCCAACCTGGCCTGCAACGACAGTCTTGGCCTTCGCCGGGAGTGTACATGTGAGAAGAAGTTGAGGTTTGAAATTGAAATTCAAGGTCATGGCCAGGGTAGGACGTGGCAGAGACAGGATGCAGTGTAACGGTGATCCGTGCAGCCTTTCTTACCAATGTACATGCAATGCTTATGAGAATGGAATTTACCTTGTGGATGCGATATGATATAGTACCTAATAGCACCGGCTCTAGAACTTCCTTTCTAGAGCCAGCTACATGTGTGGGGCCCAGTGCAAAATGAAAATGCAGGGGCCCTTGTTCAGAAAGCAGGAAAAAAATGTCATTAAAAGTGTGAAAATATAAAGCTTTTTCCTTTCCTCTGTGGTCTCTCCTGACTTATCACGGTTTTAAAAATTTGCTATTTAATGACATTCTACATTAAAAAAAATGAAAATCTTGAATTATTAGCATACCTTTTTTTTTTTTTTAACCCATTCGACTTTATAGTGTGGAGGGCTACTTTTAAATGCAAACATTAAGAGCATTTAACTCATGTGGAAACTTCAAAATTACACAATTTGTATTTCACAGCTTGCACATGTATTTCATTGTTACCAGAATAGTGGAGACACAGCACAAAACTAACTCACGTGTTACATTCCGATTCCTGATTTGCATACATTCTACCACAACTCTGCCTTTGGCTAGGTGCTGAGAAAGGAAGGATATAGAAAGGAAAAGGAACTGTGGGTTGTCCTGTCCCTCCTGCTCCTTCCATGTTATCCTTTTCAGTGTAAATGTTTGGCTGATAAAGGGAAGTAACAAGAGTAAGAAAGGATGTAATATGGTTCGTTGGTTATTTATGTGTCTTAGAATGCCATTGCCCTCTTTCTGTTCGAAGCAAGTTCTGGTTCAAATGAAAATGACATAATAGCTTCTCAGGGCTGTCAGCACCCCTCACCCCCAACCCCTTACAATTTACTTAGTTTGTAGACCTAACATGCTTACCTTGTACTCATTTGGGGTCTTGCTGAACTCTCAGGCATCATGGGGCTGCTGAAATTCTGTGCCCTGGGCCAAATGTTCTGTGTGAGTGGGGCAGCAAAGGATGGCAGATACTCATACTGTGCCTCTCTCCTCTGGTCCCACGGATGCTCCATTCGGGTTTCAGCTATTAACAAGATATTTTACATTCTTTTTGCATACTAAGTCTTCAAAATCTGGTATACATTTTGTACATGCAGTTCATCTCAATTGAGACTAGCCACATGTCAAGTGCTCAGTAGCTACAGTGGCTAATGACTACCATGTTGGATAGCGTAAGTCTAGAACGTAGGGAATACTCAATAAATGTTAGCTAGTCAAATGCTGAGATGCAGGTTTGCATGCAAATGGCTTAGGGAATAATCTGGAAACAATACCTATAAGAGATGAGGAAAGTTAGATTGACCAAAAGGAGAAGTTGAACTGCAGTGGAATCGCCAAAGAGGCCTCAGCTAATCTCTCAGGATGCTCTGAAGCTTGAATAACCTTTCAAAGGTATTTCAAATGGAAGCAAGAAGGAAGAGCCTTTTTCCTTTAGCACTGGCCAGTCCTGGATGGGAGCAATCCCTGGGGAGGGAATATAACTTGGAAACAAGACAGCTCCCTTTGGCCAAACATAGTTCCTGGAGGAGGACCTGGTAAATTGTCATTAGGCAACATTCCTGACAGCTTGTGAAATGAGACCCTCAGCCCAGAAGGGATGATCTGGGTGGCATCTCACAGAATCCATTACAGTCTACACCCTTGCACTATTTGTTTCACCTGCTTCTTGTGATAAGTCACCACATTGGGAAAAACCCACCAGGATTCTGGTTGTTCTCTTTTCTTATAGAAGCTTTAAGAGGAATATTAGTGAAACAAATATTTGTTTCACTCATTGCCATAGCTAGTCCTTGGGCCCACTGCTATCATCCTTTCCCTCCTCCAGCCCCCCATTCTAGATTCCCTTAGTCCTCAGCTAATACCTCTGTTGGTGTATGTGGCTTGGTTGGTGGAGTGACCCGGGAGGCCTGAGCTCTGGGTCATCATGCCTTTCTCAGGCTATCACTGCAAGGATTTCCCTTTTACCATTAACATCAAATAGAGGAGCACCAAGATATGCCCCAGTGGATCATCTGAGATAACCTGGTAGCAAGCATTTTCTTCATGGCCCATTATGTGACAACAGTCCTACTGCCTCTGAATCAAGGTCATTGATCCCTGTTAGGAAGGCTAATTCTTTTCTTGCCTGTAGTGTCTCTTGTCTGCAGGAGCCTGAAGTGACTAGGTGATTCTTGTAGCTTTCAATTTAATAGGGCCTTTGCTGGGAAACAATATGCCAATAGCTCCCAGCAACAGTCATTTGATTCCATAATCCTTATATTTATTCAAAACCTCTCAAAAATCTAAGATATGTACATGCCAGCACATTTCCTTCCACCAATATCCCACCCAGTTCGCCACCAGTGCAAGTGTTAACAATCGCATTGCCTGTACAACCCTAAAGGATAAGGATCATATCTGCAAACTACCACATTCCCATTGCCTTGCCCAGGACCTGGAAAACAGTCAGTGCCAACTATTCTTTTGCTCTGTGTAGACACATAGAAGGTGCCGTCTGTGAGAAACAGGCTCTCAGGAGACACTTAATCTGCTGGCGCCTTAATCTTGGACTTCTCAGAACTGTGAGCCTCCAGAACTGTGAGCAATAAATTTCTGTTGTTCATAAATGACTCAATCTAAGGTATTTTGTTACAGCAGCCCAAACAGACTAAGACAGCGAGGCATTAGTGATATTGCGGTGAGTAAAACTGGTATTGTGTTTGCCTTCACAAAACTTGCAGTTTAGGAGGGAACACAGACATCTAAGCAATAATTATGAACTGTGAGAAAGAGCATGAAGTCACATTACAGAGAGTCATGAGAACATACAATGAGGAGCCCTGAACTAGTCTAGGGGGTCTAGGGCAGGTTTCCCTGGGGAGCCGACCTTACAATGCTGAGTTCTTGAAGGAGCTAAGTAGACAGTAAATTTGAAGGTTCTTATGTTCTATGAGAACTACTTGATCCTAAAACCATTAAGGAGAAATTAACATTTTATCTCAAGAATTAGGAATGACTAAACTAGGTTAACCATGAGAAAATTGGTTCATTCTTGATTCTTTGGGCCCAGTTACTCTTTTCTGTTTCCTAGAGTGTGAGTGTGTGAGTTTGGAAACATTGGTGGTAGAGTCCCGGGGTCATTCAGGAGCAGAGCACTCCATGACATCACCCTGAGTGAGGCGGTCAATTGCTTCTGATTTGTCAGGTCGTAGCTAGAATCCCAGCCGAATGGACAGTGGAAGCCAAGGGCTTTTCTACTTAGTGGCTTTCTGCTGACAGACCCTGAGGCTTTCTCAGGCTGTTTTAAGTGGGTGCGAGAGCACTGCAGAATGACCCCTGGCTAAGTGAGTATGCAGGAGACAGCCTTTACATCAGAGTCTAAAACAAGAATTGCCAACCCCCTTCTTCTCTATCCCTCTGCGTTCCGGCGGCACACGATCCTCACCGTCTTGGTCTATCTGGGCTGCTATGATGAAGTACAATAGACTGGTGACTTATGAGCAGTAGAATTTTATTTCTCACAGTTCTGGAGGCTGTAAGGCCGAGGTCAGGATGCCAGCATGGTCAGGTTCTGGTGAGGACCCGCTTTGGGGTTGCAGACTGCTGACTTCTCATTTTACCCTCATATGGTGGAAGGAGGGTGAGAGAGCTCCCATGTCTCTTCTTACAAGGGCACTGAGCCCACTCATGAGGGCCCCACACTCATGACCTAATTACCTCCCAAGGCCCCACCTCCTAATACCTTCACATTAGGATTTCAATATATGAATTTTGGGGGCATACAAACATTCGGACCAGAAAACTCACATTTTCTGATGCCCTGCTGTGTGCTGGGGGTTCCTACAGGCTTTACCTCATTCTATCTTGCAACTCCATTAATTAAAGTCTAGTTAATTAATCAAGGTCTCATAGTAAGTCAGTGGCAAAGCTGGGGTTCAGACCCTATTCTATCTGCAAAGCCCGCCTTTCCTCTATGATGTGCATTGTTTATTCTAATCTTTGAACTATTAGAAAACCTAATACCAAAACATCCCTCAGCCTTCCCATCCCACTATTCTCCCAGTTACACAGGACAAAGACCTTGAGATCATCCTTGATTTCTCTTTATTTGCTCATATTGCACATCCATCCAATCCATTATCAATAGATATAATAATAATAGTAGCCATTTATGTATACATAAATACCCCTTATGCATCAGTTATTATGTGCCTAGGCACTGTGTTAAGTGTTTGCATTTATTATTTCATTTAATGCTTATAAAACCCTGTGAGATAGATGCTGTTTTAAGTTCCATTTTTCAGAAGAGGACATTAAGGTTCAGAGAAATTAAATAATTTGCTCAAACTCTATGGCTAGTGTTTGGCAGAGCAAGGATTTGAACCCAGCAAGTTTAGATTCAGAGTCTATACTCCTAAATCATTATATTTAAGAATGTCTAATTCACTCTACCTACAAGATCTTCCTTGAATTTATTTTCTCCAACTCAATAGCTACTCAAATCAAATTCATTCCGTGCCTCAACTTTAGCAAGAGTCTTACAAATTGTCTCTTTGCTTCCATTCTACATTACCCTTAAAATTCCTTCTCCACAAAGAAGGGCTTCTCAAAGAGGGCTTTTAAAATATAAATCGGATCCTGCCACTCCCTACCAAGAGCTCTTCCTACTCCTTGCCATGACCCATGAGGTTCTCAGTGATCTGTAGCTTGCCTTCCTTGCTGATGTCACTTCATACATGCTTCCTCCTCATTTACTAGCCTCCGCCTCCACTGGCCTCCTTGCATTTCTTAAATACACCAGTTTCTGTCGCAGGTGCCTTTGCACATGCTGGTACGCTTTTGTCTTAGATCTTTAGGCAGCTCAGCTTTTGAATTTTTCAGGTCTTTGTTCAAATGTCCAAATGTCATCTCCTTGGAAAAGCTGTCCCTGACCACCCTGTCTGTAATAGGCCACATTTAAGATGGTCTTCATGATCTCTGCCCACTGGTGTAGTGTCCTTGTGCAGATGGAACCTATGATCCAGTGGGATCTAACTGCTACCATTAGGTGACAAATCACTTGACTTTAAGTCAATGAACAGGAAGATTATCCTGTGTGGGCCTGACTTAATCAGGTGGGCCTCAGCTGTGAAGGAAACAATAACATACATTTTCCTCCTGCCCTTGGTGGCACAGCCTCCATGAGTCCTACAGCTGCAAGGAAATAAATTCTGCCAACCAACACACAAACTTGGAAGAGGACCCCAGCTCTGGCTGCCCCTTGACTTCAGCCTTGTGAGACCTCCCCAGAAAACCAGCTAACCCAGGTCCTGCTTCCTCACCGGTGGACAGTGTGAGATAACAAACTATCTTGTTTTAAACCACTAAGTTTGTAGTAATTTGTTGTGCAATGATAGCAAATAAATACACAATTTAAAATACACCCCATCCACCATTTTCTATTCCTTTTTTCCTGCATTATTTTTCTTTATATTATGTTTTACTATCTGCACTTATAGTGTGCAATTATTTACTTTTTCAGTCTGACTGTCCCATTGTAATATAATCTCCACCAGGGCAGGGACTTTGGCTTGTTTACTATTGAATTCCAGCTTCTTAGAGCCCTGTCTGGCACACAGTAGGTACTCAATAAATGTGTGTTGAATAAATTCATAAAGAAATGAATTTGCTCTCAATGTTTACCTAATTTTAAAAATGGTTCTTATAGATATACTTCAATTTGAGGAAACTTGGCATGCAGAATCTCAATTTATATATAGAAAAAAGGTTAGTATTGATTCTTGTTTTCTGAAAGGACATAAAATATGAAACAATCTACCAAAAATTCCACTTTGGTGCAACTTTTTAGGAGTATATGTATTGCATAAAGCAAGGTAAGCTTGGCTGTCTGACAGCCTCATTACTGTTTCTTTTGACAAATGTTAGTGTATTTTAACATCAAACATATAGGAGCAGGACAGAAGACAGGCAACCTTGACAACACATGCTTGTTGAAAGACATCTCAGTTAGAAAAGCATATGGAATAGATGGGATCTATCATAAAAGTGCTGTCAATAATATATTTACTTAAAAAATATTCCAATGATGGCAGGGTTCAGAATAATGTAATGGTTTATTTAAAATTATGATAATGGTGAATTGTTTTATGCTTTATGAATTAAAAATTAATAATCAAATGAAAATGGAAAAAAATAAACTTGCTAATATCCAATACTCTCTCTTATTTGTTCATTTGTAGTGATAGACTGAGATATTTGGACACTGAGATTTTTCCAGGAGGGGAATTTTAACAGTTGAAACCATAGACAACAGAAAGAAGAGAACTCTGGGATCTGAGAATGAGGCATTTCCCACTGCGGTGGGGCTGAAGCGTGCTTCCCTCTAGCTGTCACTGCTGTCCATTTGGGGTGGAGGACTCACAGATGGGAGTCTTCAAACAGGCCACCCTGTCTGTCTCTCTTGCCCGCTGCAATGCACCAGAAGCAATGCTCTGGAAGCACGGGTTTCTTTTGAAATCCTGAGACATTTCTCACCAAAGGGGACGTTTACAAGAAGCATGAGTTCTGAGGTCTTAATCAAGTCTGACTTCACAGGCTGCATTGCTTTGTGAGCAGCGATGAGTTCTTTTTTGTATCTCCAGGAGGGGGAGCTTGAGGCCTAACAGCGAGAAGCAGCCCTGGCGTGGGAGAGCATCGTCAGTGTGTAGCCCTGACAGTGAACACGCGTTCCCCTTGCCATACACTCAATAAAATGACTCCCTTTTCCCTGGAGAAAACACCTGATAAAGGAACAGACTATCTTGCAGTTACTGGTAAGGTAGAGATTGTTGCTTTTCCTTAGCAAAATCTATTCATCCAGGTAGACGAGGGTCCCAGTAGGTTTAATCTGCATGTGTCTGGGGACTCTGGGATGCCAAGGCAGCTTCCTTGGTCAGTTGCACCTTCAACACACTGTCGGGTTACCTCCTTAATGATGCTCCTGTCCAGCCCTCTCAGCCCTCCTCACTGTCCCTGCTTGTATGCTGGTCCTCATTAGCTCTCCCCTGTATTATGCAGAATTTTCTAAGTGGTTTTCATACTTCCAGTCTTGTTTCTCTCCCTCCCACCTCCCCATTCAGCCTCCTCTGGGGCCCCTCCCTATGGATCAGCCACACTGAACTTACGGTTCTGAGCACGTTCCGGGCTGTTTCATTCCACATGCTTGTTGCTCATTCTAATCCCCCTTGCTTGCCTGGAATGCGGTAAGAGTCAGTTCAAACTCCGCTCTTGATGAAGCTCTTCTTCAGGCTCAGCTCCTAATGAATTTTTTAATTTAGTAAAATGCTGACTCTGGGCTGGTGGGGGGAAATGCCACCCTCCCTTGTCCCTCATGGTACTCTGTGCAGAACGCTTTCCTAACACTTGCAATGCTTGGCCATGCTTATTGGGTCACTTCTCAGCCTTCCCTCTTAGACTGTGCACTTCTTGAGGGCAAGGACAGTGTCCAATTCATCTTGATCTTTCCAGTGCCCGGAACCTGAGAGTGCTCTACAATGTGTGTTGATGAATGGTAATAGTAAATTATAACACCAAACACTTACCATATGCTAAGCTTTGTCCTGAGTGCTTTATGTCTAGTAACTCACAGTCCTATGGGGTAGGTGTTATTATTATTAACCTTATTTTTCAGGTAAGGAAACTGAGAAAAGAGAGTGTAAGTAACTTGTCCTAAGTCACTTAGCTGACAGGCATGTGGCTCCGGATTCCCTTCTCTAAACCACCCAGGGGTCAATGACGATGGGAAGAGGGGGAGGCTGGCAGGATAGGGCAAAGCCAGAGGTGTGAGCCCCATATTCGAGCTCAGTTTCACCTTCAAACCTGCTGCCACGGGTGGCACAGAGTGCCACAAAGCCTGCAATAAGGAAACCTGCTGGCTGCCCCACCATGATCAAGATCTGTCTGACTTTTCAAAGAAGAGACAATCTCACAGAGAGAGGAGTGGCAGGAAGTGTCCCTGGTCCCCATTGTCTTCCCCTCAAGGTGTCTGCTGTCACTACAGTTCTGAGGTCCTTTGGGAACATTTGTTCCCTATTTCCGACTGCAGGATGGAGCTGTGTTAGATTCTGTTAAAGGAGCTTGTGAATATCCAAGAAGCTGTATATACAGTTCCTGAGAACAGAATAGGGGGAAACATGGAGACTTCACTCTTGGCCATGAAGCTGACAAAATCAGGTTGGCTCTGCTTGGCCCATACCTCAGTCCCTCAGGCTTCCACTCCAGGTAGAAACACCTTTGCTTTGGAGTAGAGGGAGTGATGGCTGTGGGTGGGGGAGGAGCTTGCCCAGGGCAGCCTGATGGTGGCACAACAGCAGTGCAGCCACAGCTGAGCCCGGCAGTGGACCAGGGGTCCAGAAAAATGGCCCAATGGAAAAAAAATGGGCAAGGACATAAAAAAGCAATTCACAAATGAAATACAAATGCCAAATAAGCATTGAAAGGCATCTGACTTGACTAAAGAAATATTTAAAACAAAAATACCCAGTTTTTTAAAAGCCATTGTATTGATAAAAATTAAAAAGATAATTTCAGTTGCTGGCAAGGGTGTGGACAGTCAGGCACTCTAGTACAGTATTGGTGCAAGTGTAAATTGGTACAGTTTATTAAATTTTTACCAAAGGTTTCCTAGGTTGTATTTTATAAAAAATGTAGAAATAAGAGCATGGTCAAGATGCATGTGCAAGGATGTTCAATCAAAGCAATGTTTATAAGACCATAAAACTAAAAATGACCTAAATACCCATTAAGAAGGGAATGGTTAGGTAATGATGGGTTATTGCTATAATTATAGTAGTACTATGTATTCATGGAGGAAATATGAATTAAATCTGTATGTTTTAGCATGAAAGAAACCTCAGTTAAGTGAGAAACACAAGATTCCACTTTTAATAAAATAGCAACAAGACAGCTTTTGTATAGTAAAAAGTTTTGAGGAATAAACTAGCAAGCTAAAAACAAACAGTAATAAACTAATAACAGGCGTAACCTGTGATTGCATATGTGCGTATATATGTGTGTGTCAATGTGTGTGTTTGGCAGTCATTATTGATTGCCTACCTAGGGCTCACAGCCCCATTCTTACTTCCTAATTAGGACCCTAACTTGATCCAATTATCCACCTCTCAGGGAAAAGAATCCTATTCCCAGCTCTGCGATAAATCCTGCGTAGTCGACAACAATGCTAGTAGCCCCATTCTCTTTCTGGTGATCGGCTGGGAGTGAGCACGTGGCTTGGTCTTAGCCAACGAGAGGTGATGGGGATCCACTGGTGAGCTTCTGGGAAATGTTTCCCTTTTTAAAAAAAATGGAGTCATGTCGTCTTGTTTGAGCGTGACACCAAGGACACACACTGAGGACGGCAGAGAGGAAAGATGGGAGGAGCCTGAGTTCTCATTGGTGTGAGTTTCTGAGTTAACCAACTCTGGAATCATGCCACTTTGGGATTCCTGCTACATAAAATAATGAATGTCCTATGGCCCACATCCTCGGAAGCTGTGTGTGTTCTCTTCCATTAGCCAAAGGCCTCCCAACTGGTAAAGAGGGTTTGGGATTACAGGAGCAGAAGAACTTTTGCTTCCCAACTAAATTATATTTTATTTTTATTTTTATTTTATTTTATTTTATCTCAAATTCTGTGGGTACAAATATTGTTAGGGTTACATATCTTGCCCCTGCCCCCCTACCCACCTAAATTATATTTTAAAAACTGATGAGATTGTATATGGATTTTACTTTCTCTTTTGTCATTTCCCATATTTTTGCAAATAACAAGTGGAGGTGGGGTATAAAATTTAGTGTGGGCTACATATAAATCTCTCTATACCCACCCTACATGACAGGGCAGTGGGATTGGCCTTGACTTTGGGGTCAGCCAAACCTGACCTCTCCTTTCTAGTCATAAGACTTTGCCTGATAACCTGAGCGTCATTCTTCTTAGCCATAAGAATGAGAATACTTATAGCCTCCTAGATCTGCTTGCAGATTAAATTCGTTCAAGGATGAGATCTGCCTGGCACTTCAGTAAATGCTATTCCTTCTGCTCCCCAAACCTTCAGCTCTAATTTTTCTCAGGACTTCTGTGGCCCTAGAAAATGAGGGACACACAAGTGACAGTAAAGAGATTGGGTTTGCTAAAGAATGAGAGAAGTTCAGGTTTTGGTCCTACTAAAATGGCCCAGGTGATGTGTTGAAAAATACATACAATTTGGAACAATAATTATCCTAAGGGCGCCTGATAGTGTTCTGAGCTATGGACACCATGCCCCCTAACACCTGGCAGTCACACACAACTTCCTTTGTTTTCCAGGCAGTGCAGAGTGCTGCAGCCGGAGAGGGGCCACACCTGGCTACCCTTGCCCCATCTTTAGGCTGCTGCATGGGAGCACAGGGGCTGGTCGCCTGCTTTTCTGCAGCCTTTACTTACATCAGCTTCAGCTAAGCACGTGGTCTCCACCCACCTTCGCAATCAGTGCTTTGTGCAAGCTCAGAGGCAGCAAGTTCTCCACTGCTCCTGGGGCCCTCTGCTCAGTGGGCTATAAAACACTATTGCTCTCGGCAAGCCTCGGTCATCAGTAATAATGAGACGGCTTTGAAACTGCCACTATGAAACCCTAAACCAGGCACAGACCTGCATGTTGGGCCAAGCACTTGGGAAAGGTTGGCCAAGGTTCGCAAACACACCAGACTGGGTTTGGAGGGAGCGCTCTCAGCTTGGGTTTCTGCAGGGCCTGGGTCTGTTTCAGCAGATGCTGGGCTGGGTGGTACGTGAAAGGCTGATTTACTGGGCCTGGGCAGAAAATAGGCAAAGCCTGGGGCTCTGAGTAGTTTTCACTTTGAGGTTTGGGGGGAAGTGATTGAAGCCTGAGTTTCACCTTCTGGAGAGAATTTGGGCCCTCTCTCCACAACCTCGTTCCCATAAGGCTCATCTACTTCTTTCGCCCACCGCCCGATCCTTGCAAGATCCTGGCTGCGGAGGACGGAAGCGACCTCAAACAGATCGGCTTTTCAATAATTCGTACGTGGAGGCCTCAGAAGAGAGCGGTTTTCTTTTTAATATGGGCTTTAAAGTCAGGCTTATGATGGCACAGCTCAGTACTCCAAAATATATTATTCGACTCTCCATTCTTACTTGGAACAAAATATGCCAAATAATACCTGGGCTGCCCCTGCCCGCTGGAGAGGGGACAGGGCTAGTCCGCTGCTAGCCTCTGGCCCCGACAGTAGGACAAAGGGCTTGGGACGGTCCCATAAGCAAACTCCCTAGAAAGGAGCCCACAGTGGCCCCCTTTGCACATCTTCCCACAGATTTTTAAAGCCCAGTTTCATAGATAGAATGCCGGGCAGGGTCTCAGCAGGGACAGGGAGATTGAGAAGAGGAAGGGAAGGGACTGTTTTTAGCAGGGTGGGCCGGGGTGAGCGGAATCTAAGAGTTGCGGCAGAAGCTCTGGGACTGAAAAGCCCACCCGGAGCACCAGGAGGGCTGAAGGGTGAGGGGAGGAGCAGGGACTGAATCTAGGGAGACAGCGGTGGCAGAGGGAGGGCCACCTAAGGGGCTGTGGCCTTGGTGAGAACCTGCCATGGTCACCCAGTGACTTGGTAGCGGGGAGCAGGGCGTGAGTCACCGATTCACTCTTCTCCCCAGTCCCGATCTCCCGCAGGCACCCCATCGTGGCTGAGCCCCATCAGAAGCCGGGGGGGGGGGTGTGCACGTGGGGTATGGGCTGTAAAGTCCCCATTCCCTGGGCACAGAGCAGGGAGCATGGCGTCACCAAAGGCAGTTCTGCATCAGGATCACCTGGAGAAGTTTGGTGACAAGTGCAGATTCCCAGGCTGCCCCTGGAAGATTCCAATCCAGGGTGTCCAGGATGGGCTTGGAGAGGCTTCGACTTTCCAAAGCTCTCTGGGTGGTTCTGCCGTTCAGCCGGGCTGGGTAACTGCTTCCTAAGCCACGGCGATGTTCTTGTGAGTTAAATGTTACAACCCAGATCTCAGTTCAAACTCTTTCCTGCTCCCTGACATCATGTTCAACGCTGGCAATGAAGTCCATTTATCTATTTTATTCCACAAACATTTGCTGAGCACCTACTGTGTGCCAGGCACTTTGCTAGGTGCTGGGGGGAGGAGGGGTCCAGTGGGGAATAAAACAAGCACCACCTTCCCGGAATAGGCTTCACAAAGTCTCTCTTGCTTCCGCAGGAAATTCTATATCCTTCTGCAGTAAGATAAAAACATTCTTGGGAGGTCACCGGGTGTCACCAGAGAAGGTCTTTGAACATGTTAGTCTTTCTGCATTTTAATTCCTTTGTTTGCAAAATGAGCATAATCATGGTACTTTCTCCCAGGGTTATGGTAAGGATGAAGTGAGATAATATGTGTAAACCTTAGTCCAGAGCAGGGCACGTCATACACATGCAATATCATTGTTATTATTAGTTTTACTATTATTATTTATTAGTATCTCCCTGACTCCAAAACAGCAAATAAACGAGAAAAAGCCCAGATCTCTACTTTCACCATTTTTGAACATTTCCTTTCAGAAGAAACCCTGGGCACATCCGTGATGCGATAAACTTTATTAATACCTACAAGGCCGCCCTCATCATATGTTTACCCAATACATTTTTATGTAATTTGTAAGATACAAAGGGGGTTCATAGGGATGCAGGGAACTTGGAAATGGACCGAGGGTAGTGATTTTAAGGGTTGGAAAACAGGACTAGTGGGGAAAGATGAAAGGAAGTGCAATTATTAACTTGGAGAGGAGATGGCTGAGGGGGTAGGGGAGCATCCTCTGAGACGGAAAGATTATTAAAGAGAGAATAGCCACGGATGCTTCTTTGGAAAAGAAGGAGCAAATGGAATGCAGAGAGTGTGGCGAGAGGGATTTCAGTTCGCCTGAAGGATCATTTCCCAGCGGAGGTGGTTATGAGCAGCAGCGTAGGTTAAGAAACCCTTCCTTGGCTCAAAAGTCCCAAGGCTTCGCAGGAGGGTCTTGGGAAATCCTCCCCTGATGGGCTCATGTTTGAATAGGCAAAAGTCAGTGGCAGGCCAGTGGCACGGGCAGGCCTGCGTGGAACCCGGGTGTAGCCGTGTGCCTCTGGGGCCCCAGTCCCCTCCTCCGTAAGGGCTGGGTTTGGGATCACGCCTCCAGAGACTGTGTGTGTCTTAAGGCCCACCTGAAGCTCCCACCACTGTGGGCGTTTGCGGGACGCACCATGTGGCGAACACCTTGCTGGCTGGCACACCTTCTGAAATGCTGGATTCCACTTTGAAGATGAAGAGTCTTCTTGTTGACTGGTCAGTTAAAAATTCATTGCGCCCACATATGGAAATGGTGTATGACTCTAGACATTTTTTTGGCTCGAAAATGGTTTTGTATTGCAGTATTTCACAGGGTTCTCTATCTCTGGATAATGAAAGAAGTATAATGTGATTCCACAGGTGAGGGAGACCCTTTGACCATCATCTGCTGAGTGGCTTCTATGGGCTACGTGCTTTACTTATGTCGTGGGACGGGTCTCTTCCCCTTTCCCCTTGTCATCTCCCAGGGTCTGTGAACGCCAGGCTGGCACACCAGAGGGGACAGGCTTTCTTTTAGAAAAGTGCCGGTGTGGAAGGAAGGCCTGCTCGTGTGCAGGGACCACACGGGGCAAGCCTCCTTCTGTCCTCCACCTCCCGTCTCGCCCAGCGTTCTTGCCCAAATCACCCAGGAGGAAACCAGACCAAGCAGGAGAAGGAGGGAGAATCCTGGAGAGGGAATGAAAAAGGGGGGAAAAGCCTGGAAGGTTGAGAGAGAGGCACGGAGGAGATGGGTGGAAGAGGCCCCTTGGCTGACCTCCTATGGCTTTGTGGGCTCTCCAAAGGGTGAGAGCTAAAAACCCCAAATAAAAAAGAAGCCGGGGAAGGCAAAGCTAGTAGGCTTGAATGCAGAAATTCTCCTGGAAGTTTACACTCTTCAGGGTGTCCGTAGTACTTGCGACGTCCAATTGAACAGTAAGATATTTTCGCAAAGTGTTCTTCAAGTTGGCAAGCTCTTTCTGTAAAGGGCCAGAGAGTAAATACTTTAGGCTTTGAGGGCCTGTCACTCTGCCATTGTAAGCGAAAGCAGCCACAGACAACAAACACACAAACAAATGGGCACGGGTGTGTCCCAAGAAAACTTAGATTAAAAAGCAAGCAGCTGGCTGGACTTGGCCACAGACCGCCACCCCTATTCTAGACTAGGGCTTCCCAAACTTCAGTGAGCACACTCATCCACTTGGGGATCCTGTTGAAATGTAGATCCTGATTCGGTGGGTCTGGACTGAGGCCTGGGATTCTGCGTTTTCAATGCACTCCCAGGTGCTGCTGGGCCAGAGACCACACCTTGAGGAGCAAGGCTCTGGAAGTCTCCAACTGCGGCAGCCACGGAGGCCAAAGTGGGTGCGAGTGAGGTGGCAGGTGGTGTAGGCCACAGGCTGGCTGTGGGGCCCGGAGCGAGCTTGCCTCTTGCAAGTCCTCACGACTCTTGCTCTGTGGGAGTACTGTCCTGTGAGCCCAGGTATTCTGATTTGTCCAGAGGAACTGGAAATAAAGGCATTTATAGGAAAATATCCAGATTTTTTAAGAGTTGACTCAAAAGATTTAAAACTCTGTGTAAGCCAAACAGAACACATACATGGAATGGCTCCCACCCATAGGCTGGGCTGTCATTTTGCACCGCTAGTCCCAGACCCTTGACCACTAACTGTGGACTGCACTGGCCTCCTTCTCACGATGGGAGTGTGGTGCTTGCATTATACACACAGCATCTCTCCCCGGCTGGAAAAGAAGGAATGATCTCGATTTTGCAGATGAGGCTGGTAAGCCTTGAAGAAGCCACGCATCAGGACTGTAGCTCATGCTTACAGTGGCGTAAATATCAAAAGCAGGTGAATTATAAAATGCAGCCCTCTGGACAGACTAATTAGACAAAGCACTGTTTTGCAGGGCAGAAACTCCACAACTACATGGGGCAACTGGCAAGCAACTTTGCAGAGTCCCTGGGCTAGTATTGCGGAAGCAGGGATTTGAATCCAGGCTGTTCCAGACTCCACATATCCATGCCCCCCCCACACCCACCCACCCACTCAAGTTCTGATGGATATTCGAAAGAGAAAAAGTTCAACTTGTCGTCTCCAAGTCCGGATCTAAGCCACGTTTGTAAGGCACAGGCACAGCCGATGCAATATTTTCATGTGGAATATTTACAGGTGGAAAGGATTAAAACCAGTGATGGACTATTGAAGGTTAATGCCATCTTTTAATATGGAAAAACTACTCTCTCCACAAGAAATATACTTGTGGGATAATCTTGAGATATGTGTGTGCGTGCTCAAAATGTCAGCTGGAGTTTCATTAATTTCAGCCTCCCCCTAGAACACTACGTTACAGTTCCGAGGCTGCGTGTTGGCGTGCTGACACAGGTGGGACCCAGGGCGCCTGGCTCTCGGGGGTAAATTTATGGTATGATGTGCGAGGAATCCATCATGTGATTTGGCCCAGGCCCCCGGCTGCTTAGCCGGAGACGAGAGATGCAAGACAAAGGTTGTGCCCGTGCCTTTGGGTGCTGTGTCCGCATTTCAAGCTTTGTCCATCGGGACAAACACTCTCACTGGGCGGGCCAATTAATAAGATGACTTCGCACCCAGCCTTCCAGAACACAGAGGAGCGCTTTGCCCTCTGCTTCTCCTGGGCTGTTATTTAACAATTCTCCGAGCCAAAGGATCGTGTCCTGGAGTTTTTAGGCAAGCAAAGGCCTTTGTGAAGGTCTCTAGAGCATAACCTCATTTACTCTAGCCCAGTTGTGAGGATCACGCTCACAGCTGAACCAGAGCCCGTTTCCAAAGACGACAGGCCCAGCGATGCCGTCGTGGGTGTCTACTTTGGGAGCCCATCTGAAGGGCTCCTGCTCCCCCCAGCAGCGGGGATGAAGAGGCAGCCTCAAGAGGTGGCCAGCCTTGGATGTCTCTCCCTGCCCCTCCAATTGCAAGTTGAGTAACTGGTGGGAATTACACAAACCTTACTTTCTTCACCCGCACCAGGGGGCCTCTAATAGCACCCCCCACTTTGCAGCACTGTTGTGAGGACTGGAGATCCTGTGTGGACGGTACCCAGCATGGTACATGGCACTCTGTAAACCAGTGCTGGGCGTGTCCTGTGTTTGCAAGTGCCCCTTTTTGTGGCTCTTGCCTCTCTGCAGTGTGCTGGCTAAAAGGACCAGCTTTGGGACAGGTGGACCAAGGTTGAATTCTGCTCTACCCCGTAGCTGCGGTGCAATCTTGGGTAAATTACTGAATCTCGTGAAGCCTCATTTTCCTCATCAGTGAGACAGAGATAAGAATAGTACTTGCTTTGGAGAACTGCAGTTAAGATCCAATAGGCAGTTGTATGTAAAATGCTTATATTACAGTACTTAGCATATACTAAGCACCCAATAAATGATTAGGTAGGATATGCACTTTAGAATCTGCGAAGGATTCAGCAGCATGTGGAAAATAATATTTGCGCCCTTGCTCCAAAATGCAGTTGACCCTCAAACAACAGGGATTTGAACTGCACAAGTCCACTTACACGTGGATTTTCTTCTGCCTCTGCCACCCCTAAGACAGCAAGGCCAACCCCTCCTTTCCTTCTCCTCCTCCTCAGCCTACGGAACATGAAGATGATGAGGATGAAGACCTTTATGATGATCCACTTCCACTGAATTAATAATAAATGTATTTTCTCTTCCTTACAATTTTCTTAATAAAATTTTCTTTTCTCTAGCTCATTTTAGTGTAAAAATACAGTATTGATACATATAACGTATGAAATATCTGTTAATTGACTGTTAGTGGTAAGGCTTACAGTCAACAGTAAACTACTAGTAGTTAAGATTTGGGGAGTCAAATCAAATTTATATGTGAGTTTTCCACTATGTGGGGTCAGTGACCCAACCCCTGTATTGTTCAGGGGTCCACTAACTGTGTATCAAAGAAATCTAGAAAGTCTAACCAAGGAATTCTAGTCTTTAAACTCTGAGATAATGTCAAATGCAGACTTATTTGCCCTTATTGGGAAAATAACTTTCTAGGGTGCAAAGAGTACAAAGAAAACTCCATCGATTGCAGCTTAGCTCTTCTTTCTGAAACATAATAGATACGTGGTCCCAATATTGGGGAAATGCATACACCCAAGTCAGAGTTACTACTATTGAGCAACTATACTATGTGGCACACGGAGCTGGATGTTGGGTGGTCAGTTATTCTTGGAATGGTCAGTCCAATAACCCTGCAAGGCTACTTTTGTTATCCACGTCTATGCGGGAGGAGCCCAAGGCTCAGAGTAGTTGAGTAACTAGGGTCTCAGAGCTCACCTGGTACTTGACCCCTCTAACTCCAAAGCTCCATGGTAGTCACCTTCTTAGCTGTCTGGGGACATCACACAAGGCAGGTGTTCATGTCTCTGTTTTGTAGAGGAGGAAGCTGAGGCTCAGAGAGGACAAGTAACTGGCCTGTGCCCACACAGCTTGGAGCAGAGCTGGGACTCGCACCTTTTTAACCCCTTGCCCGGCCGGAACCTGGGTGACTTCCCCTGTAAGCAAGACCGGCTCACGGCATATGCAGGGGGCAGTGGAGAGGAATGTTTGTCTGAGTCCCTTAAAGACGTTACATCTTCCCATGACTGCTCTCCTGCTGGCCACCCAGCCCATCTTGAAAGGAGACCCAGAGACCAGTGGGCAGGCTGGTGTTGTCGCTCCAAAGTGACCACGGAGGGCAGAGTTCCCTGTGATGCCGGGACAGCTCGCCTGGGTCTGCGAGTACATATTTCTCACTATAAAGCAAACAACCCGACTGGCAGAGCACTGTAGGGAAAATGACATCACTGCAGAATTTTAGGGCTAATCATTTAGCTGGATTAGCCCCAAAGTGCTGTGTCTAAAATCAGCATCCCTGCCTCTTTATGTACTCCAGATGAAACACATTAGCAGAAATATGGCAAGGGACACTCACAATACACGGTTCTACACTCTCAGCAGTTTTTGCAAATCTGCAATTAGTCTAAAGGGCCTGGGTAAATTAGGCCTCTTGATAAATGAAGCACCTAGACAGGCCTCAGATTTATTGGATCCCGCTGTCCCGCTGTCCAGAGCCCTTGTCAGTTCCACTGCAGAGTGGGGACCGGACGGGGGAAAGGAAACGGAGCCAATTCAGGCTCGTCATCCTCCCCAAATCTTTGAAAAGACCGTGCTTGAGGATACTGCCTCTTTCGCCTTACAAGTTTCTGCCAGGAGCATAGTAGGTGAAGCAGGAAGCCGTTGCCAGGAAGTTTGTGGGGGACAGAAGAGGCCTGTTGTACACTGCAGACAGAAGGAGAGATGAGGGAAGAAAAGCTGTGTGTTCGGGAGACTTGTTTCTATACAGCCTGAGTGAAGGGTCCCTGAGAGGCCTGTGAGTTTCCACCACTCTTTGCCCCATCCCACTCTGGGCATCCCAGCCGCCTGCTGGTGCCAGGTCTGTGACGGACACCAGTGGGTAGCACCAGCCTCTCCTCCCAGCACGCTGTGCCCACGTTCCGATTCTTACCCCGTTGCTTTCCCCAATGCAATTTTCCACATGTGTCATGCAATAAACGACATGGGTGTTTTGATGTTTTGGCTACACAGAGAGGTACACAGATTCTAGAAAAGCACCTCTGCCTCCAAAGTTGGGGGGTGGGTGTTTTGATGCCTCAGAGCAAACATCCAGGGGCCAGAAGGCTGCTGGTGGCTATGGCTTGGGTAAAGGGGGCACGTGGGGAGGGGCTGGCATGGGCCTATTATTCTGATTTATGTCTCCGAATCATGAGAAGCGGTGTGCAGCCATATTGGGGTGACACCTGCTAACTTTGCTGCCGCTGCCGCTGCGGTGCGGGTGCTGAAGTCAGCTGAACCGGGCCAGCGAGGGGGCCGGCAGATGCACAGATGTTTCTGGGGTGGCGAGAGTTATTTTCTGTTAAATCTGTCTTATTCATTTATTTTGGCAACATTTTCTTTCCTGATTACTAAAGTAATTGCTGTTTTGGGGTGGTGGATGCACAGCCTGAATTTTTAATTTAGAAAATAGTAGAGTAACATAGTAGATAATTTGAAACTGATGTCCCTGTCTTTTTTTTTTTTTTTATGTTTGTGTGTCTGTCTGTCTGCCTCTCCCTCTCTCCCTGACTCTTTCTGTGCAATCTCAGGCTCTGTCTCTCTTTTCCGTGTGTGTCTCTTCCTTTTCTCAGTGACTCAGCAGAGCATGCCGTGGCCCTCTGGTCCCTACCGTCATCCTGGCAAATGAGCACTTTGCCACTGAACTCTCTGACGGCTTGAACAGCTGGGGCCACGGTCTCATTCAGGGTTAGGAGCACCCCTGGGTGCGAGCTTTCCAAAACCACCTACTCCCAGAGGTGGCGGGAACGGCCTCGCTGCGCCTTCCGCCGGCTGTGATTCAGTGTCTCTGGTCCTGCAGATCAGCTGGGCGAGTCTCCTGTCAGCCCACATTGATTTTCCTGCAGATTACATTACCTCCAATCACAAAAGAAATCGTGCTCCTCTCCTGGAGTGTCAGCACAGAATGAATAGCAAACATTTTCCTGCAGGCAGCTCAGCTCTCCCATCAAAGGCCACTTGAGCAGGCGAGCGCACTGTCCTTGCTCCTCCTCCACCCCCCAGACCTTTTGTGTGCAGCCCAGTGGACAAGTTTCCAGGCTCAGGTAGGGCATGAGACCCAGGAGCGCACAGGGTACCCAATTATGCCTCGGTGTCATTAGACCATCTAAATGATGGAAGTAAGAGGGCTTATGGGCGAAAAGAAAGAGCTGGTGATGCCACATGTGTAAAGAATTTTGAATGTGCTTTCTCATATCTTAAAAAAAAGACCCTTTGAATGTCATCAAAGAGACTGAGCAATTTTTATTCATTTTAAAAGTTTCTTTGAGTACTGATTGGGGTCTCCGCTCTCTGGCTGGTGTGTGTGTGTGTGCGCGAGAGAGAGGGGGCTGCATCACAGGGGCCTCTCCTCACTGCGCCTGTTTGGCGCTGGGTCCGCCTTCTGGAACCCTGGAGTGCGGGGAGAGCCCCGCGCAAGTGGGCAGCTTTGGCACGGAGTCCTGGCACTGCAGATGAAGAGAGGCGTCAGCACTTTCTAAACAACCCGCAGCAGAAGGCAGGCACCAATCTGCAAAGTGGGCTTTGTGGGAGAGTGAGGTCTCTGTCTGGGCAAGCAACCTGCCTGCAGAATCTGGAGGAGGAAAATGTCTAAGGCGCTTGAAAAGGAAAAGCATCTTCTCTCCGGGGCACTGGGGAGGCCGCATGAACACACATCTCCACCCAGTCCAGTGTGGGCTTCTGTGTATCCCATGTGGGTATAATGAAATAATAATAATATCCCATGTGGGTATAATGAAATAATAATAATATCCCATGTGGGTATAATGAAATAATCATGGCAAAATTGTAGTTGATAATTCCACCCATATTTATTGAGCAAATACCATGTGCCAGGTGCTGGGCAAGTGGTCTATTGGTCATCTATCTATCTATGCTTGCATTTGTCATCTAAATGTAACCCACGCAGTCAGGAAGACAGCGTCATCTGTTCGGCTGATCTGGAATCAGAGCATTAGAGAGCACACGTGACTTGCCAAGGTGTTATAGGTTGAATGGCATCCCCGCCCCTCCCCAACAGGATGTTGAAGCCCTACCCTCACTACCTGTGAATGTGACCTTATTTGGAAAAAGGATCTTCGTGGACGATCAAGTAAAGATGGAGTCATCAGGACGGGTCCTAATCCAGGATGACTGGTGTCTTTATACAACAGGGAGATTTGGTCACAGAGGGAAGACCACGTGAAAACGCAGGCAGAAGACGGCCATCTGTGAGCCCGGGAGTGCCAGCCATTGCTAGTAAACCGCCAGAAGCCAGGAGGCAGGCCTGGAACGGGGGCTTCCCCCACAGTCCTTAGAAAGAATCAAGCCTGCCGACACCTTGATCTTAGACTTTGAGCTTTCAGAACTATAAGACTATATATATATATGTGGTTTAAGCCACCTCGTCTGTGGCACTTTGCTACGGCAGCCCCAGGAAGTGAGTTCACAAGGTCACATACTCACACGGGCAGTGGGTGGCAGAGGCGGTATGTGTCCAGGCCGTCCCTGTCCCTGCTGTTACTTTTCCCGTAAGTGCACAGCCAGCACCTAGA